>NC_137425.1:10487500-11085000 GCF_964374335.1 Astatotilapia calliptera | reverse complement strand
ACAATTACTCTCCGTCAGATGGTCTGCTAACCACCGTTATTGTAGGCCGTCGCAGTTCATGTCTGAGTTTCATAGTGTTGCTCATACTTACTAGTTTTTTCCTTTCTACTCACAGAAGTTCGCCGGACGCCATTTTCTAACCTGCAATAATCAAATCTCTGTTCAGTCGCTGTTCTGCTCGGCAGCTTCACTGCTTATACCCCTGCCTGCCTCCCTGCTGGAACTGGAACTGGAACAGTTCGTATCTCCATTCTGGACTCACTCACAGCTCACCCGGACCACTTACCCTTCTAGGCTTTGCTGCCACCTGCAAAAAGTGAGACTGTTCACAATTTGTCTGTTTCACCCTGGATCAGCGTGTGGAACACCCCTTGACACCTGTTTCTTCTGTAACAGTGACTCTGAGCACCCCAGCCCCTTTCCCCAGTCTAGCCTTCACCTTAATCTCATGCCATGAGGTTCCTGTACTAGCAGTTACTGAGTATCGGGTTCTCCGGCCAGCCTGTGCGCATGATTTCTGGACTCTTTCATAGTTCCTCTAGTGTGTAAGATAAGATAAGATAAGATAACCTTTATTAGTCCCACACGTGGGAAATTTGTTTTGTCACAGCAGGAAGTGGACAGTGCAAAAGTTATGACGCAAAAATTTGAATACAATAAGAATAAATACAGTACACAGCTGTACAGAATAGAATAAAATAATATACTATATACAGCAGAATAAAATAGAATAAAAATATACAATAAGATAAAAATAGAATACGAATGCTATATACAACTGAGTAAAAATACAACGATGCCAGAAAAGATTATTGCACTTAATATTCATCATTCATGGTTTTGTGTGTGTATTCATGGTAACTATCATAGCCTTATTCTAGTTAATCATAGTATTGTTCTAGTTCATGGTTCATCATAGTGTGGTTCTAGTTCACAGTTTATCATAGTAACTCACAAGCTGTTAGTCACAGTAAACTTTACTGTTATTAGTTTATGCATCCCCAAAAGTTGATTCTGTTCATCTGGACATAGCATTTTCAGTGGAAGAAATGTTTTGTCACTAATCCAAGTGACTTCTTCAGTGGATGACTCTCATCATCCACTGGAGCATAAACTGGGTGTCATCAGGACACTACATCATAGAGCAAACACCATCCCCACTGACCCAGCGACCAGGGAAGCAGAAAACATCACATCACGAAGGCCCTGAGTAAATGTGATTATCCCAGCTGGACATTTGTCAAAGCTGAGAAAGAGCCTAAAGAAAGCTCTAGCCATTCCAGGAGAGAAGGACAGCCCGCTGCCTATGCAAAAACCCTTAGTAATCCTGTATGTGTCAGGAGTATCGAAACAGTGACGCATTTTTTGTAAATACTGGTGGATTTTAAACCCCAAAACAAGTTGTGCCAAAAATTGGTCCACCCCAAAGATCGGGCCCCTGACGCAAACAGAGAAATATAGTGTACGCTGTTAAGTGCCATGAGGATTGCCAGGATTTATACATTGGGGAAACCAAACAACCTCTGGTGAAGCGGATGGCACAACACAGAAGAACCACCTCGCCAGGCCACGACTCTGCAGTCTAGTCACACCTACAGGCCAGTGGACACTCTTTCAATGATGAGGATATACACATCCTGGACAGGGAGGAACGCTGCTTTGAGCGCAGTGTCAAGGAGGCCATTAACGTGAAAAGGGAAAGACCATCTCTGAATCGAGGAGGAGGCCTAAGGGTACGGGTACAGGGTTTGATCAAGGGCTGGGTATCGTCACTGAATATATATTCTGCAGTAGAAATATTCTGCAGTAGATCAAAAACGAAAGAAAACTATTAATCAACATATGAACATTAGCTGATGCTGCTGAAGTGAAGCAGAGAAAAGTTGCAGAGGTTTTATTAGAGACACAGCCAAGCGTTTTGCAATTTTGCATAATTTTAAAAAGTTTACATTTGTTCAGTAGCCTATTGAACGGTAGAAATGAGGCTTTCTTTTCGGAAGTAAGTAAAAGGAAAAAAACAGCGGCTGACAGCGCTGTAAACAACGGTAGACTTGTGCGTAATAAGCAAGCAAATAATGCAGAAAACAGATTTGAAGTATACTGCGAGGGAGAGAGAGAGAGAGAGAGAGAGAGAGAGAGAGAGAGAGAGAGAGAGAGAGAGAGCTCTGCATGAAGTGTGATTTTATCGTGGTAGAAGCAAAACAGCAAAGGTAAGAGGGAATTCATGACGATGTTTATGTGAAGCGTAGTTTGGATCTTCTTTTGCTGCTTGTTCAGTCAATATTGTTTGGAGAGAGATAAAACCTGCAGCTTCAGAATCAACAGAATCTGCATGTACTTGGTGGTTGCAACTTTTCTAGTGACCTCTTCATGATTCCTATTTGCCTGTGGGATCTCCAGGTACTTGGAACTGTGCTCTATGTCTGCAATGTTACCTTCTGGTAGTTCGATCCCCTCAGGTCTGACTACCTTCCCTCTCTTTGTTACCATCTGACTATACTTCTCCAGTCCGAATGACATTCCCTTGTTGATCCGGCCGACGTCCAAGGCATGCCTTCATATTTATCTGTCTCGCTCATGTCTGCGGTCCATCTATGCTGACCAACCTGTGCACTGCCTGGATTGATTACAAGAAGGCCTATGACTCTATGCCACACACCTGGATCCTGGAATACCTAGAACCATACAAGATCAACAGGCCCCTAAGAGCCTTCATCAGGAACTCGATGGGGATGTGGTGTACATGTGGCCAACTTCAAGCCCATGGCACAAGTCAGCATCAAGTGCTGGATCTACCAAGGAGATGCTCTGTCCCCACTGCTGTTCTGCTTAAGCCTGAACCCCCTCAGTGTGATCATTAACAAGACTGGCTACTGACTACAGAATGGAGCAGTTGTCAGCCACCTCCTCCACATGGATGACATCAAGCTGTATGCCAAGAATGAACAAGACATCGATTCACTTATGCACACCACCAGGATATACAGCAATGACATCGGAATGTCATTCAAACTGGAGAAGTGTAGTCGGATGATAAAGAAGGAAGGTAGAACTGAGGGGATTGAACTACCAGAAGGCAACATTGCAGAGATAGAGGACAGTTACAAGTACCTGGGGATCCCACAAGCAAATGGGAACCATGAATAGGAAAGCTGCAACCACCAAGTACCTGCAGAGGGTGAGGCAAATCCTGAGGAGTCAGCTGAACAGTAAGAACAAGATCTGGGCTATCAACACCTACGCCCTGCCTGTGATCAGATACCATGCCAGGATAATAAGCTGGTCAAATGAGGAGATAGAAGCCACTGACATCAAGACCAGGGAGCTCCAGTATCCTGAGGCTGTAGGCTAAGCGGAAGGAAGGAGGCCGGGGACTGGTGAGTGTCAGTACCACAGTACCACATAGCATACAGAAACATCTGTGCCGAGTATGGCATGGAAGTCCTGAGGTCAAAATGGGAGAGGCCCCCAAGGGTGGCAGAGAATGACCGAGCTAAGATCCTGTGGGACTATGTCCGTGGTGGTAGACAAACAGAAGAAGATGGCCGTACTGATAGATGTAGCAATTCCGAATGACAGCAACATAAGGAAGAAGGAACATGTGAAACTTGAGAAATACCAAGGGCATAGAGAAGAGCTTGAGAAGCTGTGGAGGGCAAATGTAACAATGCTCCCAGTGGTAATAGGAGCACTAGGTGCAGTGACTCATAAGCTAGACGAGTGCCTCCAGCAGATCCCAGGAACAGCATCCGAGATCTCTGTCTAGAGTAGCGGAGTCCTAGGAACTACGATACTGCACAGAACCCTCAAACTCCCAGGCCTCTGGTAGAGGACCCAAGCTTGAAGTATATATATATATATATATATATATATATATATATATATATATATATATATATATATATATATATATATATATATATATATATAATAGGGGTGCAACAATACTCGTATCGATATTGAACCATTCGATACAGTGCTTTCGGTTCGGTACGCATGTGTATCGAACAATACAAAATTTGAGATTTACTTTATCAACTTTTCTTCTGACAATGCTGTCTGTGTTGGGCGCTCAGTGGATCTGCGTTCGACTACTCCGCCTAGGCTGCACTGTCGAGTGCAGATCCACTGAGCGCAGCGCAAGCTAGCAAGACAGATTCTAAGCTCGTTGCAACATGGCAACTGCCTCAACGCTGCCCGAAATTGAACCTCCCCCACCCTCATTCAGAGCTGGTGTTTGGAAGTATCTTGGTTTTCATGTGAAGCATGACCCTTATGGTAAGCGTGTCATGGACGAAAGTAAAACAGTATGTCGGATGTGCCACGCAATGCTCAATTGGTGGGAACTAGTGCGTTAGCTTGTTGACGCCGTCCAGCCCCACGCATGGGGCGATCCGCGGTAACTCGTTAACGGAGATTTGCCTCATTATGGCGTTAATGTTATTTTAATGAGATTAACGCTGACAGCACTAGTGGGAACACAACGAATATGACTGCACGTTTACTCCGACATCATCCTAGTGCAAAGACAAGTGGAAGCAGACAAAAACAACAAGCACACATGCTACAAACTTTACCCGAGTCATTTAGACCAGCGGTCCCCAACCCCCGGGCCTCGGACCGGTACCGGTCCGTGAGTTGTTTGGTACCAGGCAGCGAGAGTTGAGGCTCAGGTGTGAAATGTATGGTTTTCAGGGTTTTTATTGGTTTTCAGCATTAGTTTGTTATCGTTTTTATCGTTAACTCGGTTTTCCTGGGTCTTTTCACGTGTGTTATGAATAAATCTTCTTTTTTTCGGTACCGGTACTAGTTTTATTTTGTTGTACTTATCCGCGACACCTTAAAGGCCGGTCCGTGAAAATATTGTCGGGCATAAACCGGTCCGTGGCACAAAAAAGGTTGGGGACCGCTGATTTAGACAGCCGTTAGCACATGTTTCTCCTTATGGGGACCTGATATGTTTATTATGCTGCTGAGAATATAGCCCAGAAAAAACGTATAGTATAGCTTTTATTTTGGAAAGAGCCATTTCTCTGTAATAAACTGTCAAAGTGTGATTCCTGGATCAGATAGATTTATTTTTTTTATTATTTTGTTGTTTCAGCAACATTAAATTTAAAAACTACTTTTGAGTTAAATATATATTTATAATTTTAATAAATGACAAATTAAAAAGGCATGAACATTTTTTTGTATCGAAAAAATATCGAACCATCTGGAACAAAGCATCTGGAACCTTGCTACATACTGCGAAACCAGTTGTGGTGCCAAGGTAGGTAAATTTGTTCTCTCTGCCTTGTGAGCATTCACTGGGCACAGAGTGCAGATCCAGTTTACTCCGCCTTCATTACAGAGAATTAGACATAAAAGTAGTGATGTTTTAGTTTTGTGAAAAACATGGCCAAACACTTTCATGGTTTAAAAAAATATGAAAACACTTTTTTCCCATACTTGTTGAATAGAAACATTATTTTGTGCTGATATTTCAGACCCAAAGAGTTTTTGAAATCTGCATAAAATTGCATTCTAAATTACTTTTTGATTACTTTAAATACTCAGTTTTAAAGTTCTGCTAAAAGTTTAAATAAAAAGATTAGTATTGCTGAACTGCAAAATATTTTGGGTGCAGTATAATAGAATAGCTTTAGTGTTTTTATTTTTCTTTTGTATGAAGTTATACAATATGCAGCAAGAGATTAAAAAAACAGTTTTACTGATTATAAAATAGACTATATAGGATTCATATTGGCAGATATCCAAATTTATGATATCTGTATCGGTATTGGACATAAATAAGTGGTATCGTATCATCTCTAATATATATATATATATATATATATACATATATATATATATGTGTGTGTGTGTGTGTGTGTGTGTGTGTGTGTGTGTGTGTGTGTGTGTGTGTGTGTGTGTGTATACACATGTATATACTAAATACACACTAAATTATACACTAAATGTATTTTCTTAGGCATCCACATTAAGGGGATTCCAAGAGGATTATGGTGGAGTTAGTTGGGTCGAGTGAAAGAACTCATGCATACATATTGGTTTACTGGCTTTAATTACCGGTTTGCTTTTATAGAAATACAACATCATCAACCTTAAATTACTGCATGTTTAATATGGTCATGAGATGTGCTGTGGGGGAGATATCAGATTTTATTTGGATCCAGTATGACTTATTTGATGACTTGTCAAATTTTTAGTCGAGGTAAGCTGCACAGCATGATTAAAAATAGAAAGGCCTGGGAGGCCTTATGTGTCAGTAAGCATAAACAGATGACGGAGGCTTCTGGAGTACATATAAGGTGGTCCATGGCCCTGTGTGATTGGCTTATTTAATCAGTAATGTGTGGCTTGTGTTATAACCACATTCACATGCCCAGGTTTACTTTGTGACAGACACAGTGATTCGTGTAACAAATTAATTTAGAATGCATTACTCATACTGTAAGTGTTTGAAGAAACCTTTGGGAAATGTTTTGGCATGCATGTTTTAGCTGTGTTTCCTTGCTACAGTAAAAAGACAATTTTATTTATGTACTGCTCATGTTTGCCAGCAGCTCCAAAATGCTTTGCTTCAATGGAGATAGTAGACAGTATGGCATGCTTAACTTTCCACAGTCAGAGCCTTAGTGATTAGTCTTAGCCTTAGTGATTTAGAGAGAATTAAATGTATAAGAAGTTAAATACTTTCGGTTATAACAGTATTACATCAAAGATACAGCTTTATGTTCACTTGCAGTTCCTTGAAATTGAACTTTTAGTAAGTGTACTGTAGATTTCCATTTGTATTTTTTTTATTGCCTTGCCTTTTTTAACTGAGCTGGATACCATCCCAGAGCAATGCAAGTGTGGGAAAAACTATCCAGACGAAAACATATGATGGCTTTTTGGCATTTGTTGTTAAATGTACCCATTAAAGTTTGGTTACAAGACGCATTTGGACATCTTATTATCAACACACACTAGTCTGTATGAAGAAATATTTTTATAACTGAAAATAGTGTGGAAGTAAGAAGCCAAAATAAGGCATCATCAGCTTAATTTGAGTGTGAATACTATAGAGTCTACAATAAGAACTAACTAAAGACTTGAGGGTCAGGCCTAGGAGCCATAATTGGCCCGACAATTACTCTAATACGGCCGATGGGACGGGTCTGGAAAAAACGAAGGACAGCATAAAGTTTGGACTTTTAACTCTATTTTATAAGTTTTACAATATTCCTAAGGAGGACCTCCTTTATTACCATTCATACTACACCATGGTCATTATATGATAATGTCTGTGTATATATTTACTATGAGCATTCATCACATACAAATAAAATATTTAATTCATACTATGTATAACACCGAAAGCCTTTTTAATGGCTATGGAAGTAAATGTTGACAAATGTTAACCCAGCTATCTCTAATGCAAAAAGCTTTTGGAAACACTCAGCAAAAGGGCTGTCCTAATTAACCAGGACAATGTCCTAATTCATAATTATTCTGAGGAAGCTACTGTGTCAGACATTGCGTATCGAAATGTGACTTTCATAGAATAGACAGTAAATGATGCTGAATAAATATCATTAAATCATAATTTAAGATTTTATTGAATTAATACATTATCAGCTGTCAGTTCAACAGGTAGTTCATATTTTATGAACACTGTCAAAAGATTCCAAAAGATGTCTCTTATTCAGCCTTTTCACCCTGGAAAAAATGATGGAAAACATAATTATTCAACACATATTAAAAACTCTGGTCCCATGTGGTGTTGCACTATTGTCTACACCTTAAATTAAAGGTCTATATACTAGTAAATTAATACTTTGGGATACTATAAAGAACAAAACCAGTAAACAAAGGTACATTTTGTGTAAAATCAAATTAAATGAATTACCTTTCCAGCATCACGGCTCTTGGCTCTCAGTTTGTTGACCTGAGATTCAGCAATGTCAGCACGCTCCTGAGCTTCCTCCATCTCATGCTGGACCTTTCGCAGTCTGGACATGTGGGTGTTGGCCTGTTCCTCCTGTTCAGTGTTACAGTATGTTGCATTGTTTAAAAAATATCTGATCATACAGCAGGTAAAATAAGCTTTGAACTTGTCACCCATTTTCAAAGTAAATATATTTCTAAAAGTGCTATTGACATGAAATTCTCATGAGATGTTGGTCCCTTTTGCATCTCTCTTTCTTTATGTGTTTGATAATTTCTGCCTGTGTCATTTCTCATGAAGTTGTGCTTCCCATATGTAAAATCAAAAACTATTTTACTCACAGCGTCCTCAGCCTGTCTCTTGTAAGCCTTGACTTTGAGCTGCAGTTTGTCCACCAGATCCTGAAGTCTCACCACATTCTTCTTGTCCTCCTCAGTCTGTATAGATAAAAAACTGTTACTGCTGGCAAGAGAAGAAAGAGTTTAGGGACTTGAATAAGGTGAATATTTATATAAATGTGTAATCACCTGGTAAGTGAGCTCCTTCACTCTCCTCTCATATTTGCGGACTCCTTTAACAGCATCAGCTCCACGTCTCTGCTCAGCTTCAACTTCAGCTTCCAATTCACGGACCTTAAATGCCATGTTAAAAATAAATGTTAGAGTAGAGAGAAAAATGAGTTCTTATGAGAGAATCAAAGTGTTACACTTAATAATAGCTGGACTTTATATAGAGTACATACCCTGGACTCCAGTTTCTGGAGCTGCTTCTTGCCACCCTTCATGGCGAGGTTCTCTGCCTCATCCAGACGGTGCTGCAGGTCCTTGACTGTGACCTCCAGGTTCTTCTTCATCCTCTCCAGGTGAGCACTGGTGTCCTGCTCCTTCTTCAGCTCCTCAGCCATCATGGCAGCCTGAAAGTATGGGTGGTGTTGGCATTATTGATCAAGCATGAACAAGAATTTTGAAAAGAAAAGAAGGCTTGTAAAGTACTAACTTACATCAGTGATAGCCTTTTTGGCCTTCTCCTCAGCATTTCTTGCTTCCTGAACTGCATCATCCACCTCACCCTGAACCTGGACAAAGTCAGCCTCCAGCTTTTTCTTGGTGTTCAAAAGACTGGTGTTCTGAATGAAAGAGAACAGTTTTAATGATGTGATTCTCACTCTCTTATATCTCAAAGTTCTTGTAAAGTAATGAATACCAACCTGAGAGTGAAGCAGTCCAACACGCTCACTAGCATCAACCAACTCCTGCTCAGCTACTTTGCGTCCTCTCTCTGTCTGCTCCAGAGCGGCTCTCAGCTCCTCAATCTCAGCCATCATCAGACCATTTCTGCGCTCCACCATGGCGACCTGCTCCTTCATGTCTTCCTGTCCTCTGAGAGCATCATCCAGGTGCAGTTGGGCATCCTGATTAAATAAATAAATAAATAACCATTTTATTTTTTAACAAATCATCTACCAACTCACCTTGAGCTGTCCTTGGACATTCCTCAGTTGTTTCTGGGCCTCAGCAGCCTGTCTGTTGGCATGGCTCAGCTGAATCTCCATCTCATTCAGGTCTCCCTCCATCTTCTTCTTGACTCTCAGGGCATCATTCCTGCTCCTGACCTCAGCATCAAGAGTGCTCTGCATGGAGTCAATCACCCTCTGGCTGTTCCTCTTGATCTGCTCCATCTCCTCGTCCTTCTCTGCCAGCTTCCTGTCAATCTCACCTTTCACCTGGTTTAGCTCAAGCTGAATACGAAGGATCTTGGCCTCCTCGTGCTCCAGAGTTCCCTTTAAATGATTTAAACAGCTATGTTAAAAAATCATTTCAACATAAAGTTGATAAAACATGTTTTCCTTTGCTTTCTTTCAAAGTCAATTTCTATAAAATACCTCAGCTTCCTCCAGAGCTGTCTGAATTTCAGACTTCTCAGTCTCAACAGTCTTCTTGGCCTTTTCCAGCTCATGGATGGTCTTTCCTGTTTCACCAATCTGCTCAGTCAGATCTGAGATCTCCTCTACAGCATAAGAATAAAAAATGAATAAGAATAAAACAGCACTTTGAAAGTAATATTTGTTCTTAAATTTCAGACCACACAGCAATTAGAGTTAGATTCAAAATCTCACAGAATCTTCCGAAATACAGTTTTCAAACAGATAACATTTACATGGGTTCTATAAAGTACATTTATAAAGGTCAGAGGATAACCCTCATAAGATATAATTTTATTTATTGACATACGCTGCAGGTTCTTGTTCTCTCTCTTCATGGTCTCAAGATGATCCAGAGCCTCTTCATATGAGTTCTTCATCTTGAACAACTCAGTGCTGAGAGAACGAGCCTCCTTTTGGGCTCCTTCCAGCTCTGCCTGGTTCTCCTCATACTTCTGCTTCCATTCTGCCAGGACCTATGTTAATATAGGTTAATTAGTTGGTTGTTATTATACCTGTATGTTTATTTTGATGATATGTTATGTTTAAACTTTACTTTATCAAAGTTCCTCTGCTTCTTGTCAAGGTTGGCAGCCAGAGCATTAGCTCTCTCCACATCAATCATGAGGTCCTCCACCTCACCCTGCAGCCTCTGCTTGGTCTTTTCCAGTGAGGCACACTTGGAGTTCACAGCCTCAATGGATTCCTCAGCCTCCTGCAGGCGCTGGGCAAGCTTTTTCCTATCGTTTAAATAATTTTGTAGTTGTTTAATGAAAAAACTGTGAAACCCAATTAGGACAATGAAAGTATCATGACTTACTTGGCCTCCTCCAGCTCCTCAGTGCGCTGGATAGCATCAGTCTCATATTTGGATCGCCACTGAGCCACCTCACTGTTGGCCTTGGACATTCCTCGCTGCAGCTCAGCCTTGGCCTCCTGCTCCTCCTCAAACTGCTCTCTGAGCAGATCACAGTCATGACGTGCTGACTGAACAGCATGAGCAAGAGCATTCTTGGCCTGTTGAATACACAATCAATGTCAGATGGACAACTTTAATGTTTAAGTCAATCTTAAAGTCTAATGCTGAGAGGATGAGATATTTAAATGGTAACAACTAGGAACCAAATTAGAGGACAGCCCAGCTGATTTAAAACGTATGTGTTTAAATTAGTAAGTGCTATGACAAAAAAGAAGACAGGAAATAGTTCAGACCTTCACTTCCTCCTCAACGTGTCTCTTCAGTTCCTCAATCTGCTGAGTGAAGGCCTGCTTGCCCCTTGTGAGCTGAGAAACAAGAGCTTCTTTCTCCTCAAGCTGCCTAGAATACTCACCTGTAATTAACACACATGTACTAAGCTCAGGTTATTTAATTTCCCCCACTGATTGTTTGTTGCTTTTGGTCACCTATGTGTGAATGTGCAAAACTGATAACGCCACCAAAAGACTGTTTCTTTGTTATACATCACTTACCATTCTCTGTTTGAAGTCTCGCCTTCTGGGCATTAATGTCATTCAGCTGACGAACATTCTCATCATTTTTGGCTTTGAGTTCACTTAGTTGATCCTCAAGAGTCCTGCACATTTTCTCCAAGTTGCCCTGTGAAGATTAGCATATGTTATTTATAAAAGAGATGTACTGCAATTAATTACATATATAAACACATAAATATATAACTGTTGACAATAATTTGAAAATTACTTTAAATTTAGAATAAGTAACTGTAACTAAAATAATTTTGGTTTATTCATGTTAACAGTTCATGAATACCTGCTTTTAAATGCTCAAACAAAATTTGTACTCTACAAAAACCCCACACCTTTGCTTTCGCAACAGCCTCCATGTTGCTGGAGAGATCATCAATCTCCATCTTGTACTCGCTCTTCTCTTTCTCCAGCTTCTGTTTGACACGCTGGAGGTTGTCGATCTGCTCTCCGAGCTCTGCTACAGTGTCAGCCTGCTTCTTACGGAGAGCTGCTGCAGTAGCTTCATGCTGCAGAGTTGATTCCTCAAGATCACGACGCAGTTTCTGGAACTCAGCCTCTCGCTTCTTGTTCATCTCAATCTGAGCAGCTGTTGCTCCACCAGCTTCCTCGAGCCTCTCACTGATCTCTTCAAGCTCCCTGGAGAGGTCTGCTCTCTGCTTCTCTACCTTAGCCCGAGCTGCCCTCTCAGCCTCAATCTCCTCTTCCAGCTCCTCAATACGAGCCTAGTGCAATGACAATATGAAAAGGACATTACCCATTGAACATGCTTTAAATTCAGTGAATATATTATTGAGTTATAACAGTGTTACCTGCAGTTCTTTGATCTTCTTCTGGAGTTGAGCACCAAGGGTTTGTTCATCCTCAATTTTGCTGAGAAGCTGGCTGATTTCAAAGTCCTTCCTGTAACAGGACAAGAAGAACAAATTCAGTATTATAGATTTGAACATGTAAAGAAAGCTTTGAAGTAAAGAAAGCTTACCATTTCGCTGCTACTCACAGAAACATAGTTAAGAAATGAAGTCATTGAGTGATGACATTATTGTTCGGCATTAGAGATTTGTGGACAAAGTAGGGCATAAACATGTCAGATCTTACAGCACTACATTTAGCTGCAGGTGACTTTTTGTAGTCTACATTTATGGAGTGGACGATCTAACAAACAAACTTTGCTAGTAATAACGGAAAAATGCCCTACTTCTTGATTTTCTCATCAGACTGCTGCTTGTCATTCTCCAGATCCATTATGGATTCCTGGGCCAGTTTCAGATCTCCCTCCAGCTTCCTCTTGGCTCTCTCAAGGTCCATGCGGAGCTTCTTCTCTTGCTCCAGTGAACCCTCAAGCTATAAAGTCATGTCAGTTGATTCAAGTGGTTGGAAAGACAATGATTCAATACTCTTTCCATTAAAAAGCTATATGATTATAATTTTCTTACATCATCAACTTGCTGTTCCAGCTTTGTCTTGGCCTTGGTCAGAGTGTTGACTTTGTCCTCCTCTGCCTGGAGATCATCCAGTGTTTGCTGATGGGCCTCTTGTAAGGCTTTCTTCTCCTTTGTTAACTTGGCAATGGCCTCATCCTGAGATGCCATCTCCTCTGTCAGGTTTTTCACCTAAGAATTGTACAAAGGATGTATTTAAATATAACTTAACAACTATATCTCAGGAAAGAATTAATATATTTTCATTTAGAGTCATTTTTCCTCTCAGATATAGATAAATTGAACCTTGTTTTCTGTGGCATGTTTCTCCTTCTCCACTTTGGCCAAGGTGAGCTCCAAGTCATCAATGTCCTTCTTCAGCTCAGAGCATTCATCCTCCAGCTTCCTCTTCTTGGCAGTCAGCTCAGCATTGATTTCCTCTTCATCCTCCAGTCTCTCACTTGTCTCTTTGAGTTTGGCCTCAAGCTGGATCTTGCTCTTAATGAGCCCCTCACACCTTTCTTCAGCATCAGAGAGATTGTCAACTTCCTATAATACATGGAACAGAAAACAATGTATAATTTAGTGTTGTCATGTCGTGTGTCTTGGCAGTTGCTCATTATTCATTTAAAAAAATCTACACTCTGTTGTGCCACATACACGGTCAGAATCAGCTAACATGCATACAAGAGATTATAGGCATTATATATTTGTTCTTTTGTTTATTACTTACTGCAGACACTTGAAGTTGCAGGTCATTCTTCTCCTGCAGCAGGCCGACCATCTTCTCTTCCAGTTCCTTCTTCTTAGCGAGAGCAGCAGCCAGGTCTGTCTTCATCTTATCATAGTTCTCCTTCATGTTCTGCAACTCCTTCTCAGTCTCAGCACTCTTCAGAAGAGGCTTGATCTTGAAGTATACTTTCAGCCATGGCCAGTTCTTGACATTCATGAAAGAACGGATGTTGTACTGGATGGTGTAGATAGATTCTCTAAAAACCAAACATGAGAGTGTTACTGTTAGTGTCGTAGGATCTTAATATGAGGAAAGCAATACAAAAGAGAATACAATAGAATTTAGTATGACAATGTTACCTCCTCTCCATCATCTTCACAAACTCTTTCCTCATGACGTATCCTCTGCAGAGAGCCTGAGTCATGGTCACCAGCTCAGCCAGTTTCTCATCTCTCATCTCCTCAAGAGTGCCCAGCAGACCAGCTTTGAAGAACACCTATTTTGTTATGGAAAAATAATAAAATAATAACAATAAGTGCTGTGCAAATGGACACTCTATTTACGCTCATTAAAATAATGAGGTGTACCTTTGTGTGCCCAAACTTGTACTGTGTGTGATCCACATTAATGGAGCCAAGCAGCTTCTCTGAAGCTTTCTTGTTGTCAATGAACTGTCCCTCAGGGATGACGCTGGCATTCAACACTTTGTATCTTCAAGAGAGAATCATCATTTTACTCATAGGCATTTCATCTTTTGGTATGATGTTCTTCACAAAAGTGTTTTCAATAAGATAAAATTAATTTGCCACTCTTAAACTCAAATTGACACCTCTGCTTGAAGTCACCATAGAGGATTCTGCTGGGGAAACCCTTTCTGCAGATTCTGATGCCCTCCAGTACACCGTTACACCTCAGCTGGTGGATGACCAGGGCGTTCTCCATAAGACCTGAGAGTCAGAAATTGATAATGTTTCAAAACTTTATTTATGTCACTGTGTAATGTGTTGAGCAGTCAGTAGGACTGTGGGGGTTTTACCTGGGGTCTTTGACTCATTGGGAATCAGGCAACGGACAAAGTGAGGATGAGTGCTTCTTAAGTTGGTCATCAGCTTGGCCAGATTCTCCTGTAGATCAACATCATTAGATAATAGGTTAATAATATTTAAATATGAGTAAAAAATTATTTTTCCTGCAATACAAATCTATACATACTCTGAAAAGAGCAGACACAGTCTGAAAGGAACCACCCTTCTTCTTACCACCTTTTTTGCCACCCCCAGCAGCCTCTGTTTTCATAAATAGTAAATTTCATTATTGGAATTTAATGAATATTTTTCACAGTATACATATTAGTCTACAGTATGCACATTATAGTTATTAGACAGATACATACTATCTGTACTGGACACAGGAGTTTGTGAGCACTTTTGTTTCTTACCATCAGCTCCAGCATGGGCTGCATATAGGAGGGCCAACAGTTTGTTTGAAGACTTCTGGTAGAGCTGCACAACTGAGTCATTCAGCGGGTCCTTGTTCTTGTCCAGCCAGCCAGTGATATTGTAGTCCACTGTACCAGCATAGTGAACCAGAGCGAAGTGTGCCTCAGCCTTGCCCTTTGCAGGCTTTGGCTTCTCAAAACATTTGGTCTTGCCAAGATGCTGATCGTGCAGCTTGTTCTTGAACGTTGTGTCAGAGGCCTTGGGAAACATGCACTCCTCTTCAAGGATGGAGAAGATGCCCATTGGCTGAGAAAATGGCACATGTCATATTAAAATTTCAACAGAGATAACATATGCAACATATGTTACATAATATATTAATATTTTATGGAGGTAGCATGTACATTTCTTCCTGAGCAGCTGTTTACCTTCTCAATAAGCTCAATGCAGGCAGCCAAGTCCATACCAAAGTCAATGAACTCCCATTCAATGCCTTCTTTCTTGTACTCCTCTTGTTCCAGGACAAACATGTGATGGTTGAAAAACTGTTGCAGTTTCTCATTGGTGAAGTTGATGCAGAGTTGCTCCAAGCTGTTGAACTGTAATAGTACAAAGGTATTTAATTTCATAGCAAAAGAGTGTTTTTCTTCAAAAATACTCAAATATTCCTTAGGCGCTTACATCAAAGATCTCAAACCCAGCGATATCCAGCACTCCAATGAAGAACTGTCTGGGCTGCTTTGTGTCCAGCATCTCATTGATACGGATAACCATCCACAAGAACATTTTCTCATATACGGATTTGCACAGAGCCGAGACAGCATTGTTGACCTGGAAGAAGAGAATTTTAATTTGTTTTTCTCAAAAATAAATAAATGAATAGATAGATAATAGTATATGTTCATATGTCAAAATGCAAATATTTTAAAACTTTTACTCACTTACCTGTTGGACGGTCTGACCTTTAGTCACCATCTCATTGCCAACTTTAACTCTTGGGTAGCACAGCGCCTTCAGCATGTCAGCTGAGTTCAGACCCATGAGGTAGGCGATTTTATCAGCCACTGATTGATAAATAGAAATTTAATGCTTTTGGTCAACTGGAAAATATTTAGTTAGCCCAAGTTAGACTCTAATCTTCTGTGAATCAACAGATTTAGTAGATTTTTCTCATTTACCCTCAGTGCCATCAGGTTCAGCCTGCTCCTCACGCTGCTTCTGCTTGAATTTCATGTTGCCATGATGCATCACAGCACCAGTCAGCTTGTAGATTCCCACCTTTTCCTCAGCAGTGAAGCCCAAGATGTCAATTGCAGTCTGAATTGCACATAAAAGGTATTAATTAACATTGTGATATTTTTGTCCTCTCTCTCTCTCTCTCTCTCTCTCTCTCTCTCTCTCTCTATATATATATATATATATATATATATATATATATATATATATATATATATATATATATATATATATATATATTTGCAGTGAACTGAGTCTTTACATCTGTTGCAATGAACTCCTCCACATCATTAATGCTTTTGACAGTCACTTCACCCTGACTGATCATTGGATAGTCAAAGGGATTTGTGGTGATCAGAAGAGCCTCTGAAAGACCAGAAGAAATGCATAAATAAATGTTATGAAACTAAATTCAGCTTCATGGTACAAATAGCTGTCAGTACCTACCCAGGAGCTCAGGCTTGTGGCCTGTCATCAGCTGATAGAAGATATGGTAGCTCCTCTCAGCAGACAACTGGAAGGTGACACGGGACTTCTCCAGCAGATCTAAGACCAAAAATTCAGTGTCAGACAAAAGCATGCAGATTTCATAACATCAGACAGCAACAGTGAATAAAATGTAAAAAATAAATAAATAAATAAAAAAAATAAAAATAACTTACATGTTTCAATATCAGCTGAAGCCAGCTTGCCAGTGGTTGCAAAATGAATTCTGATAAATTTACCCTAAACATATCAGATTTAAATTAACAGTTATTTTGACAGTTTGCTTTAAAACCTGTTATTTTTTTCTGTTCCAACACTTACAAAGCGAGAGGAGTTGTCATTCCTCACAGTCTTGGCATTACCATATGCCTCCAGCAGTGGGTTAGCTGCAATGATTTGATCTTCCAGGGAACCCTAGAAAAATTATGTTACACCTTTGTTGGTATATTGTAAAAACTTTACTTACTTTTTCCAAATAAAAGCAGTTATACCTGCATCTTGCCAGGTGTAGGCTCTGCCTTCTTGGATCCAGTCATTGCAATTATTGCGAAGTACTGGATGACACGCTTAGTGTTGACAGTCTTTCCTGCACCAGATTCTCCGCTGGTTAAAGAAAGAGTTGAATTGAGTTTTATTGTGTTTTTTCATATGTGACACTCATTTATTGGTATATTACTTACGTGATGAGGATAGACTGGTTCTCACGATCTGAAAACAACAAATACTTAAATTAATTGTTAATTTAAAACCACAAATGATCAAATACATATATATATATATATATATATATATATATATATATATATATATATATATATATATATATATATATATATATATATATATATATATATGTATATATACACATATATACACTTAGTATATCCCCTAAAATAAGACATACCAGTGAGCATGAACTGATAGGCATTATCAGAGATGGAAAAGATGTGGGGTGGAGCCTCAATCCTCTTTTTGCCCCTGTATGCCACGACAACCTGAGCATCATACACAGGAAGCCACTTGTAGGGATTCACGACGACACAGAAGAGGCCGGAATAAGTCTGGAAAGCAGAGTAAGTTCACAAATGTCATTGTGTCCACACTGAACATCTTTATCATTGTAATGAGTTCTCTCCAGTACTGAAAAGTAGAGATCAGAAAACACCATTATTAAATGTTTGTTAAACACTTACATAGATCATCCATGATGCAAAACGCTCTTTGAGGTTAAACAGCACGGCAGGCTCATTGAGGTGGGTCATCATGGCCATGTCCTCAATTTTATCAAACTTTGGGGGATTCATGGGGTGGATGTCATCCTCTTTTACAGTGACTGTCTACATAAAAAAAAAAAACAATAAAAAAATTGATAAGTACATTATTTAATATATAACGTTAATCTTATCTGTTTTCCTGAGAAAGTTGAAGGGTTATAATTGTTGAAGTTAGAATCTTTTATGAATATTCACTTACCTTTCCTTTAAGTGTCTCAACAGTGGCTTTACCACCCTCCTTCTTGACAAGTTTGCCCTTGACATACATCTCCTCAGGATCAGTCACAAAGTAAGCCGACTTGGCATCAAATGGAGCAGTCTGGGCCTCAATCCTCTCCCTTTCTGGCTTGCGGAGATAAATGGCCGCATGGCCATACTGCTCCATCTCTGCGTCTGTGCTCATGGTGGCACTTTAGTGGTAACTGACAAAAGGAGAAGGAATATGAATGAGTTGGGACATGTTTAATTGTGATATAGTTTTACATAATTTGGAAATATTTTTTAATGAACATTATTATAACCATTTGGGAGTTGTGTTATTTAACACACATCTCACCTCACTTTATCCCGACTGAGTGGCTCTGATCTGTTGTTATCTGAAGATGCATTTAAAGGAAAATATAGATGGAAGAAAACACAAAGTCAACATATTTGTGCTGCTATCACCTACAGCAGTCACATCACACAGAATTTTAGTTAAGCAGTCTTGCTTGGTTGCATAATTTTTTACGGTTTTCAAACATTCAGTAATCCATACACAACATTTCAACTGTTTCATTTCAACTCTTGATCAAAGATTTAATCTATTTGATCAGTAAATCAGTAGCATTTGATATTTCCTTTCCTTTACCAGTGCTAAACTGAAAAAATGGAAGAAAGGGTACGATAAATTTGAGTAAAAGTTAATTCAGTTTAATAAACAAACAAGCACTGACCTGTTGAGGATGCCTTTCAGTTCTCCGACGAGACTGAAGTAGTTGCTTTTATACAGGCTTAAACAGCTTGGTCAGCGGCAGTCTGCCTCTCGATTTGGTCAAGCATCCTTGTCATTTAAGACCCCTCTTGTGACATATTATGTTTACTCAGCTTTTTGTGTACCAGATTTTATCTTGCTTAAATGAGAAAATAGTTCCAATACAGGAAAAGGAAAACTAAATATAAATTAATCAGTCAAGCCGGAAAATAATTTTATAGAAGTATAGTAAGATTGAAAATACAAATAAATAAATAAATAAATAGGCAAATAAAGCAGCTTCAAGTTCCTTTATTGCATGGGACATTGTATGTTCTATGTCATCCTTGTTGAATGATACAAAACGATCAAATTAAAGCCATTTTGAAAACGTAAATAATCTATTACAGGAGTTGTTGCTTTGACTTCCCTTTTTAAACCCATTACCTCTTTCCATTTGGAAAGATGTACTGAAATGTCATTGGTATTGAGTGTCATAGCTTGTCCACATTTCAGATATTTATAATACTGTAAAATGTAGTATCATTTACATGACTCAAAAACAAGAAAAGTAAACCCCTCATAGAAAATATGTCAATTTTAAAGATAATGCAATTTTATGTTGGTAATATTGTGCAATATGTTCTAAATAAGCACTGTCAATAGCTTTATTTTAGCTCATAAAAAGTGTAATGTCTAAAGTATGCACTAAAATAGATGCTACTCAATGAACATATTTTTAAGCATGGATTTTAACCAATAAATCATTAACTCAGGTAAAGTTTGAATCTTGGGAAATATTTATTTTATTTTATAGTGAGAGTTTGTCACTACTTAGCCACACCATTAAACATGTTCTTAGTACGAATGCAAATTAATTTTGGAGAAGCCTCCATGTGTTGCTGGTATACAGTTGCAGTGCATTGGCATATCTATCTGAGTGGGACTTATTATAGGTCTTATCTCAGCCTGGTTGGCAAATGTTCTTCTAGTGCTTATAAGGCAATGCGTAATACCACTTGAACTTTACGGAAAAGGCCTTACATTCAGTTTTATTAGAGGAATATGAGATGTGCCAATGTTCTGCAACTGTACACCAGGACCTCTTAGGTGCTCCTCCAAAATGAATTCCCATTCCCTGGCTATGAACATGTTTAATAGTGTGGGTAAGTAGAGACAACCTTGGTCAAAGATCTTTATCCTCAAGCTACATTTGATGTTGTTTTTCTTTTTGAAATATGGTGCCCTTGATCAACTGTGTGACTTTCATTTTAAAACATTAGTAGCATAGTCCCAAAAGTAGAATAATTTATATAATCTCCCAAATGGTTGACAGCCGCCTGAATGCCACTCAGAGGAATTAACAAACAAAATGGAGAATCACAGGTTTTTTTGTCTTTAACTTGACATAGAACTATATAAATCTAACTGGGTTCATAATAACTTAAGGACTGGGATGATGTTATGATGGTGTAGATAATTATATCAGTCAAAAAGGGGAAACTGGTGTTGTTTATTAAAAGCTATAAAACATTATGGCATGTTTGCTTTTGTAAAAAACAAACAAACAAAAAAGTCCCGCAAAAATAAATAGATTTTGCTCTCTGTTTTCATTAACTGGATTTCTATTAACTTGTGTATTCACAGATCCCAAAGGTATACCTTTCTGTAACTTTTAAGTCGATAATCATAGGTGCAGGCAGGTTTCGTCACACTGTGCAATTTTATAGCTCCTTGTAAACATATTAGATGCTTCATGTGCAACCAGAAAAAAACTATATTTGAACCAAATGTATTTATTCAGTACATTTATCCCTTGATTTTAACAAAAGGTCAGATTGAGATCATGAGAACATTTTGCAAGATGGTGTTTTCTTACAGTAGTTTATTCCTGGGGTCCTTAGAGACCCAAGTCCGTAATCATTTTACTACAGTGATTTACATGTTGATATAAGATAGCCTACACAGTATGGCCTAATGACCTGCTTAAGCACTGTACATATTTTAGGACTATTATTTGCCTTGTCCTGACAGAAAACATTTTACCAGCAGAGCTTCACTTACCATGATTTAAAGAAAACAGTAACAGAAAATGTTTCAAGACTGAAATTCAAGCATATGGCTAACCACTTTCTCAGATAGTTAAAACAATGCTTATCTGCTAGATTTTAAATGTACCTGTCATTGCATTTTTATATTGGATTTAATTTCCTTCAGTTAATAAAGTTATATTTTCCTGTGCCAAAAAGAGACACTGTTGCTGTAAATGTCAGATAAATTACTCGAAAGAAGACGTTTGATATTAAATGTAGATTTTTTTTTAGACACAATAAACAGTAAACATATTTTTCTGGGCTAATGTACGCGAGAGCTCTTCTGAACTACAAACATCGCGCCGTTTGTAGTTTTTTGTGACTCGGGCTCGTGCACTCTGGCACCGGAAGTTCCTGTGAGGGTTACACGCTTACAAGCTAGTATTAGCTTGCTAAAGTTAGCATAGCTTTTATCCGGAACAGCCGCCTTTTCTGTGAAGAAATGAAAACATTAAACGGAAAAACCGATGTCATATTTGTAAGTTACACTGCACCGTATATTTCACAGAACATTTGTTAGTGTTTGTTGATTAGAGGTTTTGGGTAGCAAGCATGAACTTTAACTTTATTCTAGCTAATGTGGAAGTTTGATCAAACTTGAAATCAGAGATACGTTTTACCAAATCGACTGTGTTTACACATTTGAAACAAAGAAATTATCTTTTTATGATTTATTAACTATGAAAAATCGCTACAATAGTAACACCGCTGTTTGATTTTTGGATACTAGGAGGACGACGATCTACCTTATGAAGAGGAGATCATCAGGAATCCATATTCAGTCAAGTGCTGGATGCGTTACATCGAATTCAAACAGAATGGACCAAAATCTACCCTCAATATGATATATGAGCGGGCTCTAAAAGAACTCCCTGGCAGGTAACTAACAAGACCGTTACAACAAAATTGTGGACATTGTGCTGAGAAGCCAATAGCAACGGATAACTCAAAACCCATAGACTATACATTATTTTACAAGATTCTGTGCAGCAAGTATTTCCCGAGTGTCTAACCACCCTTCCCACTCATTTTTGCAGCTATAAGTTGTGGTACAATTATCTGAGAGAGAGGCGAAAACAAGTCAAAGGGAAATGTATCACAGAACCAGGCTATGAAGAAGTCAATAACTGTCATGAAAGGGCACTAGTGTTCATGCACAAGGTAATACCTCCTATAGAACTTGATGCTTAGCCACTTTACTCATAAAAGTAATATTTGGTCTGCAAGAGCTTTACATAAAACTAACTATTTGTCTTTGCTTAAACTAGATGCCTAGAATATGGATGGATTACTGTCAGTTCCTTGTGTCTCAATGCAAGATCACAAGAAGTCGTAGAACATTTGACCGAGCACTTAGAGCTCTTCCTGTAACTCAGCACCCACGCATCTGGCCTCTGTATCTCCGCTTTGTCCGTGACTTGCCGTTGCCTGAGACAGCCATCCGAGTGTACCGCAGGTACCTTAAGGTGAGAACATACTGCACAACCTTAAGTCCATACAGCAGCTGTCATTTAAAATGTTAAGGTGATTTCTGATTTTATTTTTGTTTTACAGGTGTCATCTTTCAAAGTGTATTCTGTGGCATAAATGTTGTCTGTAGCATCTGAAGATTCTTAGCTGTTATCCAAAAGACCTTACAAGCATTCAATAACAAGCTTTATGGCTGATTAAGAAAGTTTTAAAAGATAGACAAGTTCCCTAATCTGTTCAGACAGAATACCTGCGAAAATATTTCTTTCTGAATGTTTAATGTCTTACTGTCTTCTCTTGATACCTTGTAGCTTTCTCCAGAAAATGCAGAGGAATACATAGACTACTTGCGGTCTGTTGGCCGCCTCGATGAAGCAGCTGTGCGGCTAGCAGCTGTTGTCAATGATGAAAACTTTGTGTCCAAAGAGGGAAAGTCTAACTATCAAGTAAGACGGGATTCTTCCAGACACTTTTCAACATTCCCGCCTTTTAAGCTAAATGAAAAGAAATCTAAAAAAAATGTTTTTCTTCTTTTTTTTTTGGACAGCTGTGGCATGAACTATGTGACCTGATCTCCCAGAATCCTGACAAGGTGACCTCTCTGAATGTAGGAGCCATCATTCGAGGAGGCCTCACTCGCTTCACAGATCAACTTGGAAAACTTTGGTGCTCCTTAGCTGACTATTACATCAGGAGTGGCCACTTTGAGAAAGTGTGTTTCCTCTGAATAGCATTAATTTTCACCCCTAATATAATTAACTAACTAAAACACATCTCTACTTTACGTTTTTTTAGGTTGAGTCATTTGCATTAAAATAATTTTTTATCTGTGAATTTGTCCAACTGTAGCCAAACATTTTTTTTTCCTCAGGCACGTGATGTCTATGAAGAGGCCATCCTTACAGTAGTCACTGTAAGGGATTTCACACAAGTATTTGACAGTTATGCTCAATTTGAGGAGAGCATGATCGCTGCTAAGATGGAAACTACAGCTGAGATGGGGCAGGATGAGGATGGTGAGTATGTGTGCATCAGTTAAACTTGATAACTGTCTTTGTTTTTATTTTTCTTTTGTTTTTTTTTTTTGTTCATGTGTACGTTACTCTTTGTTTTTTCTCCACTCAGATGACATAGACCTGGAGCTAAGACTTGCCCGCTTTGAGCAGCTCATTGCCCGGCGACCCCTCTTGTTGAACAGTGTACTCCTGAGACAGAACCCCCATAATGTTCATGAGTGGCACAAGCGGGTAAAACTGTATGACGGAAATCCACGACAGGTGGGTTTTAAATATTTTGAGAATGGCTGGGACAGTGCACAAGTCACAATATATACATTTCACACAAAAAACTACCTTCATGTAAAGAATTACTAATAAATAGCCCTATTTTCTTCAGATCATCAACACATACACTGAGGCAGTCCAGACTATTGATCCAATGAAGGCCACAGGGAAACCTCACTCGCTCTGGGTTTTCTTTGCTAAATTCTATGAGGAAAATGAGCAGCTGGATGATGTAAGTCATTATTTAAACTTCAATTTACCTGTTTCAGATTATTTCTTATCATTATTATTATTATTATTAGTTCCCTGTGTTTACTAACTTTATTTACTAACTCAACTCAGGCGAGGACGATCTTTGAGAAGGCTACCAAGGTGAACTACAAACAGGTGGATGACCTCGCTGCAGTGTGGTGTGAATATGGAGAGATGGAACTTCGTCATGAGAATTACGAACAGGCACTACGAATTCTGAGGGTAACTGATCTGCATCATATACATCATGCACATGATCCTTTTTGGAGCCATATTTAGGAACATCTTGTGGGCATCATATATTGTTTGGGAATGACCAGTTTGTGAAATAAAGAAGACATTTGTTAGACTTGTTATTTAAATGTCTTTTGAAAGTATATTTTAAAATTAATACCTGGTAACTGAAGTTATAGGCTGTAGTTTCACTGGCACTGAGTAAAAATATTTGCAGTTGTTTACGAAGGCAGTTTTAAGCAAAGGGTGTAATATCAGTAGTTGCATCACCTTAAAAACTTATGAAACCATTTACATATTTGTATTTATTTTATTTAGAAAGCAACAGCTATCCCATCCAAGAAAGCAGAGTACTTTGATGCTTCTGAGCCTGTCCAAAACAGAGTCTACAAGTCTTTGAAGGTCTGGTCAATGCTGGCAGACTTGGAGGAAAGTCTTGGCACTTTCCAGGTATGTTCAGTAATTTTCTGTGATGTGGTTTGGGACCTATATACCAGTAGTATTTGATATTGGTCTAAGAATCATTTATGTGTTAAGTCTAAGCTTTTCTCTTTTTCTCGACAGTCTACGAAAGCAGTTTATGACCGGATTATTGATCTCCGGATTGCCACTCCACAGATCATCATCAATTACGCCATGTTCCTTGAAGAGCACAACTACTTTGAGGAAAGCTTTAAAGTAATAATGTGTAGCTAATCCACTAGACCACTACTTATTTTCAAAATACAATTTGTCCTTGTCGACTGTAGCACTCTTTTTAATGGTGTTATTAATATTTCTTTCAGGCATATGAACGTGGTATCGCTCTTTTCAAGTGGCCAAATGTTTACGACATCTGGAACACTTACCTCACCAAGTTTATTGATCGATATGGGGGCAAGAAGTTGGAAAGAGCCAGAGATTTATTTGAACAGGCATTGGATGGCTGCCCAGCCAAATTTGCTAAGAGTGAATATCTTTGGTTGAATTACACTGACAAATTTAGTACATTGAAGTGCCCCCCTCCGTTATAAAATGTACTTAACCACAATGGCTTTCTTTTCAGCTATTTATCTACTGTATGCCAAGTTGGAGGAGGAGTATGGATTGGCGCGACACGCTATGGCTGTATATGAAAGAGCAACACAGGCAGTAGAAACTGAGGAGAGACATCTCATGTTTAACATCTACATCAAGAGAGCAGCTGAAATTTATGGAGTTACATATACCAGAGCAATCTACCAGAAGGCTATTGAGGTACAGTAACATTGTCCTATCTCTTGCATACAGCTGCATTATCCTTTTTAATCTTTTTTTTTTTTTTTAATTCGAAACTCATAATTACAAGATCCGCCCTGATGTGATGCTATAAAGCTTTTTATTGTTCATTTTCCAGAATGTCATTATTCATCACAGGACTTTTCTGGCCAGAAATGAGATTTTTCCCAAATTAATTCACTTTTATGCCACTGTTGGAATATTGTAAATATATAATATATGGATTGGATTTATATAGCGCTTTTCAAGGCACCCAAAGCGCTTTACAATGCCACTATTCATTCACTCTCGCATTCACACACTGGTGGAGGCAAGCTACGGTTGTAGCCACAGCTGCCCAGGGGCAGACTGACAGAGGCAAGGCTGCCATATCGCGCCATCGGCCCCTCTGGCCAACACCAGTAGGTGGTAAGGTAAAGTGTCTTGCCCAAGGACACAACGACTAGGACAGAGAGCCCGGGGATCGAACCGGTGACCTTCCGGTTACAGATACGCTTCCCAACCCCCTGAGCCACAGTCGCCCCAAAGGTCATATTACATTTATAGATCGCTAGATATGGAATTTCATTAAATTGATGAAAACTATAATCAGTGATCATGTTTATTTTAGCCACAATTGGTAAGATAATCCGTATTAGTTAAAGAGCAAAATTGATTTTATGACTGACCACATTATCATTTTGCAGATATAATAAATCTAGACAATAGTCAGCCTCTTAAAAAAACCTATTACATTGTTTTGTGTAAAGTTGTTCATACTCATGGCATTTTTATTATATGCAAAGATCAGAAGTCATATACTTAATGTAAAAAGAATAACTTGACATTCTGATGGACAAAATACTCGTTACCTTAAATTACTGAACAAAGTTGCATTACAAAATTAAACTTCCCATCACCCCTCTGCTCATGATCTGTTACTCACAAAATACACCATGTTGCATCCCTTGTTTTGGTAAATGGTTCTGTGCAGTGTTCATACAGTTTGTGTTTATCCAGGTCCTTCCTGATGAGCATGCAAGAGACATGTGTCTACGGTTTGCTGACATGGAGAGTAAACTTGGTGAGATTGATCGTGGTAGAGCAATCTACTCCTACTGCTCCCAGATCTGTGACCCAAGGGTATGTGAATTCACCCCTTCTAGTCATTTGTCTACATTTGCTTCAAAATCTTTGGTTATATTTCTTCAAATTTTTACTTGACGTTTCAGGTGACGGCTAATTTCTGGCAAACCTGGAAAGATTTTGAGATCCGCCATGGAAATGAGGACACGATTAGAGAGATGTTGAGGATCAAACGAAGTGTCCAGGCTACATACAACACACAGGTCAACTTTATGTCCTCTCAGATGCTGAAGGCCACAACAAGCTCCACAGGCACTGGTAGGAGAAGTTGGATTAACCTAAAAGTGTGCTCCATTTAGATGTAGTTACATGAATATCACTGTGTGTTATATCAGATATTGGCTATTTGATATGTTTCAATTTATAATGATATGGTTGAATGCTCCGTATTTACTCCAAATCTTGAAGGAACCTCCTAGACCTACTCAAGAATTAACGTAGGGTCATTTAGGTGTCATTTTCTATGTATTTATTTATTTGTGTGTTTTTGTTTTTTTCCAAGTGGTTCTGCATTTGTCTAACCATCTGTTTCTGGTGTCCAGTGTCAGATCTTGCTCCAGGCCAGATGGGAATTGATGATATGAAGATGTTGGAACAGAAAGCACAACAGCT
Source organism: Astatotilapia calliptera (assembly GCF_964374335.1). Classification (NCBI taxonomy): domain Eukaryota; kingdom Metazoa; phylum Chordata; class Actinopteri; order Cichliformes; family Cichlidae; genus Astatotilapia; species Astatotilapia calliptera. The sequence goes on along the minus strand of NC_137425.1, from coordinate 11,057,794 downwards.
TGCTGCAGAGGCTGAACAGGACAAGCCTAAACCCAAAGAGAAGATTCTCTTTGTCAGGTTTGTTCTTCATTATTTTTTAAGTTAAAAGTATCTGTAGATTTCTTTTTTTTTCTTTTTAATATAACAGAACTTCATCTTCCAAAGGAAGCTGAGGCACATGAATCCTTTTCACTTTAATTATGCAGGAGTGACACTTCTCGCAGTGAGCTGGCAGAACTTGCCAAACAAGCCAATCCTGATGAAATAGACATCGATGATGATGAGGATGAAGAAGATGAAGACCAAGGACCGGATGGTGCGTGAAAGACACAGTACAATTTTCAGAATATTTTTTGTAAACATTTTCCGATGGAGGTATTTTAATGAATTCCTCTTTTTCCTCTTGGCTTTACAGAGGTGCAGCTTGAACAGAAGAGCGTCCCTACAGCTGTTTTTGGAGGGCTTAAAGATGACTAGACAATAATTCTCTCAGACTTGTACATTTGAGTTCTACGTCCTCTTGTGGTCATTCAACTGAACTATTCATAAATGTGTAGTTTTATGGCAGCACTGGTGTTTCTGTTTGTTTTCCTTGTGGATTTGTGTAGTTTATAATATAAGATATATTCGTTTTGACCACTTGGTTTCAGTATTTCTCAAACTTGGTGCTCAAGATAACTTTTTAGTTGTATGTGTTATGAATTATTATTTGCAGTAACACAATGACTGTAATTGAAACCTGATATAGTTTGTCTGTTCTTTTTGTTTTTTTATAAAATGTAAGAAAGAAACAGTGAAAACATTTTTTAAATCCAATAAATGCAGGATCTTTCCCAAACAGGAAGTTCTACCCTAGAAAAACATGGGGGAGGAGCATGTCTCTTCAGTCATTTGAAACTTGAGCTGCGCATTCAAGCCTCACATTGTTGGCTTGAGGCTCACCAGTAGATGGGTGTCTTGTAATGCCAAGAGTTTCTGGAAAGCTTTTCTAACTTGTAGACAAATGTCACTATCCAAGTCTTCATGCTGAAGTAGTACATGTACACTTAAACAGTTTCTACACTTAAATGATTTTCCCCCCCCAGTGATAAGTGCAGGATTGCTGGGCTAATTGATATTTTTGAAAGTTTTTTGCTAGTAATGTTACAAAAATGGTGGTATTTTGGGTGTATTTGAGAAGCATTTTGAATCATATTTCCACATTCTTGGCAGTGCTTTTCAGTTATGTGCAAGCAGCTCTGGCTGTGACAAATTGAATGTCTAAAACTGCCTTTGTAATCGAAGTGATAAATACCTTTAAACCTGCATCAACATTCTTCTGATTAAAAAGCTGTTTTCTTTTCAAAGTAATCTAATTAAAAGAGAAACTGAACTGCTTGATGCATTTGCTGTATAGTCCTCTAGAACTCTTGTTCTTTTATTCAGAAATGACTAGAAGCAGAACTGTAAGTAGCCAATGATGTTTGAAGAATGACTTTTGTGATTAAATATATAGAATTATTTATGCGTTTGATAGAAAAGACCTTATGCTTTGCCACCATCCCATCCAAAGGGTTAAACATATTGAGTTGGGCAAAAGGTTGTGACTGGGAATTATTGTTTCTTTTATAATTAGATTAAAATAGCTGAGAGGTAATCCTCTTACAAAGTTACTGCAGTCGAGAACTTGAAGGGCTTTTGGAACGAACATCATATGATGAGGCACTCTTAAGATTTGTTTTCCAGTGTGGATGGCAGCAGAAAACACGGGTTTAAAAGCAGATGGAAGAAATCCCTCGAGTCTCATTATAAACATCCAACAAAAAAATTTTTTTTCCAGAATGAATTATGCCTGTTTTTATTTTAGAAACTTCTTACATAGTCTGCCAGTATGTTTGCTCTGTTCCAGTCTTTGTGCTTTGTGTGACAGTTGTTTTAAAGAGGTAATAAGATTAACATCACCATACTGTATCTACTGCTGTAGCTCTTTGTAAGGCAACGGTTATTTAATGAGATCATAATATAGCTTTTCATTGAGTTTAATATTGTTTTCGTTACTTTCACATGTTAATGGACAATTGAGGGGAACAAGTAAAAGAGTAATGCAAATACCTTTACTAATTTCATCTACCTTAGATTCATTGTTTACTATATTTGTTTTCTATCTGTCTGCATAATATGTAGATCTGTATGTTCAGAGCAGATTTAGCAAAACGTATTTTGATTAATTAACAGCTAAAAGTCCATAATGTTCTCTGCTTTCTGTCTGCAATAGGCCAAGAGTTGGCCCACTGCAGTGGTGGATATATTGACCAAGATCATACACGTGCTGTAGTTTATGACTAATACAGTCAAATACATACAAGTTAAAACCCCAAATATTTACAGAAATTGTCACAATCAAGACATTGATGACAATACAGAAACTGAAGGTAGAGTATAGATCAGAGAGGTACATTTTATATGTGTGTGTTTGTGTAGGCTACGTTTTTTTCCTGATACCAGTCGAGTTATGGTACTAATTCAAAATTTAAGACAGTACTTTTAGATTCTAATGTTCACATTTGTAAATATTTTAAATTAATGAGTTATAGTTAATCTACATGTTTTTTCGAAGGTTACTGGCTGTTTGACTTTCGCACTCAAAGGTGTCCTTTCATCGACCCACTTGTGTGCGAGAAGATTCACCTGTAGCAAAAGCGCCTCACCTCTACCTGCTGTATCATAAACACTGAAGTCCCGCCCATATTGTTAAAGCTTATTTTCTATTGGACGGTGGAGTGGACGAGCGATTCCACTGTGGAGCACCTGGTAGTCAGTCATCAGTGGGACGAAAGCGTACGTACGTACAGTGAGCTGACAACACGGCAATGCGGACGAAGAAGGGCAAAAACGAGGGGAATAGTCCGGTTTATAGTAGCCCAGCCGGTCGGGGCTTTAGCTGGTGTTAAGGAAAAATTAAGCCAGGACTTCGTCTTCGAAACCTCCGACAAAAGGACCTTAGTTTGATTTGGAAGTAGCTTCGGAGCGGATATTTCCCTGCAAAACCCTGAACCACATCCGTATTCCCAGCCCCGGTCGTATGGAATCGTCTGCTCCAAGAATGATCGCTTGAATATTTTTATACTGTATCCTTTTTCCCCCCCATCACCGCTTCCCATTTTTACAGACTCGCTATGGTGGACTCCCCTACCATGAGGAAGACTTTTGTGGTCCCAGACATAAAATCATTGGATTTGTATGACTGCACTAAATCAAAAATATGCGCAAGTGTCGGATGGCTGCTGGCAAAGTCCTACGGCAGCACAGGTAGGTTTTAGTTCACACGGCAGGCCTGAATGTTATGCGTAAAGGTTGTGTTAAGACCATTTGTTGTCCAACAATGTGTTTATATTGTGTCTAACAGTGTAGCGAAAACCGGTATGCATGTAGGGGAACTGCAGTGTGTGTAGTTCAGCGATTTTCAGCACAAAGAGGCGCATATGAGCAGAGGAGCAATGCATCGTATGCGTTTTTGACACTGACACATGTCATTTGTTCTCACTCAATGGGTGGGCACATTTGGAGGTATGTGTGTCACAGAAACGGCCTCCTCCTGTAGGCCTTATCACGCTAGCCCATTCTGTCGCGTTTCCAGCCACCAGGCTTCAGTCAGAAATTGCAGGCTAGCTGCTGGGGATGTTTTTAATCCGGTTACACAGACAGGGCACACGGGGCGTATGTTTTTCCAGTATCTTTCTTTCTCCTAGTGATGGTGACAGCCCGCAGTACCCACAGTAAACGCTGGTTACTGCTTCATGTTATTTGAATCAAAAGCAGACCGTAGCTCATTGTGCGCTCAGAGAATAGACTACCAGTGCTCTTGTGCCTTATTATCAGGGGGTTTCTTTCCATGTCCTTAGTCAGCAAATTTCAAGAAGCAACTGGGAGAAGCTTTGTAGCGCAAAACGCACACCCACAACATAACCAAAACATGTTTTCTGTACTTAACATGTAGCCTATCATAAGAATTTGTTTTGTCTCATTTTCTTGAGGCATCTCGTCAGCTTTGACCCTGAGGTGATAGCATGGCTCTTTGTTTGAGCACTCACTGGTGAAGATTAGACCTTATGAAGCAGACATCCGATGAGCCTTGTAAAGAAAAAGCCTTGATTGCTTTATTTTTTCAAAAGTAGACTACACATAATGACGTAATGTGGTTATAAAAAAACAAAAGACAAACATATTACTATACTAATACATTCTTGGACCTTTTGATGTTACAGTGTATTTTTTTTTTTTTAAATACAGGCATTACTTATTTTATCCTGAAATAGGTGTGAGGAGAACTTCATTTAACTTTAGCAACATGAGTTGTTTGTTTCATAATTTCAGGCAGGTCCCAGGTTTAGGACTCTGGGCTGCAGCTCATGTGTACTCTGTTAAGCACCTCAACCACACCCTATGGTCAAAGTCACTCCATACCAAGCTGCAGGAATGTAAGGACAAACACTGTTATGATGTGGAGGTTTTCTCTTGATCGAGTTCAATAGCCCTGCTGATGGTAATTTTTTTGCAAAGCTGGGTGACATCATCTTGTCCCTTATTAGAAACCTAGCTCATTAGGACAACACAGAGCCCAGCAGGAGCCAGACAGTCATCTGGTCATGAGCCTTTTTAGGTCAGTTAGTCTATAGATAACAATGGGTGGCATTTTTAATTCCAGTCTCTCCAAAAATGGAATTTGACATGGATAACAAAGTAGTGTTTACAGTGCATTTCATATTTAGTTAGATTATTTGCTAAAAAGCTAATGTTTAACTAATTAAGGAAACCAATAACCACTTATTGAGATAAAATTAAAAAAAAAATCTAGAATAAAATCAGCATCAGCGGCAATGATATGGATGGACTGAAATATTTGTGTTTGCATAACAAATGTTTCAAGCATGGCAGCACAATTTAAACAATAAAGTTTCCTACAAGATAGTTTCACTTTTGCCACAAGCAAACCCCTACGGTTAAGTTCACTGTCTTCAGTCAAGATTTCAAGACTTCAGTCTTGTAATGTGCAACACATTGTCTCAGTGGTCAGCGCTGTTTTTCACTTCCCAGTTAAAATGCTTTTTTACATGTTGAAATATTGGGCTGCCATGATGATTTCGCTGTCTCCTTTAACCAAGGAAACATGGACCTTGTGTTTTAACAAGGAAGGAGCCTGTAGGCTGTAACTCGTCATTCTAGTAATGGACAACTCACAGTAGCTACACAGTATCTTTTCAATACGCTCTGCTCTACCTAGGGACATTTGGCTATCAGCATTTATTTTTTAATATCCATCATTACTGGTGATTTGATTAGGTTGCCACGTCTTTACATAGAACTTTCTCCTATTTCATACCAAAATGGAAATTTTGTAATAGAAGACTTGTAGGGAAAATTGCCTGTGAGTGTTGATTTGAAAGGTAAATATCTAAAATATAATGTGTATTTTCTGAAACATGTTTAGAATGTGGCTAAAAAGCAATCCAACCCGTTCTCTAAGTAGTTTTCTTGTGGGTGTTAAGAGGTTAATGGACGAGATAAAATGTTGTTTTCCTTCCTGTATAGTACACTTTAACTATATCTATATTGTATATATGTATACATGCTTGCATACTAAATATACATGCGAGGGTGTTTAATGTATGAAAGTCTTGGGATCTTTTTTTTTTTTTTTAATGCATTGACTTATTATTTATGTATAATATTTTCCATGCAGGGTTTAAAAAAAAAAAAAAGTTAGGCATGAATGTAATTAATTATTTACCCTTGAAGTTCTTGAAGCTGTCATGAGAAATGAGTTTCCAGATCTGAGTATGACTCAAGCTGGAATGGGACAAGAAACTTGATTTACCTGCTGAGGCTTAAGAAATACTTAATCTTATAGTGACAAGTCCAAGGGCATGACATTTATGCATTCTGTTATTCAGGTTTCCTTCTAATCATTGCCAACGTGAATTATCTGTGTTTGTTTTCCATATCTGAATAACAGGGAAACAGACTATGTCGCTGCTTAAATATTGTTTTTTATGTCCAACAATCTCTTGTTGGAGTCATCCTATGTTTTCTTTTCATAGCTATAAAACCAAACCACCTCACACTTTGACCCACTCTTACCATTACAGTAGCATATTACCTTCACATAGCTACAAAGTTGCTGGCCCATACTGAAATCCTGTTTGACTGATTACTCATCCTTTTCCAATCATTGTGACCATGGTGAGTCAGCAAGGGAGAAGGACCTGAGGAGGATGTTGGCTTGCTTTTAATGTTTACTTAAACGGTTGGGATTCCTGTTCACTATATGTTAGCCTTTCATGGCATTATACTGTTAAATGCCAAAACACCTCAAAATATTATTAAGACTTTCTCTCTTTAAAATGTACTTCGCTGTACACTTGCCATTTAATGCAGTTTAAGCTTGTGCTATAGCAAGGTGTTGCCCATGTGATAGGATATACAGGCCTGGTAGAGGGAGCTACTGGTGATGATGTGGTGCTTGATGTATAGTGCAGAAAGTACCCTTTTTACAATAGTGATCAAATAGTACAGTATTATTTAAGAAAGGGTTAATGATAAGATCTTTGTTGTAGATGGCAATAATAAATAATAAAGCTCAGATAAGGTAGTGGCATTAGCATTTTACACAGAACGAGGGGTCACGTGTGGGGTAGAATGCTACCACGGCCCCTCTCACCACTGCTTGGTTTTGGGGCAGCAAAACAGTACCTGCTTTGTTCTAAAAATGAGAGCATATAATCGCCTGTTTGATTCTTCACCACATGATGAAGATGTTATTGTATAATTTTCAATGAAAGATTTAAAAGTTAAAACCGCTTTCATTATTATAACACATATAATGCTGAGTTAAGATACAGGAATTGTAATTATGATTGGCTTTCATTTACTGCCTAAAGATTACATGGAGAAATTTTTAAAATAAATGTCTCTTAGAGTTCCAGAAAGGCTCCCATGAGAAACCTGGACGTTTAGATAGTCATATCCAGCAGGTTGACATTCATTGTGCTAAAGCTTACACCCCAGTGTAAAGTGACAATTGGTGGATTGTGGATTTCTTCGCTTGGTTTAAATCAGTTTCGATTTCCACCTAGCAAGTGAGGTGGAGAGTTTGTATTGTTCGGTGTGTGATTACTGTAGGACAAGTGAGCATGGCTGTGAAATGACCAGCATGCTAGCTCAAATAGTCAGTGAGGTAGAGGGACATGTGGTTCCTGTTATCAGCAGGCTATCAAACGATACAGGTCAGTACAGAAGATATCTAACACAGCTGAACTGACTTTCAACCACATTAGCAAGTTCTATACATCTTACTGCATGTTTTAATAGCTTGGTCTGATTTACTTAAGAAAAAATAAATACTCGTCACTAAAATAGTGCTCTGATCTTTAAGTTTGTAACACTGTTTTCATTGTATTCTTTAGTCCCAGGTTGGTATCTAAGACATTTGGGTTAACAAAAGCACAGACCCGCTGAAGAATCGCAGTCAAAATCACAAATTGCTTGACTGGCTCTTCCTAACAAGCGTTCCTCTAGCTTACCATCTATGATGATGTGTTTAGAAGCTTTTCGCACATTTGACTTTTACCTTTTTACTCAAACCAGTAGATAAGCTTTGACCCCATGAACTATAAAAGTGACAGAGGTAGTTGCTCCTGCTTATGCAAACAAAACAAGCACATGCTTTTAATCTAAATATTCCCCTGGCAGGGCATTGATGAATATAATTGCGGCATCACAATGCAAGGCTTGGTTACAAGTATTCCAGTTCGTCATGCTTTTTGTTACCTTGTATTACTTTTAGTTTTTAAATCGGGAGTGTGCTTTACTAAATAATTGTTGCTATTTTTGCTGTGCATGTGCATAGTTTTGGGGACCTGTATAACAATTTGAAGCCTCAGTTTTCTAGCCACTTTGTTTCTGATATGTGTCACACAAAGTGATCATTCATGGACAGACTGTGTCATAGGGAAATCATTCTTTTATCGATCTTTCCAATCTCACTCAGTTGTGGCATTTGCATCCTACTTTGCCTTCTGGGCTAATTTTTTTCTGGTTTACCTTTTTGTCTTTTACACATTACAGTGGAATTTTTTTTCTTTTACATATACAATGCACCTATGTGACCCAAGATGATTTGTTTTTACAGCACTAAAGTAGGCACTCCAGTTTTGGCACCTGAGAGTATTTACAACAGCATGAACCATGTGGCATGACTGATCATATTGTGTGGCAACCTATAGTCATCATAGGGTGAGACAAAGGGAACAGGGCATTGATTAAAGGAGGCGGCTTTTGTTTCGACAGCTGATGTCAATGGATCCATTACATGATTATATAATGATACAGCAGTTTAGTGACACCTCCCTTGTAATAATCCCTTTGTTCTTCTGTTATATATAGTCTAAGGCTCTCAAACACACACACAAACACACGTTTTTCCTTTCTTTTTGCAGACATACTGCTTGCGTTTAAGCAAGTCAACTTTTTTGTCCAAGGGCCTTTGAAACGGCAAGTCACATGTTTGTTTATGGTTGCACACAGAAACTGGCTGTTAGGTTTGCTGCAGAGAAACCAGTTTCAAAGGGTGTGTGTCAAGTTTGTGTTTTTAGGGTAAACTTATAAAAGACAGATCATGATAACAAAGTCATTTGTGCACTAGTGTTGAAGGCTCAGATTTTTGTGTTTTTTGCTGTTGTCATCATATTTAGTCTTTATTTTCACATTGGGTGAGAGGGTATAGCCGGTGGGTTTTATGGGCAGCACAGTGGTCGTGTGGTTAGCACTGTCGCAAAAAAAGATCCCTGGTTTGAACCCTGGTTGGGGCCTTTCTGTGGGGAGTTTACATGTTTGTTCTCCTTGTGCCTGCGTGGGTCTCCTCTGGGTACTCTGGCTTCCTACCAAAATCCAAACATGTACATGTTGGGTTAATTGGTTATTCTAAATTGGACTGGGATAAGAGGGAGATAAAGTGCTTAAAGTGTATAGAATAATACACTTTATGAGTGCATGCTTAAATGTAGCTTGTGGTTAAAGTGTTTTGAGTGGTCAGTAAGGGTAGAAAAGCAGTATATAAATGTGACTACATTCTTATCTAGTGATGGCTATCTTGTGTGCTGAGCAAGGTACATCCAGGGTCCATTGTGGTATTAAATTTGATGCTAATTTTGGTAAGTGAAAAACAAACAGAACAAAATGTTGAAGCGACTGAATGTCTGTGAAGGTTCTCAGTCATCCAGGTCATCGTAGTCAAAGGAGCTTGCAAAGAAAAGTGTCTGGACTTCTTTAAGTTGCTTGTTGCTGATAAGGTGGGGCCAGGCTTCACAATGAGCTCACCCAAAACTCTGGCTGATTGGGACCCACACCCAGTTTCACACCTTGGCTCAGGCGATTAGAGGATCATCAGGGGGTCCTTTTGTCCCTCTTTGGGGGGAATACTCCCACTGAGTTTAAATCTGGGACTCTCCACCATTTGACCTTAGAACTGAAGAAGCTTCTCGGATGAGAGGTGAAACGTCTTCAAGCAACTTAAAGAAGTCCAGACGCTTTTCTTTGCAAGCTCCTTTGAAGTGACTGAATGTTGAACAAGACAAAACAATATCCCCGTACACTTGTTGTGAACATAAACATTGTCTATACACATACTTTAAACATGTTTATTCCTGGTTTATAGTTGTACAAGGCAAATCACATGGACATCTCGCTTTGGACTTTATAGACTGAAAAATAGATGTAGTTTCTAGTTTTAAAAACCGTAAAACCAGTGCAGAAATGCCTCAAACCTGCATTATTTAATATAGTACCATTACCAGGAAACACTTGACCCCTGTTTCAATCTAGGGGGTCAATGTTGACATTGTGGATGACTATAAATACCTTGGAGTACACATTGACAATAAACTGGACTGGGCTAAAAACACCACAGCACTTTACAGGAAGGGCCAAAATCATCTCTATTTTTTGAGGTGACTGAGGTCCTTCAACATCTGCTGGACAATGCTAAGGATTTTCTACGAGTCTGTTGGGGCCAGTGCGATCCTCTACACCGTTGCAAGCTGAGGGTCACAGATTCCAACAGACTCAATAAACTGATACGTATGGCCAGTAACGTTGTGGGGATGGAGCTGGACTCCCTTAAGGTGGTATATCAATAAAGGGGATTAATAAAGTATTCTGATTCCTCATGGGGTAACAAATTGAAGTCAGTTTGTAAAGAAGTCTCTCATAGTCTTCTTTACCTCCCTTGCTTGTAAACCTCAGTAAACTCATTCCTGATAAGATCATAGGCTTAAATGTTAGTGTATGGTTTACTGTGTGACTGACATGTCACTAGCACACTTTGCCCCTTGGTTTCACTGTTAGATCTGTTATGTCTGGTCTGGTATAGTTGTGTATGCTCTGGCAATACTGTTGCATACATGTCTGTAATAGAACCACAACTAGAAACTTTTTTTTTTTTTTATTATTAACCATTTGTGTCTTTTTTTCCTCTCTCTGTAGAAAATGTCCCTGCAGAGCTGCGTGACCCTTTCTACTGTGACCAGTATGAACAGGAGCACCTTAAACCGCCAGTAACACACCTCCTGCAGTCATCAGAGCTCTACTGTCGCACCTACAACATATTACTGGGTAGTACTGCAACTGAGGCTCAGCCAAAAGATAACGCCACCCTGCTGCAGCTTCTAACTCAGAGAGGCGTCGTTGCCAAAGACCAGGACACAACAGTGACTGATGCTGACCTCCGACATAAACCCATCAAAATGGTAAAATGATGAAACTGTCTGGGTGATGGGGAGGGTGAAATGCTTTTGTCTATTATCCTTGGGATTCTTCTCGTTAGACCAGATTCTCTGCTATGCAGAACTCTGTAGGAAAGCAAATAGGTTCAAGTTCGCTTGGTTTCTGATATAGGGCCATGTTTATGCTTTGATTCTAGGGATTAAAGGGCATCAAAAAGACCCCCTACTCATTCAGCCCTTCCCCCACTCCCCAAGCTCATCCCAGAGGATGAGTGGATCCAGCTGCTAGGACAAGAGCAGTCATGGTCACATGAGGAATAACCACTTTACTTTAAGGGTGTGTGTGTGAGAGAGATGATCTAGATACAATAGATGGTTCAGATCAGAATAATAGCTTAACAATTTTGATGAAACATTAGCTGTTGTGTGTTAAGAGAATTCTCTGGGTTGGCTGTGTGAGTCAAATCAAGAGAAACAGGTTTATCCTCTTAGCTCTTGACAATAGATTTCCTTCTCGCTTTCTTTCTTCCTGCTTGCTTAGTTCTTGTTCAAACATAATATAGTCATGTGTTCTTCAATGTGGATTAAAAAAAACTGCAGCTGGCTAATATGTTTTTGCTAAACTACAGGCTGAAATAAAGGGAAATCTTTTTATTTAAGGTAATATGCATTTCTTTTCTGCCCCCAGCTGGCACAACAACTTTCAAATTTAAAGTAGTCTTCCCTTTTTACAGATTACTATCCTTCTCATGGAATGGTATACAATGAAAATTCCCCAGCCATCTTGGTTTATGTACACACAGGCTGTTTTTGAAAGCTAAGCAGGGACTCTCCAAGGATTAGTAAGGAAAATGGTGTTATGTTAGGTGAATGCTGGTTGCTTCACTGTTCCTGTTTGCTGGCCAAAGGAGCAGGTACTTCCCTGCTGATGGCACAGTTGTAATGAGAACCTCAGGTTTTTGCTTGAAATGGGCTTATGCATTGTTTTGTTTTGTTTTTCTCAGCAATACTGCTGAGAATTTGAGTCCTCATTAAGAGTAGAACCTGATAAAAATCCAAATTTAGATGTCATATTGTTGAACAGATGCACCTATAAATCTGACCCAATTAATGTGAATGCTGCCTTTTTCTTGACTTGGAGCGAGAGAGTGTTTTTTTAAAGATAAAAGATACAAAGCAAGATGAATAATGGTAAAAACAGAACCATCCTCTAAAGGGGCTTTGCTAGTTTATTTTTACATAGTATTTTTCCTACTTGTGCTCTGGTGAAAGCTTTAACGAAATAAAAGGAAGAATAAATAGTGTCACATGCACCTTCACTTGTACCGACTCTGAGATCACATAGTTGTTATATCAGATTAGTGAAGGACTTTCTTTTATAAACATGCTTGCTCTTTGCAGGTTTTCTGACATCACCTGCAACAATATCAGTACCCTGATCTGACATCACACATTCTGATGATTATGATGATAATTTAATGTCAAAAATCTTAAAATTAAATTTTTTTCCACTTGTAATCACTGTAATAATGGCTACGGTTATGCTTTCTACTGGGATTATTAAATCCAGTAATAACTGCCTAATGAGACATGCCTCTTTCATGTATCATGTTGCTGTAGTTTCTGAGCATACAAATGTCTCAGCTTGCCTGCCATGTAACTTAGCTCTGAATGAGGTTTCCAGGTCAGGAAATGGTACCTCTTAACTGTAAATCCTAAATTTGTTATTTGGCTGTTACTGTTAATGCTGCATTTGCTGTTTTGCTCCTTTAGTGTATGAGCTTTCCAGTAGCTGTTTGGCTTCTCTTTGGGCTTGTCGCCACTGACTGGCACTGCAGCTACAGTGTGGCAAGCAATGAAAGTGGGTCATGCTGCAGCAATAGAAGGATGGGGCATCATTGTGGGTCTTGGCCAGTAAACGGCTTTGCAGCAGCAATCTGCTGCAGGACTGCTGTATATTAAAGCTTCACATATTTGAGTCAGACAAGGTAGATAACATGCTACATGCATTTAAAAGCATGTAGAGTCATGCTTGTAGTTGACTGCACACTGGTGCCTGTTATTCTGCAAAGCCATCAACTGTTAATGACTTTTTACACTGTTATTGGTAAATCGCACAACTTCATATTATTGCTGCTGTTAGCTAATCATTGTGTTTGCTAATCGTGTAAATCCAGCGTTGCAGGTTCATCATAAGTCGTAAGGACACATTGGGTGCTGGCTGGAGTTCATGCATCAGGACTGGAGTAGAATGCCACTGACCTAATCAAAGTAGGGCAAAAAAGCTAACAGATGGTTAAAGATAAAAGCTAACCTAATGCATACAGAACTGTAAGTTATCAATTATTCTCTCATCCCATTTTAAATCCATAGACATTAATATGGAGTTGGAACCATTTGCAGCTATAATAAGTTTCACTATTCTAGAAAGGTTTATACAAGATTTTGAGTTGTTTGTGAGAATATTCAGAGGAGCATTTGTGAGCTCAGACACTGCTGTTGGGTGAGGGAGTCTGGCCAATGTTCTAATTCATCCCAAAGGTGTTTGAGGTTGAGGTCTGTACGGCCCAGTCAAGTTATTCAACAACAAACTCATCTGGCCATGCCTTTATGGACTTTGCTTTGTATACTGGCAACAGTCATGCTGGAATATAAAGGGGCCTTTCCCAAACTGTTCTCAAGAAGTTGGAAAAATTGTCCAACATGTTTTGGTAACTGAAGCATTAGATTTCCCTTCACTGCTCCAGAGTCCAGTGGTGAGATAGTATTAATGTGTCTATGTTAGATGGAGGAATCGTAACACAAAAAAACCTACTTAGAATTCCTTGGAATTGGGTTCAAATCCTGCAGCCGCCTCCACCCCATTACTTGTGTCCTATGTGTAATGAATTATATGTCCTACTACTAACTGTTCTTCTGGTCCACTACTTCTGATGGTTGCCCAGCCCCCATCACTCCTCAGATTGGGGATAAAGATCTTTGAAGATTAGAGATAATCTGCCATGCAGACTGAGTGCAATCATCCACTATCGCATGACATGCCAGAGATGACCACTGACTCACCAGGCACCTAACCTACCTCACAATATGAAACATATTGGTTAAATTTGCTTCTGTAACAATAGATTCTAATTCTAATCTATATGTAATATTACTATAGATACTGTGTCGATTCCCACAGCGCTAAAGTAAGTCATGTAGCTATAATGCTGCTAAACCTCTTCATGGTCTCCTGTTGGTTTTGGATGGCAGTGACACTTTGTCTTAAATCATAGTGCTGTGCTGGCAGGTTTTCTGGTCAAGTGAGCATCATTCAGGAGCTTAACTGAAATTAGATGTGGCAGACTATCTGAAACACTAACCATCATCTTGCACATTTATTCTGCTTTGGGCTTCTGTTGAATGATAACTAATGTGTTGTAATGAAACTTGTTTACAGTATACAAAATGACTTTTTTATGCAGCTTTTCTACACTTGTCTTTACTTGCTTAGGTATACAGTTCATATACATATGGATGTTCATACTATAACCCCTTTCTAAAATCCCTTTCTGGGCCCCAGCCCTCCCTGATCCCCTATTTTTCTCCCCATCAGGTGGCACCAAGCAGGGTAGGGAATGGGGTTAAGTCATATTTCAGACGTAATCAGATTTTTCCCTCATCATAATCTCACATAATGCTTAACAAGATGCCTTTTGCATTCTTTGTTTATCTGAGTTTCCAAATAATCCCATAAAATTCCATGTTGATTGGGTTAATTTGTGGCCTATTAATTTTTTGTCTGTGTGTCACATTGGTTTAAGGGGCATGGATGTTTTTTGTTTTTTGTTTTTTAAGAGCTAGGAGCTAGGACTAAGCCAGGAGCAGAGAGCAGTGCTGCAGTCAGGCTTGTACTGAGATGCATTATGGGTCAGCTGGTTGGTTGTTATGGTGATCTGGCAGGCTCTGTGCTGTGTGTTTGAGTTGCTCCTCTCATTAGGGAGACTTGTGATTTAGCTTAGTGAGCTCTCCTGGGTGTGCAATGGGAAATCCACTAGCAGCACCCCCTCCTTTATCTCCTTTCATTCTCCCATTTTTTCCATGATTTACCCTCTGAATAATTACTGTAGGTATAACATCGGAGTCAGCCACTCTCAATAGTTCTGTCATGCATTTGTTCTTTTTCTCTCAGTCATCTTCTTTTCACACTGTGGCAATAGCTCCAACCTATGATTACACACTTTGCGGCTAAAAGCAAAAATGTTATATCTTTTTGCTTTCATGGCAGAGCATAGTTACTGGCAAAATTTACTGGTTGTTAGGAAAATACAAGTGAACCATTGCTTATCAATATTCCAATATTTTATGATTAAAAAATGTATAATATGTAATCTTACATGATGATGATGATGATGATAATATAATTGATGTTTAACGCAGTGGACATTTTTATGTTTGGCTCACATTGACTCATTCATACAAAAATAAATAAATTACATTTTCTAAGGATCTGTATTTTGAACTACAGAATCCTGTAAAACCATGTTAATATAATCAATTTATTTCCAATTCTTACAATGTTGGAATGATCAGTACTAAGTAATTATATTCTGAATCCCTATTGGTTTTGGTTTTTGTAGGAACATTTATTGCTTTGATGTTTCAGCCCTGCAGTCCCTGTATTAGGCAGGACACACAGAAGCAGTAACACTAGTGCTGGCAACAGTGGTTGGCAAGCAGGTCACTCAGGGCCACACTGCTCACAGAAACAGACTACAGCACACCCAGATAGCTTTGACCAATATTATCTGGCAAGCTTTTGCTGGCATACCCCACCCAGCCTGCCTGCCCAGGCACTGTATGTGTTCAGGTCAGCACTTTACATCAGGGATCAGTACACAGATATGCACACAGCTGGACTGCCCCTGCCCCCCATCTGGGGCTACACAAGAGTTTAAGAGGAAAAGAATCTCTGAAGTTGTAAGTAGTGAAAGGCGGCAGGCGCTGATTTGCACATATTAAGCTCCAAATTGTTGACAAGATTTTGAAGGAATGGCCCCACAGTATGTTTTAATCGGCCTTTTGCCTCTCTGCTAGCCTGACTTAATTATTGTAACAAGCCTGTTATTGCAGTTACCTATTAATGTATTAATGGAGAGATTGGCACCCAACTGTACTGTTGAAAGGCAATTTAAAAGGATTTAGATAAACAAGATAAAAAAAGGTTCATACATGTTTTCAATTTGTTTACAAGTGTTTAGCTTATTGTATATGAGAAGCTAGCAGAAAGAGAGTGCTGCTGGCATTACTCACTCAGATGATGAGAAAGGGCAAGAGAAAGGTGGCCACAGTGGCACATTCTAAAACTGAACAAATTTATTAGCAATTTGTATAAACAAAGTAGAACTAATATTCTGAACAATTATGAATATAGTGGGAATTGCATAAATTTAAAAATTGTTCAACTATTATAATTTGCAGCAGTAACAAGGTTGACTATAAGATAGTGTTGTACTCTTTGCTTTGCTGTGTTTGTACCCTACAGTACAAACAGAGCACAACGTCTAATAAGTTAACAGGTTTATAGAGTTAAAGGTTTCACTCTAGCTGAGCTGATAATGTTACTGGAACATTTTAACAGGCTTTGCCTGTAAGTTCTGTCTTACAGGCAAGTTCTGTCTTACAGGCAAAGTTGTTAATGTGTTTTATCTATTAACCAGAGCTCTGTAATGGTCTTGTCTAAGTAGGTAACTTCAAATTGTGATTGTTAAATACATTTAAGTACGTTTTCTTTCTTCTTCTTCTTTTTTGCTTGATTGTATTTGAGTGGGGAAAATCAAGGTTTTATAACCATTTTTTGTGTCAAAAATACATTCGGTCACAAGCACCTGTTTCTTAAAGAGAATGGTGTTCTTTGTTACGCTTCCTGGTGATCTAGTTACAACACATCATTTTGTCCTGCAGTCTCTCACACATGAGTCATACAGAACTATTTCACTGTGCAAAAGAGAAAGGGAAATGGCTCAAAGAAGGCAAATAAAGGGAAAGCAGGTAAGGAATGGCAATCTTGCAGACCATGTGTTCACCTGCTACAGGTCCAGTGCCTCTTTAATGATTTAATGAGGGTATAAACATGAGTCCAAAGGTCTTCCACATCTACTGATGTGTGTGTGCTTACTTGTTGAGAGCTGTTGTTAGTTTCTGCTGACTCATAACTGGCTTCTAGTGACCTCTGGAGGGTGTTTCATGTAAATACTGGTAGTGGTGCATTGTATTTTGCTGTAAGGACCATGCTAGAAAAGGATCCAACATTACTGTCTTAACTGTAATTGATTGATGCTGCCCAGGGTCATTGCTCTTCACTTCCTTTTTTTTTTCTCCTTCCCATGTGATTTGGTGAAGAGTGCTCATCTGGCAGTGATGGATGCTTTGATGGCTGTGGGAGCCATGGAGACAGTGACTGCGGTGAAGACATGTAGTTCTGCTGAGCTCCTGGGAAAAGCAGCCAGCTGGGAAGATGCTCTGCTTCACTGGGTTAATGAGGTAAGGAACAGGCCAAAGAAAACAATGTCTTTTTCAGAAAAACACCTAATTTTCTTTCAGAAGATGGTCTTGGTTCAACATTTGTATGAGCACTAAGTTAGTAAATTAACTGGTGACTAATGAACTGTAATTCTCTAAACTTTGTTTTTATATGCTTGTTTCTGACTTTGTGAACACACGGCACAAAAGAATGTGGAAATGATTTTCTCTTGTTATTATGCTATTAGTTGAACCAGAATCTGAGAGAACGTACTGAAGGAGCCCAGAATGACTTGTCTGAGACCATTACAGACCCCCAACCTGTTCAACCATCAGTGAGTACTGCATTAAATATTCAGTGTATTGTCACTGTTATTGTATTGTTATTTCTATCCAGAAATGCGTGATATTCTTGATGGGATTATGCAGTCAGGGCAGGTCTGTTTCGTTTAGGTTTTTTGGGGGAACAGGGTGTATATAAATGAGTATATACATGGGTGTAGTCAGCAATTTTTGCAATTTTAATGACGTCAGTTGCTGTTGCAAATCAGGTGGAGTCAGGTGTAGCTTGGCACAATATTCTAGACAGGGTTTTGTGGCACTAATCCAGAATTATCAGTTGGCGTGGCTCAGCTTCTATAATGAACAATTACGTGTGTTCTGCTCAAACCTTTAAGTTGCAGTGGGTGAAAGTGAAACGGGTATCTAAGAAATGGAAGGAAACTTTTTTGTTTTACACAAAAAATGCACAACACAGGAAAATGTCTATTTGTGACAGACAAATGTTGTAAAATCATAGAAATAATATATTGCCAGTGTGCAAACAGTGTAGGTTCCATAATAAAAAATACATTTGAATTTTGATAGATTAAATTCAGTGGTTTGCCTCATCTTCTGCATATTTGATAAGAGCTTTTTGTTCAATAAAAAAAAGTTTACATGAAAAATATCATGCTTTGTCCAGTCAGAACAAAACCTTCCAGCTGCTACATTAGTATTCAGAAACTTTCACCCTGTTTTGGAGACAAATGAAATTATTATAAAAGAAGCTAATTTCTGTTTTTGCTTCCTATTTCTACTTCCTTACTCTATCAATCCTAACAAGTCTTGGTTGATATATTAAAACAAGGACAAGGTGGGAATTGCTTTTTCAAGATGGCCGTCTTGCCATTTCGTGTAAATAAAGTAGTCACAACCCTTTGTTTTTCTAGTTCTTCCACTCTTCGCTTAATATGTCTCCCTGTACTCCTGTTCTCCATTTCCTTCTATTTCCTGTCTCTCCCCCGCCCCAATCTGACAGTGTCCTACTCGCTGGTACTGGAAACTTGTTCCTGTAAGTTCCCTCCTTTCCTCTGCTTCCTCCCCTTGTCCCTCCATCCTTCCAGTGTCTTCATCAAATTTATCAGGAAATATCTGATGGTCAGGTTTGTTTGTTTCTTCCCCAAATGTGATGTGGGAATGCATTGTGCATCACATCCTAGTAAGCATTAAATTGCACTTAACAGCATAAGTGTGATAGATTTGGGCTGTGACAATAGCTCTAAAGACATTGTTTGTGGAGACGTGTGGTGCATGAATAGCAGTCTTTTTTTTTTTCTTTTTTCTTTTTTTAACTGATCATCTGAAACTGCCATGTTCAAGTTTTTCTCAAATGTGGGGCAAAGATGTCTGTATGTGTTTATGAGAGTAACAGAAAGGCTTCTAATCCACTGGTTCACTGCCACAGTGGGCTGTTTTGTCTGTATACTATAGCTGTACCTGAAACATTTTCTCTCTTTCTGAGATCTAATCTCTTTCTTTCATTCTGTCTCCTGAGACCTTCACTTGACCCACTTTTTCTGAAGAAAAAACCCCTTTCTTTCTGCTCCAGTTCAGTCACTCTCTCTGCATCTTCAGTTTGTTCACATTTGCGCTCTCCTTTTCACATCGGTTTAGCATGACCTTTCTTTATTTCATTTGTTGCTTTTAATTTTGTAATCACTTTTTATTATTGTGTATCACTGTGTGTCTGCTTAGGAGCATTTACCTATGTTTGATAAACTTGATGGTTGATGGCATGAACTAATATGTGAAATTTATAAAATTACATTCAACATTGTGTGTGATTTGTCTTTTTTCTTTCTCTCTTTTTTTTTTTTTTAGCTCCGCTATAGGAAGGATAAAATTCAGTCCAAACTAAAGCCAGTTTTTCCAGTAGTGAATGAAGTTAAAGACCTGTCCAGTGGATGTGCTGTTGCTGCCGTCATACATTACTATTGCCCCGGCCTTCTGAGACTTGAAGGTACCAACAAACATTCTAACAGAATGCTGCAAAAAATGACCTTTAGAACCTGAGACATTTGTGAAAATTAAATTTTTTTTCTCATCTCTCTGTTAGATGTTTGTATGAAGGATTCCATGTCTGTAGCAGATAGCTTGTACAACCTGCAATTCATCCGTGAATTTTGTGACAGCTGCCTAAAGAGCTGCTGTCACTTGGCACTGGAGGACATGTTATATACACCACAGGAACTTCAGGTACTTTCAGTCTGGATCACTGATGAACAAAAAATATATTCACACAAATACTGTGTTATCTTTTGAGTGCTTGATTTATTTTCTGGGATTTAGATGAACTTGCTGAGCTTCCTGGCAGAACTGCTTAGCTGGTTTGAAGTACAAAGACCAGAATTTGTGCAGCCAATAGATATGTTAAGTAAGTCTCACTGATTTGCGGTCCTTTCTAAATATTGTTTAACACGAACATATATTTCATATATATCATATATAATTGATATATTTTAAAAAGTCTGTTTGTGGCTTTTCTTTTGTCAGGCGAATCTACACCAGTAACACCAAGCAGCTTGAGTGATAACAGGTACAGAAGCTTTCTGGGTGTGATTTTGCTGTTGTAGTAGACTAAGGGCAACGTATTATTTAGACAATACCGTCATTTAAGTGAAGTATTTGTGCTTTGCAGTACCTCCCCCTCTATATTCAAGAAGCCTTTCCTCCCAATTTCCTCTTCTGCATCAGGTAAGATGAAGACTATGGTCAGCCATCATTACATTTAGCTACATAAGCATTTTACAGTGTGGTTCACTTATTTCCTTCAATCCATGTTTGTCTTTTAGTTGTGTCTTGTGCTGTTTGATAGTCTTGTTTTCTTATTTGGATAGACATTCGAAACCTTTTGTAAATGTTTTCCCTTTAATTTCTGTGTTCCATTTTTTTTTGCATCCCGGTGTTGTTTGCATGCCTTTACATGTCTGTGTATGTCCCATTGTACTCAGGATCTTTGACTCAGTCTACCTCAATGTCTCATATAGAAGGAGCTGGAAAGACATGGAGCAAGAAACCTCTGAGGTAGGACTAGCATATTCTGGACTGATTTAAGCATTTTATTTATTTATTTATTTTTTTAATGTGCTCATGCTTGTGTTTTCTTTTTTGTTTTGTTTGTTGTTGGGGTTTTTTTTTTTTTGGTTTTTTTTTAAGCCGGCCATTGTCAGCAGTATCCTTCAGCATTCCTTTTGGGCTAGACAGCGACGTAGACATTGTGATGGGCAACCCTGTAATAACCCGCTCTGTGAGCTCAGATCAGCTGAACCCAGCTGGTCAAAATATGGCAAGGGTGCCCTACACCCCTCCCGAAGACCTCAGTCATTTGCTTAGCAAACCTTCAGGACCTAATGGTCCACAGAGAGCATCCTGGGCCACCCAGACTCCCACTGTTCCTAAGTTGGCAGAGGAGAATGACCTCGGGACAAGTGAAACAGGAGAGCTGCCTACAATTGAAGAGGCTCTTCAGATTATTCACAATGAAAGCAAAATGGAGCCTCGTTTACACCCTGATGGTGCTCCTGACGGCTTCTACCTCCACTCTCCTGATGATCCTGCTAGTTCTCGCTATAATGGCAATTTACCACCAATCAGCTCCTCTGCACCAACCCGCTCAGGAATGATGTATCGGCCAACAGGAGAGTCCAGTGAATCCACTCGCACTAGAAACACTTCTGAATGTTCACGAGATGATGACTCAGTTTTGAGAGACGGTAGTGTGGATTCAGATGCATCAGAAGACATGCCTAAAGCTCAGTCCACTCCATCAACACCCGGTGCTGCAGGTGGTGCTGCTATTAGAGCTGGTAAGGAGGTTCCTGACAGTGGTGTGAAGATGACCAGTTTTGTAGAACGGAAAAAGAAACAGATTACTGATTCTCCAAAATCTAGTGATTCTCCTCAGATGACATCATGGGCACAGAAGTCTGAAGAAAGCCCCAGCAAGAGCCCACAGCTGAATAATGAGATGTCGGAGTTGGGGGTTCGGCTTGAAGAAAAGCGCAAAGCCATCGAAGCTCAGAAGAAACGCATTGAGGCCATTTTTGCAAAGCATAGGCAGAGACTAGGAAAGAGTGCCTTTCTGCAATTAAAGAAAGAGCACCGTGAGGGGAAAGGAGAAGATGGCCAGGTCAGTACCTCATTCACAGAAGAAGACCTCTCTCGCTTGACACTTGAAGAGCGGCTAGCACGAATCGAATTGGAAGATCAACAGGAACAAGATGAAGAGCACCCCACAGTGGAAGATGAGGGTAATGTTAAAAGAGGACTTGCGCTCAACAAGCAGGTCAAAGAGAAGGCAGGTACACCAGGAGAGAAGCACCATGCGACACCTACTGACAAAGTGGTTGCTCCTTTAGGGGACTATAACAACGCAGTGTCCAAGCTAACTGCAGCTCTTAGCTCCCTGCAAAGTGACATGCAACGACTGACTGAGCAGCAAAATCAGCTAATGAAGAAAAAACCGTCACCTTCCAATAACAAGTCTTGGGTTATTCCAACCAGCCCTAAAACCTCCACCTCAGCCCCTCCTCCTGCACGCCTGTCACGAGAAACCACTCGAGATTTAAATTCGGCCTCCTCTTCTCCGTCTCCATCACGCAAAATCACAAACCACACCACTTCTCCTAAATCTCCTCATGTACATCGAAGAGCCCAGTCTGTACCTCCTAAAAGCCCAAAACACAGTCGTCCATCAGACACTAAAGTCCCCTCCCTGTCGAGGGTTCTTACCCCACCTACAAATGTAGACCGCATCCCCCATCTTCGTCGTGTAAATCCCTGGCAATCTCAAGTACAGACTTCATCCTCATTCTCCATTGGTGACTCCGGTAGCCTAGATGAGCTGCGCTCATTAGGACCAACTCCTGTGCCAACAACTACACTGACCCCAATACCAGCTTCTACCCCAACTCCAGGTCCTGGTGCAGATGACGGCCTGTCAGAAGTAGGCTCCAATGATGGACAAAGTATATTTAGTATGGACCTTGAGGTCGGGTCCAATCATGGTCCATTGACTAGAAAGGAAGGCGTTGCAGGAGGGGGCTACAGCTCTGGTGCCCCATCTGAATGTTCTTTTGAGAGTGATGCACCTGCAGGGATGTTGAATGGCAAACGCAGTAGCCTGATAGAGATCTCACTGTCTGCCTTGGGAGGAGATGATGAGGAGGATGACCAAGTGCCTGATGCTCTCTCTGACTCAATGAGTGACCTCACAGAGGCAGAGAATAAAGCAGCAGTTGGTTTCTTTTTCAAGGTTGGTGGCTGACACATATTTTCACAGTATATATCTGCATAGAAAGTGTGCTATAATTGGTGTGCATTCATCCCTTTTTATTATTAGGATGACAAAGATCGACCGGAGGATGAAATGGCTCAGCGAAAAGCAGCTTTTCTTGAAAAACAGCAGAAGAGAACAGAAGAGATGAAAAGACGAAAACTTGAGCAGGAAAAAGAAAAAGAATCAAAGTGAGACCAGTTTCTGAATAGCTTTAATTTAATCTTTTTTTTTTTATTTTAAGCAGCCAAAGGGTGCACATAATTTGGATTTAATAATTTATTGTTCTGTGTTTTATGACTCGAATTGTTGCTATCATTAATCCCATAATTCAGTCTTGTTGCATTTCATAATGTGGCGTTACACATTAAAGGTCTTACACTTCATTTTTAGCAAGCCCCAGTGGATGATCATTGAAGGCTGGGGCAGTAAAAATGAGGACAGACCACAGACCCCAGGCACTCCTCCCAAAACCCCACCAGCAGAAGGCACTCCTCAACGTAGAGGAGACTTCACTAAGCAGGAATATGAGAGGAGACAGCAATTGAAGATCATGGAAGACTTGGACAAGGTTCTGAAGCAGAAACCCACTACAGTGCGTGGTGTCAAGAAGCAGAGACCTAAGACTATGTTCAGAGATGACTCTGTGCTCTCTCAGAGTCCTGTCAAAGGTTTCATGGGTAAGTACTTCTGACTTTAACCAGTAAAATTCCCGGCTTTTGTATTCTCTCTTCCTATGCTCACATGTACAATATTTCCTACTTGTAGGCACTAAGCTCAACAAGGTATACTCCCATTCATCCATGAACCTGTCCTCCATGGCTAATGACCCTGGCGGTATGACCGTCAGGAAGTCACCCAGGTAACCTGCAAATTGATAATGACTTGATGTATTTTCTTTTTTTAAATGGTTAAAAAGTGGGAAGCACAGAATTTAGCCTGAAACATTGAAATTTAGCCTGTGTTTAAAGTCTCCACTCCAAACTATATACCAGTTTTTAAATTGTGTTGATAGGCCAAGTAAAAAAAAAAAAGCGTTTTTTGTTTTGTTTGTTTTCTTCTGAATACTACCGTCACATTTAGTGCGAGAAGAAAACCGCAATCGAAAAATCATATTGCAGCACGTGACATTAGGTTGTTAAGGAAGAGGAGAAAGTTTTAGGAGCGATGGTAGCGAGTGAGCAAGAGAGAGAGTGATATTGATAGCGAGTTTTGATAGTTGAGAAATTTGTGATGTTTAGCGTGTTTGGAGTGTAGTTGGTGTGTAGTCATTGTTTTGTGTGTCAAAATAATGAGTGCACTGTTGAATGTCACATTTGCTAGCCAAAAACCATTAAAGGTAGATTGAAATGTAAGTGTTGTCTTCAGGTGGAAAACAGGAGGAATGTTGACAGGTCTGCAGCTATTATCCCTGTGATATGCGCCTCTTTTTTGTAGGTTTTTTTTTTTTAAATTTCACAAATAATTTGTATGGCACCTTATTGTTCTGTAATTTTATTTTTAGAAATAGTTTTAAATGGTTGTACAAAAGACACCTGAGGTATTGCATGCATTTTTAGGTAAATAGTTGCATATAGCTTTGCTGTTTGCAAAATTTGTACATATTTTTTTTAAATGTACAATTTCTGTTTGCATTTCAAGTTATGAAAATGATTTGTTAAACATGTTTTTTGCTTTCACAGTAAAAAAAAATTTCCTACTCTGATTTTATTATTTTTCTGTGATTTTTAGATCATTTGTGTTAATACAGTAAGTCAAAATTGAAAAAAAATGACTGTAGATTTAGACATGTGAGGTTGTGCTGAAAAGAATGATATCAAATAAGGTAAGGTCAATAGTTTTTAAAGTTGAAATATTAAGGTAAAATCAAAAGTACTGAAAAACAGCCAATTTAACCTTGGACCCCAGAGGGTTAAAGTTTAAAATATTTAATAAGTGGGTGTTCTTGTATCATTGATACAAACTATAGATGCAGTTTAGTCTGTGTTATCAGGTGCAAATGAAAAATAAAGCCTCAAAATGTAAAAAATGCTTCCTCTGTTATCTCTCTAGTCGTTCACACTCTCCTGCTCGATCACGGGGAAGGTCCCCAGGACGAATTGGTGTTCAGAATGGAGAGAAGGACTGGGAGACTGGCTCCGCTATTTCCTCCCCTGCTTCTATCCCAGAATATACAGGTCAGTCATAATTTCCACACAAAAAATTGTAAAAATGAATGCTGCAAGCATTGTTTTGTTTGCTTTATAGCATTTGGAAATGTTGTGTTTTGCAGGACCAAAGCTGTACAAGGAGCCTAGCTTTAAGTCCAACAAATTCATCATCCATAATGCTATCACTCGTTGCTGCCTGGCTGGGAAGGTCAATGAACCACAGAAAAACAAGATTGTAGAGGTAAACCATCCCGCTGTGTCAGAGTCCAACAAAAAGCTACACCCTAATTAGGTTATGTAACGCACTTAAAGCCAGGTTTATACATGTTTGCGTTTGGGTTGTCCCAGACAAAAGCTGCTCAACATGAAAGAACTATAGTGATTTTTTTTTAACTTGTGGCTTCCAAATGGTGATACTGTGTTAAAAGATGGCTGTTGTAATAGACTTCCAACCAAAAGGCTGTCTGGGAAAAATTCTGATAGTATCAGAAATTTTAAATGACCATCTCACAATGTGACTGCTGCCACGACCTATTTGTCAACAATTCAACATACAGTGATGCACAGATCATTTTGTGAAAAGACAAAACAAATTGAAGATGGAGGTAAAACATGCAAAACAATATGTTTGAGGTGGTGGCAAAAGTGTGGCGGCAAAACCTTTGTGTAATATGACTACCAGCTGTTGTTATGAATGCCCTAAGGAGGATGTAGCATGTAAAAATAAGTTGGTATTATCATCACACAACCTGCATGCATCAAACCTAATGTCCTCCCCAAGTTGATTAGGTCCATATACTTATTCTTTTCTCTATATCTCTCTTTTCAGGAAATGGAGAAAAGCACAGCCAATCACTTTCTTATCCTCTTCAGAGATTCCAGCTGCCAATTCAGAGCGGTTTATACCATGAACCCTGAAACCGATGAGATGGCACGGCTAACTGGCATTGGCCCGCGAGTCATCACGCTTGATATGGTTGAGTCCATTTACAAGTACAGCTCAGACCGCAAGCAGTTCACCGTCATCCCGTCCAAAACCATGTCCATGAGTGTTGACGCTTTCACCATCCCTGGCCATTTTTGGCAAAAGCGCCCAGGAACTCCCAAAAAGTTTGGCACTCTCAAATAAAGACTTATCCAATAAAGGTAGAGGTGCTTTTCAGGGAATCCATTCCCAACTTGACTTTTCATTTCCCTTGATTTTGGCCAGTGTGGCAGTTGAGATTGTTATTCAGTTAGAATAACAGAAAACAGATTGAGTGACTTTGGACAGCTATCCACGTGGAGCTAACACTACATGCTAAGAGAATGGGCCAAGCACCTACTCACTCAGCCAGTGTGCTTAGAATAGTTTATCTCTGGTCTACCTAGATTGTAAAATAATGCAACTGATTCAGGACAACAACTCCCCCCACCCACCCCCCCACCCCCCTCATGCCTTGCCTTACCCTGCCATGCCCGAGTCATTTTTGCGACTCTAAGGTAAGAAAAAGAGAGGACAACCACACTGCCTTTGCCTGCAAAACAGTACTTAGGGCACGAGTAGTTCCCACCCATCTCAGTTCTGCTTGCATTTGCCTTTTCTACTTCTAGGGCTCACTCTTTCCACTCTGCTGAAACAAGTCTAAGGTCTCAGTTTTGATTGGAGACTTCAGCTGAAAATTAATAGCAGATAACACTGCTCCCAATGAATGTAGGGCACACACTAACCATTCATTCCATTCAGGGGTGTTTTCACTGTTTGAATCTATTATAGTGAATGGTCCTTCTGCACTGGTAGTGACTGCTGTCATTGTCAGTGGACTTCCAGACCTAGGAAATGCTTGTGCCACATAGTTTGTGAACTCCATTCAATCTCTCAGCTGTAGACATCTGGATGTTTTTTTTTATACCATTTGCCATGTTTTTGCTGGACAAAATTATTCACTCTTTGAGAACTAAAAGAAAAATGAAATTCATGTGACTTTTTCCCTAGTAGCTCGCTTTTTTCATTTTCAACACGTGATGAATTGAAATGTTATTTGAGCTTATCTTGAAAAATAAACCTGGAAACATGAAGGAGGGCTTTATCGTGTTTATCTTGGATACAGCTCTTTGTGAGAATGATAATCAATGATAATTTAATATATACTGAATGCTAATTAATTTGATTTTTTTTTGACAATGATTTGTAAAACGTTGACCTTTGTAAGCTATGAATAAGCTAGCCTGCTGCAAAGTATAAGTGAGATGTATGTTTGAGTTGCGAATGAGTGAATGAGAATGAATAGAATTTGAAACAGTTTGTCTTGGGATGAATAAATCCTTTAGGTCACTATGAGTCTGTTTCCTATTATTTTATTTCCCTGTTTATGTGTCTTGGCATATAAACAGTAGGTTTTCTTGATGAAGGATCATTCCGGACTGTAACAGCCCTCATCTACCCCACAGTCTCTAGAGACTCCATGTGCAACTGGAGGAATGTAAAATGCCGAACTGCTTTTTTTCTTTTTTTGCTTGTGTCCACACTTCTAAGACCTTGGAATTGCTTGTTATGAGGTCAATATCACTACAAAAACCTGTGGCGAATTAGCCCTCTATCTTTTTTTTTTTAGTTGTCCCGTCAACAGCTATTGCGGTTCAGCTGTCTCTCTCTCTCTCTCTCTTTTCAAACCACTGCCTGCAAGAAATGTGTTTTTGAATGAGATTCCATTACTGATATAAAATAATGTTAAACAGTGATTAGGAAATAAATGATAAATTTGTGTGTGAGGAGTAGTGCAAATGGAATTGGTGGACTTTTGTATTTATGTGTTTGTTAAAACTAGTATTTGGTAGTTAACAGCCTTTTATTTTTTTTTCTTTTCTTGATTCAGTGCAATTTCACCCCTAGAAATCCCCTTATCATTGAGAAGTGTATTTATTTGCTTTAATTTAGACGGTGCATTTGATGTTTAGTTTCAGGTTATCCTTTTTTTTTCCTTTAGTTTTTCTTTCTTTTTTTTGGTTTAGGTTATAAGTCATGTAGTCATTTCATAGAAGTTGTCATAACATTGGTTTTCTTTCCCTTGTTTTTGGATCTGTGCCAGCACACTATAAATGTTCATTCCATAAACGGACTTAACTGACTTCTTTGGCAACTTAACCAGATGAATAAAATCCATTTTAAATCATCTACATCTTGTTTTTCATCTTCATGTTTCTTTCCCACATTCATTTGTTTTTATTGTAGTACTTGGAGCAGTAATAATTGAAAAAATTGTTAAAGGTAAAATCAGCTGGAAAGAAGTTTCTTTGCGGAATAGTGAGAAAATAGCACCAATATGTCATAATTTTCCTCTTAAGTACACACAGAGACTTGTGTAAAAATGTAAAACTTTATTGATGCATTTTTCTTTCCTCTTTAGACAGTTAAGCTCTTCCTGATTACTAAAAACAACACGTTAGTGCTTGGTTCTCACATTTCTCAAGAATACTGTTAAAGAAACTGATGAGCTATTTGGCTGTGGTAACACTGCAGGCAATAGACTTGGCCAAAGCATTGCATGGGTACGCAAATACTTCTTTGCACTGATGATCTGTGATAGATAGCTTTTCCCTTACTTTCAACAATCATAAAAAGTAATGGAAAGGTGAATGTGGAAGGCAGAAAAGAACGTACCAACTTTACAGCAGCATACTGTGGCCACTCTGGTACCACAAGTGATATCATCTTCTCAGCTGTGCTTGGTGTGCAGCATCTCTGTAAGTAGAGAGTTACAGGGCAAATCTCCTTGAAGATGGCGCTGGTACAAATAGTCCTCAATTTGCAAGCTAATGCTGCGAACTTCAGGCAGCCGAAGAAGCAACTGGCCAAACTTGTCACAATGTCCTGGATGATTTTGCTGAGTGTACTCCATCAGCGCCCTGTTGACTCGCTCTTGAGTTTGCTCTACCTGCCTGCGGTTATGCACTGACTTCACATCTAGAGCAGAAAAAAACCCACACAACACAAACATAATTAACGTTGAACAAAAGCTACATTGGATATGTGTCTTCGAGGAAAATTGCTCACCGGGGTTAAATAGCACCAGGTATTTGAGACAGACAAACTCGTGTCTGTCCAAGTGGAGTGCCTTAAGTTTGGATACTAGGTCTTGGGTCCTTGATACCAGGCTACTCAGTGTCACTCCTGCCTGGGAAATGATGGTTGACACCTCAATCTGCATCAGAATAAGACAAAGAATGTGCTCATTATTACTTTCATTTCTTTGAAACATTTCTAAATGTAAGAATGCAGCATTTTAAAGTAGAAACCTGTTGTCCTGTGACCAGATATATGCAGCCTTCTTTGCCATACGTCACTTGTCTACATAAGTGATCTAGTACCAGCAGCTCACTCCAACAGCTCTGCAACAGCACCATTTGGTCTTCCACCTATTGGAAAGATTTTGTGTGTATTTGCAAATTAAAGATTATACTGGATGGCCTCAATTAAGGACGCATGCATGTTAAGGAACAAATGGGATAGATCTACTCTAACAGCTAATTAATCATTGTATCGCTAGAAAAGTGTTATTAATTTCATGTGTATCCCATGAGTTAATGGTTCCTCACCATCAGCTCCTTAAAGAGGGAACTGTTTCTGGCCCACTCCACTAGGCAAAACAGAGTCTGGTCAGCCATTTTGCACATAATGCTGAATGTATTCAGACGGTCGTGCTTGCCTCGGTTGGCCTGTTCTCTCTGAAGACTGGCCAGAACTTTGGCATTCAGCTGGCTCTCATCCTGTTCCCCTTCCAGCAGTTGGCTTAAGAAGTTAGGTGTAAGCGCTGATGATAGAGGGTTGGTTGGTGTTTGTGTGGGAGCCTGGGATACAGGAGTGGTTAAGCTTTTTGTTGAAGAGGGCGATGATTCTAGTGTACCTCTTGGTGTGAATGAGCTGTTTGGGGTTGAATCCACTGTATAGTTTACAGGAACTGGGCTGTAGCCAAAAGGCACTTCCAACTTCTCCTCAGGGTGTCCAGGGAAAGTGCAGTGGTACAGTCCAGGGTAAGGCAGGGATGGAGGAGTAAGACCTCTGTTTGTGTTCACAGTGCAGTCCAGAGACATGGGTTCACTTGACTGCCCCATGCAAGAAGTATACATGTGGGGTTGATTAACAGCTTCAGAAGTTAATGGATGACTGATGCAGCTGGTTACCACCTGGAGGTCATTTAGAGCGTGGGGACCATGTATTTGTCCAGTTTCTACCTTAATCCTGTAGGGATCAGTGTTTGACTGGTGATACACCTTTTGCTGTTTCATTTGTCTGTCCCGGCGGTAGAGGGGCCCAAATTTGTTCCTGCCTCCTCTCATACGATCTGCTCTGACCGCTGATGAGAGAACATCAAACAAATATTTAATTATAAACAAAAATATGTAAAAGATCATCTTTAAAAAATTACAATCTCACTCCATTTAGAGTTTGCAATCATTTACATAATTTACAATCTGGGTCAGCACTGCTTTATGAGTTCTTAGATAAGTCTCAAGGGAGGCAAAAAAAACAACCTTGCGTATCAGTGAAAGAGAAAGCCTGTTGCAACTGAATGGTCTACAAATTAGCTGTGAATGAAGTGGTGGCAATTTGGTGTACCTTCTTTCTTCATACCCACAGCTAAACACTTCTGGAAGCGGCAGAATGGGCAACGTTTTCTCTGAGAAAGGTTCATGGGGCACCTCTGTTGCTCTGCACAGGTGTAATGTTTGTTGTTTTGCACTGAACGTTTAAAGAAGCCCTGCAAAGAAAATGAGAGAGAGGGAACCTTTATGCACACCACAAAACCATAGATATCTACATGTGCATCATTATTGTCGTAGAACTACGGGACATGTATCTCTTAATATATCTGTAGTACCAGATTATAGCTACCTGGTGTTTAATTCAAAACCATTAATGTGTTATTTATTGTGGACTCATAAGTCACTTTGGTTTTGCAGTTAACAAAGCTAAGATGACTTTTGGTGGCATAACAGAATGCATATTTTGCACTGCCCAAACCTTATCCTTTACCTTGCAGCTCTCACAGGTAAGAAGTCCATAGTGGTATCCTGACACTTTGTCTCCACAGACAGGACAGCTGTCCTCTGAGTCCAGTCTACTCTCTGCCTCTGTCTTTTGCTCCTGAGCTGAGGACCAGTAATATTTAATGACAAGATTTACATTATGACACAAACTTCACCGTTTGAGGGTGTTCTTCTTCTTCTTCTTCTTCTTTTTTAAACAATGTTTTGTTTCAATGATATGCAAAGCTACTGCTTAAACTGAATACACTTTTCATATCAAATATGTGATGTATATAATATGTTGGAAATTAGTATATTTGGTAAGGTTGCAAGGAATCATGTGTGCCGTGCCAAGTATAATATTTCAAGTCATCTAAAACAGGAGGATAATTAGCAATCAGACATGAGTTAGAATTTTGTAAATCCTGAGTGGCTAAAGAGACTAGAATGCTGTGCTGCTGAAGTGTAAAAGTGTCATCTAACAGGGTTTATTGCCCAGCTGCTGAAAGAACAGTGGGCAGGACCATCGCTTTGCTGTAGACAGTACCTTATCACTGGGCTTGATTTGCTTGACTATGATCACAGATATGACCCTTACATAATATCCAGAACTATTCTCTCTATCTCCTCTATGACAGAAGGGAATCTTCTGGGAACCACTTTAAAACCTTTTTGTTTGTTTTGTTATTCTAAATGTGTTTTTTCAAATGAAAGTGACTACTGTTTTTCATAATATACATTCACAGACAATGTTAAAACCTGCTTCAACTTTCAAAGTATGAACTTTTTAACACAGGTAGTTTCACACAACATTTTTAAAATATATCTATTGACACCTACATACCAGTTCACTATTGACCCATAGCCACTTTCATCTAGTACTCACATGTTGATGATCCCTCCAAATTGATCAAATCCTCTTGATAGTTACCAGGGTGGTGAACAAGAGGCTGGTGCTGCTGTAGGTGATAACCTGGTAGGTCCATTTTAATAAGTGGGACATTGACTCAGCCCAGTTTGAACTTCATTGTAGCAGAGATCAGGAGACCGCAGACACTGCAGGTGGCAGGTGAGCAGGCCCAACCAGCGGCTGTGGACTGATCTTGTTTAAGGCCTACATGTGGACTTCGATCTATAGTGAGTGTCATAAAACCTCTCCTGATTGGCACTCCTACCAGCTAGTCTGTCAGCAAGCAAGCCAATCAACCACACATAGGTTGATAAGTCAAATAGCCACCTGCTGGAATCTTCCTGTAGTGAAATCATGTCAGTATCATTAAGGTACTCTGAGCTCACCTGATAAGAATCATTTAGTACACATAATCACTTTATTCAAACTACAGACATTCTGATTTTATTTGTCATTCCCTCCATTATACTTGTAATTCTGAGCTGATAATGTAGGGTTTGGGTGAATGAAGATCTGATGCTAGGGTCAGTGTTATATAAAAGACTCAAAATGAATTTGCAGTGACATGGAAATATAATTACACAGGTTTTACCAGCAGAATGCATTGATAATTCTATGCAAAGATGTATTCTAAATTAAAAGAATAAGGAGGAATTTATGCCTTTATTGCCTTTATGAGCAATATTTATTTAAAAGAGTATCAACAGAATTATTTAACTTTTGGATAGTTTGATGAATTGGTTACCAACCTAATGATCAATCTCTTTCAAAGAGCCATAGTGTTGAAAATGAGAAATTTAGTATAGTAGGATTTCTTTGTATTCTTTTAAAATGTAATTATTGGTCCATTTAACCTCTTTATGTAGTGTTATTTATTTAAAACCCATCTCAGAGTTGTTTCATTTAATTAGTGTGTAATGTCAAAGTAATTAGCTGACAGACATCTAGAATGACATCCCAGAAATGTAGTGGGGTATTTGTATTTGTATAAAGTAGTGTTTCCTTTAAAGTATGCATCAGTGGATAATTAAGTAGCAAACAATGTATCTCCAACAACAGCAACATTATATATTCTTAGTATAACATGAGAAAATCCTTTCAGAGAAGGAGAAACTACAGACAGCAATTGTAATATCCAAAATTTTAAACTATGCTACAGGTAATAAGAGGCTACAAAGCAGTAAAACGCATTAGAATGTTTTCGTGACCTTTATTCCAAAGCCAAGGGCAGGTGGTCATGGCACCCATTAACTAGTAAACAAATTATGACATTCCAAAGAAAAAAAAAGGGGTCTCTTTACTTTTCTAAGTGGCATGTTAAGCTCCAAGGGTGTAGATTTGGCATGGAACATGTCCCCACCAATATCCAGCGATTATTGAATTGTCCCCACCAATAATTTGATCTCTTCGAGTAAAGAAAAACAAATTAAAAAAAGAAAAAAAAGCGATCTGTCAACGTCTCATTCACCCAGCGGTGCAGAAAAAGTTAAATTACGTTCTCTACTGGAGTCCTACGTCATGTGACAAATATGGCCAATGTGATTGGCTGTGCCTTTCAGGGAGCTCTGTTTAGTTTTAGCAGCGGCAATCCTGCGCTGCGAGGACCTGCAAGGAGGAGAGGAGGATGGCAGCAAAAAGAACCTGGATATAAGAAAGTATTTTTCAAAGAAACCTGTAAGTCACTTAAAGTCGAGTTCACTCATAAAACCTGTCCATCATAATAAAGTGACAGGTTATGCAAGGCAATACATGCCAACTCTCCCGTTTTTTCTCGGACAATCCCGAATTTCAGTGCCCCTCTTATTACTCTTTCTGGGTTGCAAAATAAACTTTTACAATTTTTTCAGGCGAGAATGTAGCTGTGCAAACTTCAAATATCTGAACCGGGGAGAAGAGCAAACTCCCGGCACATCGTTTTAGGCTTTGGCCCACGTCAGTCTAAAATTGTATGTAACCATGAATAACGTGTTACCATGTCCACTAGGAGAGACTGGACAGTATAGATGTAAAACAAATATGCCAGCAGTTTATCTCAGTTAATGAGAGGAGAAGGCCTGTGTTTGGCTCCTTCACATAGTGGACACTGAGTTGTTGTGTGGGACACCAGTAGTCCATGTCTGTTGCTGTAACAGTAGTTCATGTTTAGAGTAAAACATCCCAGCTCACTGACTTGATAGGGGCAATAGTGTGCCTAAAATGTTGCATAATTTTGCTAAGAGATCTGTTACTTTGTGGTAATCTTAGATGAGTAGTTTTATGGGCAAAAACCACCAGGTCATTCAGTGTTCCCTTAGTGCTAATGTATCAGAGATGTTGGTGTAGTATAACTGAAGAAATGTTGTTAAGTCCTTAAAGTCATATTCTTTCATTGTCATGACTGTATTTTAAGCTATTTTTATTTTTGTATGATATCTGATTTATATGGAATATGGTTGAAGTAAACTAAAGTATAAAATACTTAGTCAGTCATTTGTTTAATAGTAATTTAACATTATATAATTCACATATAAAACTATGAATTGTAATTTTAAATGGTTTAAAAGCATGTAGAATAGCATATGTAAGCAAGTAT
Organism: Astatotilapia calliptera; assembly: GCF_964374335.1. Taxonomy (NCBI): domain Eukaryota; kingdom Metazoa; phylum Chordata; class Actinopteri; order Cichliformes; family Cichlidae; genus Astatotilapia; species Astatotilapia calliptera. Next base: position 11,023,323 of record NC_137425.1, on the reverse strand, counting down.
ATCCCCCCCCCCCCCCCCCTTTTTTAAATTTTTTTTTATCAAGAAGCAAAGACGAAAAGGAAAAAAAGGGCTCGGTGGTTGAATCATCCGTCCCCACCAATACCAAAACCAAATCTACCTTGTTAAGCTCACAGCCTTTGTTCAGTGTCCCCCTTCCTTCATTTAAATGCAAAGTACTGCAAAAGTAGCTAAAATATGCAAAGACTGAAGCCCTGGGAAGCGTTTGGAATTCTGGATGCAGTTGTGCAGCCTAATAATGTCATCTAGTGGCATTGAGTAGTACTGCTAAACACGACTGCGATTGGATACTTGTGGGTTATTTTTTTCATTCAGTATTGTCACTGCAGCTGTTGTAAGATCAACAGAGGTGGATTGATTAGAAAGAATCAAGAGTCAATGCTTAAAGTTTTATTAAAAGAAGGAAATCACATACAAGCTGCTGTTAATCCACAGGTATACGGTGCATTCAGCTTATATTTTTGCATGGGTCTTACAATTCACAGTGAGTCAATTAATCTGTTTCCTCACTGCTTTTTTCTTCACACACCGGCTCATCCTCAGCAACAAACCAGACCTCGTTGTGGCGGTTAAACATCCTCATTGGACTGCAAGAAACATGAAAGACCACACAGAAACACGGAACACAGGGACGCACACAGACACAGATTCACATTAGAATAATCAAGAAAATAGTTTAAACTGAAGCTGTTTTTGATGATTTCGTTCACATGTTTTTCTTCTAATGATGGAGATTACTTTACCTGTTGTATCCAACAGCACAGTGGGATCCTTTTTTGTATTTTGCTTTAACTGAATCAAGAGTTTTACTCAGGTCATTAGCATTACTGCTGTCAGAAAAGGTTGTCATCCATCCTCCGTAGCTATATGCATACACTTTCATATCTGGAGTGTCAGTGATGTACACCTGCAAATCATGATGAAACTATCTGTCATCAAATAATTTCCTATTAAATATTTGCCACTATTTTTTTAGTTTAAAAAACATACGTCTGAATTAGTAGGTTTGGGAGGATTTTCCTGATGTTCCGTCGGCAGCAGGAAACTCATTGTGTAGGTGCCCATTTGCCAAAATCTCTTGTCTGGTATTTTCACAACAACAGGAGTGGTCATTTGAATTTTCTTTCCTGAATGCAAACACAAATAGGTTTTTTGGGAACTGAAACAAACATCACAACGAAGAAGCACACAAAATGAAGAAAAGAATATAAAAACACGCAGATTTTCTTACTAACATATCCAATAAAACCACGAGACTACCACTGCTCCCTGAATATAACCAAATACAGTAATTATGTTTGGTCAAAGGCCATTTTAAATTTAGACGTGTCACGTGTTCAAAACTGGCTTAAAACCCTCACTATATATAGATTGTATTTTATGAAAAGAAACCCCATTTACAAATAGCTGTTATCTGTGTTCATATACACGGGGTTAATAGAGTATTGAATGTGAAACACAATTAGATAAACACATACGCACCCATCTGGTTCTCACCACTGATGTATTTGAACAGTCGATTAAATGCTACTGGCATTGCCATTTCCATGAAGAAGGATTTCTCATTAGTTGAGACCCATTTCACAGAGTCATAGTGACGCACCTGAAATACATGAACAAACATATTTTAACTGGTGTTTTTATAACTTTGCTACACCTAAAATATGAAAAAAATATTTTACCTCATAATCCTTGGTCTTACAAATCAAATCGAACAGCAGGCACTCTGGTGTCTCAGTGCAGAAGCTTAACTCAGAGGAGTTGCTGTGAAGTTACAGAGGAAAATGCTTTTTAAAGAAGTTTTACAAGTCCATAGCAACAACTACCTGCGATAGGTATTGACTAAAACTGTGCTCACTGTCTTCAGTTCAAATTCAGGTCTCTTACCCAACTCTAGCTTCAGCTGTTAGAACCAGAAGAAAACAAACAAGTCCTGAAACAAAAATCCTGAAAGGCACATTTAAAGTTACTTTGCTTGTCTATTTGATTTACTTCTTACATTATATAGGGTTATTTGCTTTAAAGACCTTGTGGAAATTAAAATTGTACTTACATCTTGGCTGACTGTTGTCTGCTTTCAAAAATGGAATGTCTGAAGTCTTGTCCAGTGCTCTGCTTATAAAGAGCTGGTTATGAAAACTGACCACTCCCTAAAGCTAGAACACAAAACATCCAAAGGAGTAACAGAGGGAATACAAAACAGTAACAAGAGAATCTGGCAGGAATTATGTGCTGCTTAAATGTTATGAAACCTCTTTCATAACATCCAATAACATCTATCAAATTCAGATGATTAGGAGATGAAATATTATCTCTACTATTCTGTACCAGAGAGTTACACAGTACAGCATTTAACATAAGCCCTCAGAGTGGAGCTAATATTTTTCACTAATTTTATGCAACATCAGGTGAGGGTAAATTAGACTAGTGTTAACAGTTTTGTAACACAGAACATCAGGAACATAAAATATAACAAAATAAGGATAATTAAATAAGTTTCAGATCCAGTGGCTAAACTTTGATATAAGTAAAATTACCTTTGCAATAATGATTAGTATTAAGTGGAATTAATATTAGGTTCAAACTTGAACAAATCGGATCCCAAGAGTGCCACAACAGTCTGTACAAATTGTGACTGAACATCATGTGAAGCATTAGCTCAAATATTCAAAATGAATAGTTCTCATGCAGTATTATTTTCTTTCACATTGTGAAAAAATGTCTTAGGTTACCCCCTGGCACTGGTATACACATTTAAACAGAGACAAGGAAGTACCTGAGACATAATGATGAACCATATTAGTGTTCACGTCTCAAGAGAATTCACATTGTACCTTTTGTTGGTACAGATCGTGTGATATGTGTTTTGTACCCTCAGAACACCAAATTCTTCTTGCTTGTTCCCATTCGGTGTCATGCAACCTGAATACAACAGAAACTTGGATTTAAATGTTTGTCCTTTTGTTAAGAAAAAGAATACAAAAAAGAGAAAATCCTTAAACTTGAGTATTGAGTTAGTTGTTGGTCTTATTGTTGTAAGTCTGCAGTTCTTGCTGGTTGACTGTTATGTAGCTACTGGGATACTTAATCCAACCCTTGTTCTTTCTAACTGTAAAGCAAATAAACATCTGTCATGCAAGAAGTAGTAATCCTAAACTGAACCCTTTTTCATCTTAATAGTGCCGTGAGCCCACAGTGCGCAGTGTGGTATTTCCTTCCTTTTACTAGTCTGAAAGGACCCATCTGGTTCTGCAGATGTGTAGAGTATATTTAAAGCATTTGAGCATGAAGGTTTTTTTTGGTTTTTTTTACATGTGCGTTCAAGCTGACTGGTTTGCCCAAGAGGAAATAGTCATTGCTATCATTCAAAGCAGTGTGAACCCTATAAATATTATAAAAAAAATAATATGATTTTATTCTTTTCAGGACCAATTCATGTAACTTGAAACAAATGTCTCCACTTCTAAACATGCACTTCCACGTTATTGTCTGTCATAGTTACCTCTTATAAATGCTAATGTAAACTTTAGGGTGAACCTCGCGCCAAATAACCTTTTCTTTTCACAGAAAAATACAAACAGTCACTAAACTAAACTCTAGGAATCCTTATTTATGATTTTCTTGTTTGTCATTCATGACAAGTAAGTTTATAATTTATAGACATAATGCCTTATAAATGTATGCTAAACTGACAGGAGTTGGAAAACCTCTCTTTGTAAAAATGTCCTTTAAATACTTATTAAGAGCACATTTCCTATTGTTATGCAACAGCTGAACGGTACAATGTTTTCCCCTGCCAGGGCAGAATATCAGAATATAGCACAAATGATTAACCTTACAGCGACATTACTTCACGTGACTGTATGTATATATGTATATACTCAGAAAGATATACAATTTTCTCTTTGCCTTGCCTGTGACACTGTGTTTTTGTCTGTGGGTAAAAACTTCCCTTCTACGCAAATACTCATATCCATCCATTGGATATTCTCAGCATTTGCACCTCAAATATAAACAGACATTAGACGAGATTCAGAAAAACTGCTTCATTGAAAAGAGTGATTTGAAACTAAGGAAAAAACACCAAGTATGTTGTGCAACTTCATAGATCCTGTAACACTAACACATTATTACTTCACCTTTTTGAGTCAGTTGCTGAACTATTTTCAGTAATGCGTACTGTAACCATTTCATTATAGCGGTAACCTCTGAAGCCTGTCGATGTAACCTCCAGCTCTGAGTTCAGGAAAACAAGTGTGACCTATAGTGGTTACAATGACGAACTGCAACAGCATTTTAAATAAGGGTATGAATGTGGTATTTTCCATGGACTACAACAGGAGACCTAGATCTCGTTTTACAGTAAACTTTGTTAACCATCGTTTTTTTTAGAACATTTCGATTTACATTTATATAATTAATTAACATTTTTAAGGGCATAAGGCTGCTACAGGAGCAGCAACAACCACGGCGTGGCTGCTGTTTTCAACGGAGCTGCTGTTGGCGAAAAAAAACTACAACACCCATGTACTGCGTCGGCCTGACTGACCTTAGATAATCACTGGGCTTATGTAGCCGTGTCCCAGTCTTGCCTCTGCTCTCCGAATGCTGCGCTACGAAGTTGAGTGAGCTACTAGTTTATTACTGTCTCTTTATTTCTCATATCCACTGTTGTGAAGAAAGCGCTGTTCGCTCCACAGGTTGGTATATTACAATATCAACTACAAAGAAAACTACATGCCTCTAGGGTTCGACTTGAATGTGGTTAACTCGTCCTGTAGGGATTTACAGCGTCTGCTGCAGGCTATTCATTCTGCAGTGATAGTTTATGTTGACTCACTACAAATTGTATACCAAGTACTTTGCTTTAGCACAGTGTACTTTATTAATTAGCATTGAACTGTTATAGTGTAATTATACTTAAATGTGTTACGGAAAAAATATTGTAATTTTTTATTTTAATAAATTTCTCTTGGGATGCCGTGAGACTTAATATATAACTACAAAGCAATACTATCTTTAAAAAAACAAACAAACCCTAATGTTAAGAATTATTACACTTGGTCTCTAAACGTGTTATTCTATTCTCTTCATAATACCGCTTCTTTAAAATAACTCTTTATAATATGTCCTTATGTGAATATCTGTTGGTTCCATTCTGAATAAAAAGGTGTTGGGCTTTGGTAAGGCAGACAAACATTCCAGCACACATTAAGCAGATTAGCGCCAATGTAATCTTTTAACAAATAACAAAGGCACTCTAGTCTTAATATCACTTCACATGGACACACAAGAAGTGACCTTTTGTTAAAAATTTTTTTAAGTTAATTAGTAAATTGTCAACCAGTGCATTATGTGAGTGATCAGTTTTTGCTGTTTTATATATATATATATACATACATACATATTAAAAAGAAGTATTTAACAGTAACATTTCTTCTTTTTATCCAATTCATGGTAAAAAACAAAACAAAACTCCAACTAAGCTAGATGTATATGCCAATAGAGTGATTACTACAAAGACTTTACATTGGCTGAAGAATATTCCTTTAATAATATCTTTAATAATATTTCTCTTTTCTCAACGTTGTTTGACTGACCAGTCAAGACCACCTGAACCTTTAGGTCAAAGATCAACGAGCATGGCAACCCGGAGGGTGCTGGTGACTGGGTGTTCTTCTGGCATTGGCTTGGCTGTGGCTGCACGGCTGGCCAAAGATGAACTGAGGCGGTTTAAAGGTCAGCTGATCAGTCCTTGCTTATAGTACAGGTAGGTGGTAGAAGTAACCATCATTACTGACAGTCAGTGTGTTCCCTCTTTATCTGAGGCAGTGGTTGCCACCATGAGAGATCTTGGGAAACGGGGACCCTTGGAGAAAGCAGCAGGCGATTCCTTAAACAAAACCCTCGAAATCAAAGAGTTGGATGCCTGCTGTGAAACTTCCATCAAAGAATGTATTAACAGCTTGCCGAACAGACGGGTGGATGTTCTTGGTCTGTTTTTCCTCCATCTTGTAGATAAGCTTTAATTGAATTCAACATTTCTTTTTACAAGTATACAGTTTGAAAGCATAGTGTATTCTGTTGTTACAGTAAACAATGCTGGTGTTGGCATGATTGGGCCGCTGGAGTGCCAGAGTATCGATGCAATGAAGGAGCTGTTTGACACAAATTTCTTTGGCCTGGTGCGTCTGGTGAAAGAGGTGTTGCCTGACATGAAGCAGCGACAGAGTGGCCACATTGTGGTGATGAGCAGTGTCATGGGACTACAGGGTGTGTTTGTTTGTGCTGATAAAAAACTTCAGAACATGCATACAATGTAGAAAAAACTAAAAGCTAACATCTTTCATAATATTTCCAACCAGGACTTCTGTTCAACGATGTCTACTCTGCATCCAAATTTGCTGTGGAAGGATTTTGTGAAAGTCTGGCAGTGCAAGCAATGAAGTTTAACATCAAGTGATTACATGTCCTGAAACATACTACAGCATTAAAAAAATGCAGCCAGCCCACAACTAAAACTTGAGTTATCAGTAAGCCCACATTGGCAAAATATTAAAAACTTAATGAGTGTAAAGGGACAGTGGTCTTAATGTTATGTTTTTTTTATATCCTTGTTCAAAGGACAACTCTAGTAGAACCTGGCCCTGTGGTGACGGAGTTTGAAAGGAAAATGTACGAAAGTGCTGAGAAGATGGATCTATCAGGGACGGATGAAGAGACTGCCAGGATATTCAGGGAACTTTACCTTCCATACTCTAAAGAAATCTTTACTTCTTTAAGTCAGACACCAGAGGAAGTGGCTGAGGCAAGTGGTTAAAATTGTGTTTTTAAAGGTACGGTAAAATAACATGTTTTTTAGTGAAAATTTATGAATGGGCCTGAAGCTCGGTCCTCTCTGGCACAGAGAGGCTGCCGGGAGAGCCCGCGGGCACGCCACTACAACCCCCTCTGGCCTCTGCTCCGTAGCTGCAGGGTGACCTCTCGTTTGGGGCTCTACTCAGCTCTTCCCAGGAGGGTGGCACGGTTCCCCCCTTTTGGTGGTCCTCCTCGGGTCCTCGTACTCTGGGGCCTCTGGATATCTGGGGCCTGGATCTCCTCCATACCTGCTTCATGCCCTGGGGGACGGGGCTGTGCCTCCCCACACTCCCCAGCAGATCGTTACATGGAGAAACCTTTGGAATACAAGCATGCTGATCCACACAGGTGTGCACACAGGTGTACACACGGGTGTTCACAGACGCGGACTACACCTTTCTTGGCTGCTGCCTCAAAGCACATTGTGCGCTGTCTATCTTGCGTGCTGCACAATATCGTTTAATGTTTAGTATCTACTGTTATCTACTGCTAGCTAGTTTATGGTGATGGTGCTGTATTTATTATGTTGCTCTTTTTTTTGTTTGCTTTCTCTTCTGTTTTTTTTTCTCCATACAGGTGATCCAGGTGTTTTGTTTGTTTTTCTTTCTTTCTACCCCCCTTTCTCACCGTCTCTTCTCCCCTCTGGTTTTCTTTCTCTCCCTCTCTTTCTTTCATTCTTTCTCCCTGTCCTATCCCCCAGTTATGTCTGTCCCGTTTGTAAAATAAATACATAATTATAATAAAGGTCAATCAAATGGACCAATATGGCAAGGCCATGATGATCCACTTGGTAAAATAAATCCGCTTGGCATCTTTCTTGGCCTTAAGACAACAATTCTGATGGCTAAAGATCCAAACGGGAAACAAAAAAAAAGAAAACTTATGAATGTTTTAATTTTTTTGCTTTTATTTTTCAGCAAACAGTTAACGTGATCACAGCCAAGGACCCTCCTCTGCGTCACCAGACCAACAAAGTGTACATGCCCATGACTGCCCTCAAGCATGCAGATCCAACTGGCCAACTGCCTCTGCACACATTCTACAAGATGATCTTTAAACATGACCGCGTGTTTAGTGCTACGCTGGGGGTTCTGCGCCTTCTGCAGAGGAGGGCAGGAAAGAAATGATTCTGTGAATATGAGGATTCTATTGTTGCACAGATTAGAAGTATTATTCACGTGAAGATAATTCTCGAGAGCGATAGCTATGACTTTATTATATTATATTTTATTATATTATACTATATTATTTTATTTGTAACACCCAACTGTAAGGTGATATATAGTTTCTTTCTGAGCAAAAGTGTTTATCATTTTATCAGTACAGTAGTAACTGAAAAAGTTGTGTTTATTACTAATTTGTGTAATATTTATGTACTTAACTGTCTACTAAGATTTCTGTCATACTCTTAATTTTAGATAAAACAAGAACTACTACACTGTAATGATGCTAACAAAATCTAAACGCAAAACTATTAAAACGATGTACTTGATTATATAAATTACATGCCTTTGATTTAACCTTTTTGCAGATATAATACAAGAGTTGAGTCGATCTTAAAATAAATGTTGTGAATGCAAATAATAAAAGAGCAATGATTTAACATTTGAAATTAATGTTTGGGTCTCACCTCCACTGCAATAAGTTCCTGTGAATAGTCCTAATTGTATTTTGAGCAATCCTAGAGGTAAACATAAGGTGGAAAATATGTTTGGATAATTCAGTAACAGTGCCATCACATAGTTTGTCTAGCATAGCAACTCGAACAGGAGGTATCCAAAACTTTGATGTAAAAAGAGTGGACATTTGTACATTAACATTAAATTTATGTTAACTGTTAACTAACGTGTAAAAAAAATCAGTCACAGCCTCAGCTTGAAATAATGCTAAATGAAGTACATTTTATTTTTGTCCTTTTAGTACACAACAATCATTTTAGAAACAATATTTCTCAAGCAATGATCTACCCAGAACAAACATATTTACAAACAGAACTTGAGAGATTGAAATGTACAAAACACTTAGTGCGGCCTGGTAGAGAAATTGTAAAACAAGTTATATATAAAAATAAACAAATAAACAGCCAAAAAACTGTTTTCATTTTAAGTAAGATGTGAACTGGACTGTGAACATGTTTCTCAGGTCTGGCATAACAGTATCTGATTCTATAATGAACAGAATAAACAATAAATGAAAGATATAATAAGTCTATGACACACTAAAGTGGTGGCCAACTTATTTCTGTTCATGTTGTCACAAAATAAACATGCGAAACGTACTTTTGTAAAATTCTACTATTATTATCTGACTTTATGTTGAAATGCCCACAAAATGTTAAGGATGTCACAATGAAATAAAAGACTTGGTCAACTCTCGGTTAGCTAAATGACAGTGTCATCTCAGAATTTAGCAAAAAAGTTATAGGGAACAACACTACATGGTAGTGTTTTTTTCCTTGGGTCTATTTTAACATTCATCTTAAGATGCAACCACATAGCCCCTGGACTGATACTACTGTAGATGCAGGGGCACTATCCCACTGCATGCCATAAAACACCTCCCTGAGGAGTGACAGGGCATAAGCAGTTACAACCCAGTAGCCACGCCTTCATGCTGACCACTACATCACCGTAGACAAGGCGAGAGTGCCACCGAGATCTTAACTGCTGCAAATAGTCCATTTAGTCTGCTCAGGGACATCACAAGCTTAACAAATTCTGCTAGTCTGTGTTCTGTTCTGTGCTGGATCCCACTGAGTGGTGCAGAATCCAGACTCAATAAGACCAGCAACATGGAGGAATGTTTTGCAGGGAAGACTAAAGAAAATAGCAGCTGATACAAGCAAAGCTTAGCATATCTGAAATGGTGTTTAAAAAAAATATACAGAATATAAAGCAAAGTAAAACATAACGGCAGTGAGCGGCTGATTTTATAGGCAAAACAGTTCTGTTTGAAACATATTTCTTTTAACGTGAATATAAACATGCCTTAAAACTGAAGCTATCAAGGTTGGCAGTACATATACTTCAGTGTCAGTAAGAAGCTACAAATGGAAGCATTAACTAAAACTTTACTCTGTTGACCTCATTTTGAAAGGCGATAAAGAAAATTACCATGGATTAAATGCCACCCATATATTATAAATATCCATTTTAATCATTTTGTACCAGACCCACACTTGCTCTATTGGGCTGGTCGTTTGAAGTGCTTTAGAGACACTTATCTACATTCTTGTTCATAATACTAATATGGAAAACCACAAATCAGCTGAAGATATCACAATTGCAGGGCAATTTTTGAAATGTTTTTGTTTTTCATTTCAATCTGTTTTTAATCTTGGGGTGACACTTTATATGAGAAGCTAGGACAGAGAAAAATAACTAAAAAGTAGTTTAGATAGATAAAGACAATAAATAAAAATAAATGAATTCCCTTCAGCATTTCACTTTTCCTCTTATCTACTTTTAAATGTTTGTTAGTTTTTAGGAATGTCCCAAGTCTTTGAAATGAAAGACTTGGTTTTCTTCATATACTTTTTTTTATAATAAAAAACAAGTCCATCTGTGACAGAATTACTTCATTAAATTGTCTGCTGTTTTTTCAGACAACACACATATCCCTTTACTTTTTTTCTCTGCAAAATCGACCAGCAGACAATCCTCGTGATAAGCAGTCAATCCAAATCCAATGAAAATCTTGGAAACAGGCTGACACATAAAAACACAGACAGACCCCAAGAGCCAGTCCTCAAATTCTTTCACCCTTGGTCCATTTTCAAGCAGAGGCTATATGATCTTCATGCAAAAACTTGCATCTTGCCATTGGCCTCTGGAATTTGAGTAATTTGGGTCTGGGCAGGGACAGCAACTGCTGGGCTGGGTGTGGAATCCGACCAATCGGAGACGCAGTGAGGAGAAGGACTGGACCAGTGCTCAGGAGACTCTGGAGACGGTGTCAGGTAAGGGTGCTCACTGGGCAAATGAGGGTAATGCTTGGGTGTGGCATCCATTGTGGATGAATAGCTGTGCTGGGAGGGAGGGGTAGGGTAATCCTCCTTTCCTGCCATGCTACCACTAGGCTGGGAGGGGAGCGCCTGAGCTGGCTGAGCTGCTGATGTGGCTGCCTGGGGGACCTGAGCAGGAGGCTGTGGCTGGGAGGACTGCTGAGGCATCTGCTGCTGCTGGAAGAAGGCTGGTGGGGCCTGTGATGTCTGGGGTGTTGGTGGGGCGGAAGCCATGCTTTGCTGGTTGGTAATGTTGTGATTCATGAGCTGTTGCTGTGGTTGCTGCTGTTGCTGCTGCTGTTGCTCAGCAATCAAAGGCAGCTTTACGGGGCTTATAGTGGGTGTGGAGGTAACAGGTGTTGGCTGCAGCATGGGATTACGGTAGATCTGCTGTTGGTGCATCAGCATGCCCTGTTGCTGCATGGCTGGACTCTGGGGGTGCATGCCTGCCTGGCTGCTCTGCACAATATTCACTACCTGTTGACCACATTGGGATGAAGGGGGCATGCGATTGTGCCAATCAAAGGGCACGCTGACAGGACTGACCATGCCCATATTTAGCCCCATCTGGCTTGAATTCAGCACATAGCCATGGTTGATATCTGATGTCATAGAGACGCGTCCCTGCAAGGACATTCCTCCACTTCCTAGATCATTGAGTTGGGCTAGAGACACTGCAAAGGGGCCACCTCCCTCTAACATGCTGCCATGTACCATCGGGGTGTTTGGGACAGACACTGATGGGTGGAAAAGCCCTGGTGACTGCATGGCGACTGGAGACGTGGGGTTGGTGATGTAGCCAGCATTGCTAGCTCCCCCATGAGGTGAGTCCAGTGAGTCAACTGGGGACAGAGTAACTGAGCTCTCCAGTAAGGCACTCTGCATGTCCAGGGTTAGCTTCTTATTGCGGGCCTTCACTGACTCCTTCAGGCTAGCGGCATGCTGGCCTCCCAGGCTAGAACCTTTGGCCCCAGGCCGACGGTTTTTCTTACCCTGTGGGGTGTTCTTCAGATTAGGTAGAAAAGCGCTGGGAGGACACATAAGAGGAGACAAGGTGTGTCCCCCAGTGAGGTGGTGACCTGCTCCGCCATGGCCCTGGGGGCTCCTCACTGTGTTATATTCATCAAGAAGCTGTACAATGTCATGATGCATACGCTCTTGAGCAATGTCTCTTGGCAGCCTGTCCATATGGTCTGTGATTTCTCTGTTTGCAAAGTGAGCCAGCAACACCTTCACAGCATGACAGCTGCCCTCACGGGCTGCAAGAAACAGTGGGGTTTCCTCCTGAAAAAAGAAATAAAATTAACAGAGATTGTTAGATACAAACACGTATAAAGGTGCAGTTGTGAAAAAGTGTCTTAAAAACAATATAGAAGAATGACATACCTTAAGATCTTGCATATCTTTGTTTGCACCATTCTTGAGCAAGGCAATAGTGGCATCCACATTGTTGACGGCAGCAGCCCAGTGCAAGGCAGATTTACCTAAGACACAACAAACAATTCAAATTAAGAGAAATGATTTCAGTATAATGAATGCATTGGGAATGCATGCATTAGGACATGTGTGATAAATGGCACATACTTACCCAACTCATCAACTGCATTAACATCTGCATGGCACGTGATGAGCTCCTCTACCATGCCCTCTACTGCCAGCCGTGCAGCCAAGATTAGTGCTGTTGATCCGTCGTACATACGTGAGTCAAGATCCGTGGCTCGGTTTCTGATCAGAATCTAGAAGTGTGTGACAGATTAAATTTTAATTTATAAACAATTGAAATGTGCAAGAAATGTGCTACAGTATTCCAATCACATTCCGATGTAGCATATCAAATAACCAGTATGTGTTGATTACCTGGAAGACACCCTGTGCATCTGCAGCTACAGCAGCATGTAATGGGGTGCGTCCCGTGTTGTCCTGAGCATTGGCATCTGCTCCAGCATCCAGCAGCCTCTTGGCAGCATCAGCACGTGCGTAGCGAGCAGCCAGGTGAAGGGCTGTCTCACCAGTGCGGTCTGTTTGGGCTGCAAGGGATGCACCCTGGTAGATTAGGTCAGAGATGATGTTGGCAGAACACTCTTCATTCTCCTCCTCGTCTGCTACCTCAGACTCTAAGCCACCTCCACAGAATGATGCCAGCATCAGAGGTGTAAAACCATCTGTTAGGAGATGAAAACAGGCGTGCGTGAGTTAATGTCTATTTGGTTGCTGAATTATACTGTAAGAGGAAAGTATAAAGTTATTTGCAAATGACAGTTTCAATTTGAAAACTTTACTTGATATCACTACCAACCTGGGCCTCGGACATTAACATCCATGCAGTCACTTTCAAATTCTCCTTGGGGTGGAGTGAGGGGCATGGTGGGAGGCACACGGATATCTGCAGCTGCAAGGTGATGCTGTGTCCACTGTCTGCAGTCCACTGTATCTTCAGCGTCTGAAAGCATACTTGGCTCCTCAACCTGAAATTACAGGAAAAGATTAAAAAAAGAGACAGAAAACATTTTAAATGCAAGTGGCTTAAAAACATACACACACAGACACACATACACACTCTTGTGCTTCTGTTTATGTAAACTGCAAAACACTTGCAAAACCGACCTTGAGCCTTTTTGGTTCTGGGCAGTCTGTATCTATCCACTGGTCACTATGATCTCCGAGGAGAGATTCTTCCACAGTTTTTGGCATGTGCCTGTTGGCAGATGAATAACAATGTAAATCCAAGAGGGGTAATATTTAATTAAAAAATGAAAGCACTTCAATTCAATTCAATTCAATTTTTATTATATACTCCCAAAATACAACAATACTTGCCTCAAGGCACTTATCATAACTTACTTCATTCCCAGAGCATCCTGGCCCACAGGTTCTCTGCGGTTTTTGTTGCTGCTGGGCTCCTTCTTGAGGAAGAAGCCTTCAGGGAACCACAGGGTGCTGTGCTCTCTTTTTCTGCGAGCAATTAGCATGCCTATGATAAGGATGACTAAAAGAAAAACAGAAGCTATCCCCACCACCATCAGATAGAAGGGTAATTCAACAATGGTGCCATTGATTTTTTCACCTGTGGGGAGAAGGAAAGACATAATTACACATTTGTAACTTATTAGTTGTAGTTCATTTGTGCATAATAAGTATCCCTACTCACCACGGACTTCTTTGAGGGGGTAGGGGAACTGGAGCCCTTCTACTGCTGACAGAGCTCCAAGGTACTCTGCAGCACTGTCAGCTGTTAAGAAGCAGTCCTCCGTGCATAAGCGGTTGTCTATTTCTACATAGACTATCGAGCTACAGAAACAGCAGAGAAGCAAGAGTTTAGTGTAATGTACAATCTACAGGAAAGGCTTAGGCTTTTATTTTACTGTATGCCTGACTGACCCAATGACTTCCAGTTCCCGCTTCATGCGTGCGCTTTCGCGGGTGTAGGGTTGGATCATAGCTTTTCCATTGCTGTCTAGCCTGAAACGGACTGAAGTGCGTAGGATAGCACTTAATTTCTGCAGAAAAACTGTCCCGGTGCGAAGAAGCTCCTCTGGAGGCATTAGAACAACCAAAACCAAGACGTTCTCAGCAAGTTTTTCTGCAACTTTCGTTGCACAGTCCAGGCCATCCCAACCACACTCTTCTGTGTTGCAGCCCTGGTCACATTTTCCATCAGCATAGTGGTCGATGCAATAGGCTTCATATATTGGACTGGAGATGATATAAACAGAAGGTTAAGCACGTGAAATTTTCTCAGTTCTGTAAATACTGGCGAGTATCCTTTAAACTGAGAATTTAAACTCACTTGCAAACTTTCTCCTTAGTTTTGCAGTCAAAGTTGTCATACAGACAGTCAGCGTTGTTACAGGACTTGTCACACTGGCTATTGTTGAAGACACGCCAGCAGTGTGGGTCTCCACATTTATCCCAGGGCTTCATCGCTAGAGAGCAGTCACCGCCGTCCCAGTGACAAGGCAATGAATTACATTGTTTGTCACAAAAACCATCTGCAGCTTTGGCATCACAGTCTGCCAGAGGGCATGAGGGGACTGGAGGGACAGTGGTTCTGCTGTGCTCACATCGTCTGCCCTTCCATCCACTGAGACACTGACAGTTGAAAAATGGGAAGCTGGTCTCTTCAGTGCATAGTCCTCCATTGCGGCAGGGCATGGCTGAGCACCCATCATTGCTGCGATGCTGACACTGGGGTCCACCATAACCTGGTAGACATGTGCAACGAGCCCCTCTTAGGGTAAGTGAACAGCTACCTCCGTTGTAGCAGGATAGCTCCCGACAGGACATGCTTCTTTCACAGTTAGGCCCTGCATAACCCTAAGAGAGACATAATTTTTGGAGGTTGATATATGAACCTTTAAATCAAGAATGCTGTAATTTAAAAACTAGGAGGCCAAATTACAAGCTTTTCATATTTACACTTACAAGTTGGCATGTGCAGGTGTATCCCTGAGAAGAGCTGCTAGTTATTGAACAGACTCCTCCATTCTGACAAGGCTGAGACTCACACACACTGAACCTACTCTGACACCTCCGACCTAAAAAACAAGGTATAGTTAGTAAAGTTATACATTTGGTCAACAACAACAACAAAAAAGCACGATGAAGGTTCATGGAGAATGGGAATTGTTCATAGGTGTCTAACCTGTGAAGCCGGGCTTGCAGACACATTGGTAGTCATTGGGCAACTGTATGCAATCAAGACTGTTGGAAGGAATGCAGGGCTGAGAGAGACACTCATTTATGTCTCCTTCACATCTTTCTCCTGTGAAACCAGGGGGACAGTTGCAGCGATATCCACCTACTCTGTCCACACAGGTGCCATTGTTTAGGCACTTAGGAGGCGCATTGCGTAGCCTTGGGTGTGGAGCACAGTCATCTTCGTTGATCTCACAGAGAACACCTTTAAAAGGACAGGGTAATTATAAACTCTTCGTATACACGAGATATTTATTTTGTTGTTTTTAAAATAAACTGCAAACACCGGCGAGCATTATTTGAAGTGGGTTTAATAACATATTGCAATATGGAGAAACACGTTCCAGTCAAACACCTAAGCAGATGGGCGTGGTTCGCTCATGTCTTATATGACTTGACCAAACTCACAGACAAAGAAAATTCCTCCACACATCATGTGAGTCTATACCTTCAGCTCAGCTCATCCTTGAAAACCTTCCCCCTAACATGGAAACTACGACTTTACATGCAGCGCCTGGATGCCTTCTACTCTACAATAGGCCCTCTGTGAAGGTGCAATAAACATGAGGCCCACTTGTGATAACATTCTACATGCATACAACTAAGTGAGAAAGTGATATTGCTATTACCAAAGTGATCCATACATAAGAAAAGAAATCTGCCACCAAAGTATTCACTAGTAAGCATAGGGTTTTGTTTTACATGTGCTTACATACCCAGGGTGCCAGGGGGACAGGAGCAGATATAGTGTCCCACCAAATCAATGCAAGTGCCTCCATTCTGGCAGGGATGAGACTGGCACTCGTTGATTTCTATCTCGCAGTCCTTTCCGGTATAACCTGGCATACACTGTAATGACACAACAATTAATGTTTGAAAGCAAAAAAGAAACCCAGACTGTTTTGAAATCTGACAATTAAAAGGAAAAGAACATGTTAAAACAAAGAAACTTACATCACACTGGTATCCTCCCACATATCCCCTGCAGGTGGCGCCATTGCGGCAAGGTTTGTCTTCACAATGATCCACTTGATTTTCGCAATAGCTTCCAGTGTAGTCATTAGGACATTTGCAATAGTGAGTATTCCCGGTATTAACACAGTGACCACCATGGTGGCATAGTTCATCCGTCTGGAGCCCTAATAACATAGATTTGTGAGCAAAGTTTACATCAGTAACTTAGTCACAAACGCAGACAGAGGTTACATCAAATTGTACCCAACATTAAAATACCTCTTTGGCGGGCAGCAGCTTCACAGGAGACTCTAGGGATGTCACAGTAACGGCCAGACCAGCCATCAGTACATTCACAGATGAATGAGGCATCCTTTTGACGGCAGCGTCCTCCATTATGACATGGAGATGCGCGCCTGCACCAATCAACTGGCGTCTATGTAAGGAAGAGAGCGACTGAATTTAGAATTTATTTGTTTTATTTGTGTATGACAATTAAAGTCCTAAACGTGAAATTTCAGGGGTGCATTTAAATATTTGTACCTGACAACGGTTGCCAGTATAGCCCTTGGGGCAAGAGCAACGGAATGACTCCAGGGCATCCTGACAAATGCCTCCATTGAGGCAGGGCTGGGAGTCACACTCATTGACTTCATACTGGCAGTGGGACCCGGTGAAGCCAGAGCGACAAGTACAGGAATATCCATTGATTTTATCTGTGCATGTCCCCCCATTGAAGCAAGAGCTGTGGACATGTGTGAAAATGTAAGCTTGTACTTCATTTTACCTAAAAATTAATTTTATATTCACTTTATGTTGTATTGTATAGCTAGATTATTTTTTTGAGTACATGATATAGCTCCAGATACACACCTTTCAGTACAATCAGGGATGTTTGTTTCGCAGTGGATGCCAGTAAACCCAGGCATACAGGTACAGGTGTAGGAGTTAACATAATCTGTGCAAGTGCCTCCATTTTTGCAAGGGGAACTTTGGCATTCATTGATCTCTACAGAACAATGAGACCCTGTAAAGCCTGGCAGACAGCTACAGTGGAAGAAGTTCACACCATCTGTACAGGAACCTCCACTTAGGCAGGGATCTAAAAGCAAAAGAGAAGAAAACAGCTTTGGGCAAATACAGTACCTGCACATGAATTTGGCATTTTATTTATTAGTAACAGTCATTTAATAATTATATGATAACTGTAAGTGTAAACAGCAACTCACTAGGTGAACAGTCATTGATGTCTGTTTCGCAGGTTAGCCCAGTATATCCTGCTCTGCAAGAGCACACAAACCCTCCGAGCGTGTTAGCGCAAGTCCCACGGTTTTTGCAGGGGTTTGAGATACATTCATTCACATCTCTGTTACACAGCTGACCTGTAAAGGAAGCGTTTCACAAGATATAGCTGTAAGCTTCCAGTTAGACTATCTATGCTAAGCACTGAGATGACTGAATACAAAATTTGCGAACCTTGCCACCCTGGTGGGCATTTGCATTGATAACCCATGTAATCTGGTGTGTGGATGCAGGCAGCATGATTGGCACAGGGATTAGGAGAGCAAGGAGTAAGGACTTCAGCACAAGTGGGTCCACTGTAAGGAAGCTCACACAGGCAAGTGAAACTTGCCACGCCATCTACACAAGTGCCCTTGTTCAGACAGGGACTGGACTCACATTCATTGATGTTCACCTGGCAGAGGTTACCTGTCAAAGGACAAAGGAGACGAATATATGTATGGATTAGCATATTTTTATGTACCACTAGGGGGAGGTAGACAATTGCCATAGCCTAAGATAAAAATTCATGGAGGACATCAGATATGTTTAGCTATTTCTTCTCTGCTGCATGTGCTATACGTGTGTATTCTGCTCTTTCTACTGAACATTTTAAGGTTGATGGTGTGTTTGGCTACTTTGATGCCCTCTTACCTCTGAAGCCTTGGCGACACTTGCAGGTGAAACCATTGAGTTGATCAATGCATGTGCCAGCATTCTGGCAGGGACTTGGCAGACAGTCGTTCCTGTCCAGGTCACAGTTCTTTCCCACCCATCCCGGCTCACAGTCACAGCGGTAACTGGAAATACCAGAGAACAGTTAATAAGCCAAAAATGTTCAGTTTGTAAGAATGAAATAACATTGACCTGATGTATAAGTTATAGGATTAACCACAGTCTTGGATGGAGCCCATTTCAAGATTATGTTTCCTATGTGCCCATCTGAATCACTTTAAAGTTTAAAAAAGCTGTTAAATGTATATACCCATTAATGTCGTCCCTGCATGAGCCATGGACGCATGGGCCACTGCCACACTCATCCACCTGAGAGTAGCAGTAAGGAGGCTTAAAGCCATCAGGACACAGGCAGTGAAATCCATTCTCTTCATCTATACATTTTCCTCCATTCCTGCAGGGGCTAGATGCACACTCATCTATTTCCACATTACATTTGGGACCTGCAAGAGAAATGTTATACATAATTAGAGTTCTTTGTCAACATTTTCAGTGAGGATTTATTCACACTGTTATTTTCATAAGACCTTACCAGTGAAGCCAGGTTTGCAAACACAGTCATAGCGATTAATGCCATCTTTGCAGATGCCATAGTCACATGGGTTGCTGGCACAGTCATCAAAGTTTATCTCGCAGTTTGTACCTGGGTGCAAAAAGAACTTTTATATTAAGACTGTAGACATTTTAACAATTTTAACAATGCAGAAAATCTTTCATTACATTTCAGAACAAAATTCTATATACATTCTTTATAATAAAGTATACTAAAGAGTCTAATTCTATAGCATTTTATATATTGTCACAGCATTATTGTTATGTTGAAGAGCAACGGCATTAATAAAGGGAATAAATCAATGGCTTGAGTTAACAAAGTACAAGTACATGATACGTTGTGGGATTTTTCTCTTACCCGAGGTTCCATGTTGGCACTGGCAGATGTACTTGTTGACCTGGTCCATACACTTGCCCCCATTCTGACAAGGGTTGCTGTGGCACTCATTTAATTGATTCTCACAGCGATATCCTGTGTAACCAGGTTCACAGTTACAGGTGTAGCTGGCAATGCCATCAATGCAGGTACCATGGTGACATGGGTCGGGCTGACAGTTGTTGATGTTACTTTCACAAAGTATGCCCTCATAACCTATAGAGGGGAAAAAATTCATTAAGAATAAATTAATATTCTGAATTAAAAAGTACATTAAGAATTAAGAATAAGAAGTGCTTTTATATATATATACATATATATGTGTGTGTGTGTGTCTGTGTGCGAATGTTAAATGTTCCTCTTTCTCTTTAGCATAACAGTTTTTTGTTTAACTTTCTCTCTCTTTTTTCCATGTTTTGTATGCTTGCTTTTTCATAAAAGCTTCTACAGTTGGGCTTTTGACCACTGTGGTTTCCATATCAACGGTGTCTGTGTAACAGACAAGAAACTTGGTGTGTGTGGTATGTGTTTAGAGCAATGCTGAGATGGGCAAAGGACTAAAGAAGGGCCCTACACAGGCCTCCCAGTCTTGCTATTGTTCTCAGAGTTGGAGGGAACAATAGACTGCACCACGTCAAACAGGGCCACTTCACTCAACAGAAGGGGCCCAAAAACACAAGGAACACCAAGCAGCTGGCCACTGAAACAATGACCGTGCTCCTCAGTAAGCACAGGTCCAAACAAACATATTAAATATCAACATATAGCTACAGTCAAGCTTTACATACAGACTTTGAGAGAAGCTTTACACGTTGAATGCTTTTGTAACACAAACATAACTAAATGTTAAAGAATTAAAGTTAAAAATGCAGCATAAGGTGTTGTAAGGGGGTTTAAAGATGAACAGATGTCAGGGTAATGACCAAGCCTCTTTTCTTGGCAACTGCTGGTCCTCAGTGACCCCATGGTCCTGAGAGCCGACGAGGGAAAGAGGGGGATTAGGGGCCTCAAGTCAGTCTGTTTCATCAGCAGACACCCAGAGAAACTCCCCATAACACAGAATGCTTAACAAAGGCCTGAACAACTGGTTAAGGCTCATCTGCTATTTTGTCTTTGGCTCTTCTGCTTAACAATTGTTAAGTAATGAAGCGCTTACCTTCAGCACAGCGGCACTCAAACCCATTGGGCCGATCGTAGCATTTTGCTCCATTCTGACAAGGCGTGCTGGCGCACTCGTCTATGTCTATTTGACACATGGTACCCGTAAACCCTGGGACATGCAAACACAGAGGTTAAAGGTCAGAGAGAAGGTCCAGCGAAAGGGTCCATGCTAAGGTCAGAGGGCAGATCTTCTCTCCGAAGAAGGGCGGAGGTCTTTGACTGGCTAAGGTAGGGTCTGAGACCTCGACTTGTTAAAGACAAACTATCTATGCACTTGGACCAGGTTAGAGCTGACAGAATGCAATAGAAAGCCTGTGACCTTGAAGATTTTTCAGAGGAGAGACTCATAATCAAATGATACATCAATATATTATTATCAAATGGTATGGAATATCAGGACATGGACAAGCAACGTATCCATCTTCAGCTCAACTAAATTTTGACACATTTTGTGCATGAAAATGCTTATATATACACTGAAAGATTATGAACTGCAGCGCATATAATTAATATTAACAGTTGACAGAGGTTCAAAAACAACAAGAACAACAATAATAATAATAATAATAATAATAATAACAACAACTAGCTTGAATAGTCTGAGAAACTGGGCAAGCTTGAAATCACTGGGCACAGTGCCCAGACAGGGGTGAATTGGTGCATTGGTAACACACTGCTCAGTTGATTAACAGTGTCAGGACGGTCTGTGTGTTGATGCTTAGCCTGGTAAAGGGGGTGCTGGAGGAGGCGGTGGGATTGTTTTTTCTTTTAGGGGAGCCCCCCCCCCCAGCCCCCTCCGCCCTTCACTGCCTGCATCAGCTCCGCCAGCTCAATAGCTAGATGGGGGGCGGAGGGGGGACGTCTGTCCCAGATGTAAATTGCGAACCTGGAAAAGAATCTCATTAGTGGGACTGCTGTCCCCCGCCCCCCCACCACCACCATGAGGGCAAGATGAGGGAGGCTGCTGTCCCTTCTACATTCCATAGAGGAGGGAAGGGTCACAATGGTGCCTTTGTTCAGGCAAGGGGATAGGCAGACTTTTGGGCCTGGCTTTTTATATGAGTGCTGGCTCTAAATACCAGCAGGCAAAAGTAGTGAGGCTGACCCTCCCTCCACTAGTCCTGGGGACATTTAAACTTTGGCTTTCTGCTTTTACTAATGCTGTCAGTGTATTGCAGGTGTTAACCAACATATTCTCACTCCCAAGCCTTTATCACTGTTCTCTGCAAAGCACGGTAGTGCTCCAGAAAAATCAGCTTGCCAAATAAGAAGTAAATTAAAGTAAAAAATATAGATATCAAAAATACAATTTTAGCATTAGAAAGCTGGAAATGAGTCAGTGGTGTAATTCATAGGACTTTGACCCAAAATACAATAGTTTGCAATCAGACTTTTAATTTTTTAGTATCCAAATGCTTTTTGGCTTAACTACTTGAGTTGTTTTTGCATATGATAATAGGTCAAAAAAATTAATCACATGGTAAAAGATTATTACTTGTTAAAGGTATTTAATATTTTCAAATCTGTCCTCCAGTTTGTTAGTTGCCATTGTGTCTGAAAAAAAGCAATTCAAAACAATTTTACCTGGCTGGCATGTGCACGTGAAGCCATTGACCATATCCCGACATATCCCATCATTCACACATGGGTTACTCTCGCAGTCATCCACATCAGTCTCGCAGTATGTGCCCACGTAGCCTGGAAGACAGAAGTGTTCCTCTTTTTAGAACTTTTTTATTGCTTTTAAACCTGTTTCTCACTTTGGAGTACGGGTCAGTTCAAGCCAACATGGTGTGTACATAATTCTGTGTATTGTGTAGGAACTTTTTTACTTGTGATCGTTTTACACTTGCTTTTGCTAAACCACGGCATCCAATTCCACTGAACTGAAATCGCCACGCACTACTGTCCATAGAGCTTTGCTCCTCCTTGGCTCAGTGTCCCATTCAGCAGATGCATGTTATGCTTTTTACTTTAGGTCCTTCATTGAGGTGAAACAGAATGTGAGTCAGAGTCTTGCTCCTGTGGTGAGGCTAGCGTGGAATCAGAAATAATCAGTAGCACCACATGAGCTTTGCCAGGCTGACTGATGATGAGGAGGGTGAGGAGGAAGGCCCTGTCTCTGGAGGGGGGAGGGGGACAGGCTCTGGGAAAGAGCCTCTTTCCCTCTCTGTGTATATGAGGGGTGCAAAGTGGAGCACAGAGGGGCCCTATTGTTCCACTCCATTCCCACCACTCTACCACTCATTAGTATTCACAGCACACTCCTCCCCCTAACTGCTCGCCCTCTCTCACATCCAGTCCTATAGACCCAACTCCCGGCTCTAATTTGTATAGCTCCCAAAACCCCAGCATGCATGTAGAACTGTGCATGAGAGTTTCACTGTGTTTTTTGTCCCAGAGTGTCAAAACTATCACTCAGTCCAAACCAATACTCCATCTGGTGGTACAGTGCACTGAGGATGGAGAGGTGCCTCCATATAGCCAGTGTTTAGGGAAATACATTACATAACCTTCTACACTGGCAGTATGGTGGCATTATATATTGTGTTTCTTTCGAAGTACAAGTTTTCAAAAGTATCTTTTGGTCAAAAGTGATTCTCTTGGATGATAAATCTGTGTTGTGCCAGAGTTTGAGTTTTAAAAAGCTGTTTTTAAAGTATATTTAAAAAAAATTAAGCTCACCTAAAACCTGAGTGCAGGATGTAAAATTGCAACAATAATTTATGTAAGCATAGTTAGTTTATTAAAAATAAAAAAAGAAGTGATTTTTCTCTTTATCATAATGGAGTGGCCATACAAAATGTCTTTGTACCTGGCATGCAGATGCAGGTGAACTCTCCAATCCGGTCAAGACAAGTGGCATCATTCTGGCAGGGCATGGACAAGCATTCATTGATGTCAATCTCACAACGTGGGCCGGCATATCCCCGGCCACATTGACACTGGAAAGACCCCTCTGTGTTCACACATTTTCCAAAATGCTCACATGGGTTTGCACCTGTTGGTAGAAGGCAAAGGATTAGAATATGGAACACATTCAGAAGAAAAATAGATACAACAACACAGCATACACAGCATATAACAACAGGACCTGGATTTGGCAAGAAAAAAAACAAGCCAAAAAAAAGCAGACTTGCCAATTGAGCATTCATCCATGTCCTGGTTGCAGGCACCCCCTACAAAGCCAGCAGGACAGGTACAAATGGCACGGCCATTAAGAGGGTTGGTGTCACACACTGCTCCCTCATTGCAAGGGTTGCTTACACATGCATCATCAAGGTGGCATAGCAAACCTGTGGATAAAACACATATATCAACAATTTATCATACAGGATTAAAAGGGCCAAATAGGCAGATAGAAAAGCCCACTTACCTGTCTTTCCAACTGGGCACTCGCAGAAAAAGGATGCTACACGGTCATGACAGGTGGCGCCATTGAAGCAAACAGCTATTGCACAGTCATCAATGTTCTCACTGCAGTCATCTCCAGTCCAGCCATTGACGCAGACACAAGTATGGCCACCAATGGTGTTGAAGCAAGTACCCCCATTATGGCATGCATTGGGTTGCATTTGACACTCATTTACATCCTCAGCGCAGTATTGTCCTAGTGGGTAGGTGAAATATGGGTTTGAACATATTTTCTATGTACATGACATGTATACCTGTATTTAAAGTTAATTTGAAGAGCTATACCTGTCCATTCTGGTGGACACTGGCAGTTGTATGTATTAACTCCATCTACACATATTCCTCCATTCATGCACTTGTGACCTGGGCAGTCATCCACATTGTTCTCACAGTTGTGTCCTTCAAAACCTGAGACAAATTTAAAGACAAAAGCCTTATAGCACGCAGATACAGTGGCAAACACATCCATTTTGCAGACACTAACATTTCTGCTCATAATCTTAAATCATGTTTTGTATAACAACCCAAGGTGAGAAGCAAGATGAACAGTAAAAGGGTTCAATGGGTGTTTAATTGTTTACATGTTCCCACATAATGTCAGCAACAGCACTGACTCTTGCCTGCTTCAGAGGTCAACACCCCCCTCTGTGTTTGCTTGTTTTATAATCTCTCACAGTTTCAATGACTTCCTCTCTGGCAAAAGACATTTCCTGTCAGCTCCCAGTGGGAAACCAGAAGCCCCATAAAATAAATTCCTTCTGTTGTGACAAGAGCAGAGAAGGTTGCAGGCCGCCTGCCTCCAACTCTCCCACCAATCCATCCACCCTTAGAAGCTATTAAGAGCAGACAGGAAGCTGACATAAGACAGAGGATATAAAACACCAGCAGCAGCATTAACAGCTACGTCATCAGGCTGGGAAAATCTGATGCCCGTAGCAGTGGAGCGACCGTGTGTTTGTGTGTGTTCTACTGCTCTGCTAAAGAGAAATTGTACCTGGTAGGCAAGCACACTCATAGGAATGATCGCTGGTCTGTCGACATGTGCCCCCATTAAGGCACTGAGATGGTGCACAGGGCAAGGTGGACACCTCACATGTGCGCCCGCTGTAGCCTGGCTGGCACTGACAGCGGAAGGACCCATGGATGTTTATGCAGGTTCCACCATTGAGGCAAACACCAGGCTTGCGGCACTCGTCAATGTCATTGCGGCAGTTCTTTCCTTGGAAGCCAGGCGGACAGGAACAGTTATAATGGTTATTCCAATTGACACATCGGGCTCCGTTGGCACAGGGACTTGTCGCACAAGCATCAATGAGGGAGCAGTCTTGGCCTGGGAATCAAATAGTGAACAGAAATCAATTTGATACTTTGAATTTACTTGATAAGATCTGACGTTTCCAGTACATATGCATTCTTTTAGACATACCTCTGAACCCTCTCTGGCACACACAAGTGTACTGTGTGACACCATTGAGCACCTCGCTCTTGCATGCTGCTCCATTCTGACATTGTGATCGAAGACATGGATCCAGGTGTTGACAGAGAGGACCAATGAATCCGGGACGACATCTAAAAACACACATATAAGGATTGTTTTAGGATATTTTTTCTCATAATATATAGCACACATATTAGTAGAGCCACAAAAAAGAAAAGAAATACAATGAAAAGACAGAGTTAGGCCATGTGTGTTATTGACTTTATTAGTCGCACACTACTATTTTCAGTTGGAAAACCTAATTTTCTCAGTGTCAGCTAACATTCTCCAGTTTTTCCACACCCCAGTTCTTATTTCTGTTCCCATATATGAAAAAGAACACACCCAGAAACAGTTTGGAAATTTAACAATTGCCAACAAATACTAACATGAGGAAAAACAAGGGTTGCACACAGTGCTCTTTAACAGGATAGGAGAAACAGCTGTGGTGTTTAAATTAAACAACTAACTGTCCTCTTGATGGCTGTATTCTAAAACATGTGGTGATATCAGTTTATTCAAAACATTCATTTATTTTTTGGGTTCCATTACTTTTCATTCTGCAACTACCCTGAAGACTGGAGTCTGAGGGGTGACCTATAATTGCCTTGTCTCTATTCAAGCTGTGTAGACATTGTTTGAGCTTGACCCAAACATGCAGTACAAAGAAGCTGAGATAAATATAAAAACAGGGTTTCCAGTTGCTCTCTATGAAGCTCCTATGGGAGTTCAGGCAAGGTTTGGAGTGCTGGTAACACTACACCCACAGTGAAGCCCTTGACTGAGGACAGGAACCCTCTTCAAAGAGGCTGATGCTTATGGCTGTGAGGTGACAGCTGGGTTCTGGCCCACCCTTGGGCACTGTCATCTCTTTCAATGGAGAGAAACCCTGGGCAGGATCAAAAATGGGTTTTCATCTGTTCTCACTTACAGGATAATGCATTTTTTCATTCTTACTTTTGTATGTGCAGTCCCACTCTAAGAAAAAAGACAAAAAAGCATAAAATGCTCTCACTCCTGGCTAGGAGGCTGAGGCTGCTTTAAATTAGGCGGCAGGGAAACCGATCCAGATCTTGATTTTCTATGAAAAAGGATGCTTTGTTTCTGGCTGGTCTAGATTGGTGGAACAATAGAAAACTTAAGGTTTCTCGGTTTTGTTTAATTTTTTTTTCTCCAGCTTTCAAAAGCAATTTAAATTGTGAACTATGCATGAAAGTACACAAGAGTGTAAAAATATATTTTTAAAGTGATAGTTTGGTGCTATGTTGAATTTAATTGTTAGAAAGAGAATATAGGGAACTGACATCTTCCAACAGAACATGAGACTTCATTGGAAAGTTAAACTGAAGCCATTTGAATGCCTATGTTGAGAGACAGATTTTGCGCATTTACTACAGCTACTTTTCCTTCTCCTAAACCCCTCCTCCTCTCATGAGGCTGAGAGGTCAGATGTTAGAGGGTTCCCTGTTTGATTGTGATGATAATGTCACTCAGGCTACAGAGTGTGAGGAGGGGATGCTCCACAGGAGAGACTGTCTTTTGAAGGTGCAATTGGTAGAGAGGGAGATCAAAAGGAAACAAGAGTAGTCTGGTCCATCAAGAATGTCATGTCATATTTCCTGTAATCCCTGGTCCTTTGCTCTGAAAACACAGTACTCACTCGTAATGCACTATTCTTGTTGCCATAGTAACCTCACAGATGAACAAGCAAGCTTGACACCCAACCAATCACCCCTACCCCCCAACCATGGTTCCCATGGCTATTTGTCATGGCTTGGCTGGGTTTATTTAGAGGCAAATTAACTATGTCTGGAATCTAGGGTGTCACTAAAAATGAAACACAAATGTGGAACAAAGCGGTCTTTGAAAGGACTGATGAACAAAATTGCTTTAAGAGCTGAAAGATACAACGCAGACTGACAGTCAAATTCTTCTGGAGCCATATTTGACTGCTGATGAAAACCAAAAAGCTAGAAACTTAGCAGGCGTTGTTCTCCAAAGACCATCATGACTCTATGTGGAAAGAAATCAACAACTCACTCCAGGAAGTAATGTGTCCCCAAGTGTATGTTGATATACAGATTAAAATATTTATTTGGAATTAATGTGTTTTCATCTATTAACATACAGGTATACAAGTGTATCTGTGGGTGGGCTTATAAAAGTGACGATAGTAATAACGCCTGATAAATTATTTGTCCTCCCTTTCAAATGTGCAATGAAGTAAGCAGCCAAAACACACATTCTTTTGTCTAGACCTGACTCCTTGCCAACATGCTACTCCCATAACACACAAATCAGAATGCTATCAGCGTAGAGACTGTGAGAGACATGCAACTTTTGTCCTGGTTCACACTTCATACCACTGTGAAAAGTCTGCTTATCAGGCTCTTTATAACCTTATGGATTTCACTGCCCATGGGAACAGAAGGGCAGGATCTGTGCCTTTGCGTGAGCCCAACTTTAATTGTGGCGGATGTGAAAGGCAGGTGCAGTTTGCTGTTGTGCAATGGGCCCCTGAGTCATACTTAGTGAGTGTCAACATCTGACCTTGGAGGAAGAGCGTACAGCAGATGAGGAAGAGGTCTCTGGGTGCAACAGAGAGACGGGCAGAATGAGTAATCTCTCCTTGTCAGCACATATGAAGGTTTTTGCCAGCTGCAGTACTGACACCATGCATCTGTCCACATCTGTCAGAGTACCTCTAGTTGTCTAGCATTTAGCTCCGGTGCCAGACTTTAAGCCAAAACCATTGAGCTTCTTTGCCCATGGGAAAAACTTTGTAACCATCACACACACAGTCACAAACACAAGGCATTTTAAATATCTCAGAAGGTATGCTCAACCTTAACAAATACATGCATTAACAGTTCTGCCTAACAAACACTGTTATGTGGAGGCACCACTGCAACAAAGCAAACACATGCAACAATCACTACACACCCAAACACAAAGAAAAAACAACTTACAAACAGCCTCAGGCTCTGAGGAGCGGTTGTATCATGAATGCATAAAAGAGAAGATCCACTGAGGAAATTATATAAGAAGGAAAAGAGAAATAGCAACCTTGTCAAAGGTTTAATTGAGAGCTTCAAATACAAATGATTATTAAACATCCAAAAACAAAATGGGATTCAGTCAGTGTGCTTTGATTGCAGAGTTGTTCTGTATCAAGTAACGTGATATCAAGACTAAAACCATCGGATTTATGTAAGTTCTGTCACTTGTTACTTGTGTAACACAATGCCAGTTTTCCTGGTTTCTGGGTCACTGAAGCAGGGTAACCTGAGCTCATCCTCTTCTACACAATAGCGGCAACTCAGCCAGAGGTCAAAGGGCGGCTCACCTGTGAACAAAGAGGCTGTAATCTCTGACACGGTTCGTACACACAGTCATGCTCCACAAAACAACAACTATAAAGGATTCTTCTTATCTTAGGGGGCATTTTCTAAGACAAATGGAAAGGAAGAGAAACAACTGAACTATCATGTTTTGACTTGGGACAACTTTTCAAATTCTCTGTTGCCTGAAAAAAGCTAGTCTTACGTTTTTTAACGCTTGAAGTTGGTATGACATCATATAATGAATCTATTGGAAAAGTCTTAAAACATTTCCTAATACAACTACCTCATACCCTTCCCCCTCTTTCCACAAGCAAGCAGGACCAGCTCTTCTCTTTTATGAAGAGTCCACACTGACACCACACTGCCAACAGGAGCCCATCTCCACACCCCCTCCTTCCAGCAACCTCCTCTGCTCTGCTCTCTCCAGCTTGGCTCTCCTTTTCAGCAGAGAGCCAGATTGGGGGTTGGGGAATGTTTTGTGGTCCAAATAAAAGAGCTAAAGTAGTCAGAACTTCTTTGAATGAAAGTGTTGGGGGGTGGGGGAAGATGGTAGGGGTAGGAGGGAGTGGGGGGCAGTGACCCAAACAGCTAGTCTTTCAGGCCTGGGCTGTAGCCTGGCAACAGTAACCCATAGTGAGACAGAGCTAGAGTGGGAAAAAAGGGGGGTGATGGGAGACAGGGTTTCATAAGGACAGTTGGGGCACTTCAGAAGACTGATCCTCCTACATATGCAGGTAGCTCTGAGCGCTGTGCTAAACCAATTCAGACTCATAATTAAGTACAATCATGTCTAAAAGGATGACTGTTTCACAGTCTAAAGGCCAAGGTTTGTTTCAACAATTGTTCCTAGAGACACAATGAAAGCATTGAACAGTCTAGAAGCTTTCCACAGCCCCCCCCCCCCCCCCCAAACATGCATATTAAACATGTGACTAGAAAGACATTTAACTTACTCGAGGAAAAGTGTTAATTAATCTAACTAAAAAGCTGGGAGGACTAAGTGAATCCTTCTTAACTCTGATAGTCCTATCACAGTTCATACTTTATCAGTGAGAGACTATCGTGTATTATAATAATATTAATATAAATCCAGAATTCCAAGGAAATACCAGACATTTCCTTGGCAGCGAGGAAAGCACATATCCACTGTACTGAGAGAATAAATAGGTCCTGTTGCTAAGTGCTCACTAATACACTTTCCAAAAAAGTGTGTGTGTGTGTGTGGGGGGGGGGAGATCTCACGCGCAATTCTTGCTACCTCACACACTATCGAAACAGCTTCTAGTGTCAGTCTGAAAGAATACACCCTCACATTTTTCAAATAGCAATGCATTTGCCCAAAACCACAATGCATGAATCCTAGGGTTGAGGTCTTTCAAAGCATTCTCTATTGAACTCCACCACAAAACCCCACCCAACCACCTAAACTGAACCAGATTTTTTGGAAAACTTTGAAATTGAAAGGGCCCCATCCCAATGTTAAAGTCAAAGATAAACTACAATGACTTATCCAGTGTTTTGTTTTAATTTTGGATTAAATAGAACTACGCCAGCATCACTTAAAATTGTTCACACAAAATATCAAATGGATTGACTGAGGTCAGCACAACCTCTCGCGTGCTTATTGATGTGAGGAACTGTCAAAAGTTCTTACAAGGAAAATGTTTATGTTGCCCCAAAAAGCACTAAAGATGTTAAAGAAGTGTAGAGTAATAAAATATTCAATAAAACCAACACATGGCAAAAAATGCAGCAATCAAGTGCTCTTATGAAGTGGCAAAGTGTTTAAGCCCACAACACCTCAGTATTTTTAATTAAGAAAAGGTTATGGCTTAGTAAAATGCTGCCTTGCTGGAAGCAAAGTGTTTGTGGAAATTATGCTTAGTGGAAAAGTGAATGCCTTTTCCTGAATCCTTTAATGATGGACCCATCCCTTCCTCTGCTGACAGGGAGGGAGACACTGGGGAATTTTTCACTGGCAGACCTAAGTTATTCTAATCAGACCTGCCTGAGTGTCTCTTCAGAAGTCATTGTCTCCTGGATAAGAGCAAACAACCAGGCAATGAAACTTCACATCCAGGCTTATCCTTAAATAAGCTTGCAGTTCAGACATACATAGACATCAAAGAGAATAATTTGCAAATTCCAACAGGTTGTTTCAGGGGTAAAACCGACATAAATATTACTTATATGCAATGCGTAAGAAAGTGCATATGAATTTAATTTCCACATTCTCAGATAAAAGTTCCAGGTTGCAGAGTATAAGGCAATGTAGCGCAATGTATCCAAGTAATGAGAAGTGGTGGAATTAAACACAATAAAGAAAAAGATCAGAAAATGGAGAATTATGAAGTAATCAAGCTGCTTAAGCTTCTCTGATAAGACAGGATGTGTGTAGCTGGGAGGTCAGAAGGCACCACTTCCTTTGAGGGAGCCTGGGAACCACAGCTCCCAGTCTCCAGTCATGAACCACAGAAGAGAAGGGACAGCAAACCAATATGTTCCCCCTAATGGTGTAACCTCTTTGTCAGATAGCACTCATATCCTCATAGATATGAACACTATCCTCTTGAGTCATTATACTTTTCTGTGCTTTCAATTCGTCTGTAAAATGGCAAGACAATGGCTCCATCTGCCTGGCATGACAGCATGAGAGTTAAGACAGTATTTGCCTTCAAAATGGCACCATAAGAATTTAATAATCAGCCAAATCACTATGAATTCTTCAATGAGACTGCTGGAATACTCTCTGCACAGTCTCAGACAGTACTGTTTAAGGCATTCCAAAAGGGGGTAGAAGGATGAATGGATGGGAGGTAGAGACAATAACCTGAAAGCACCAGGGGGAGAGGAGGAATCTTGCTAAGCATTCCTTTCTAATCCACTATAAAGATACCAAAGAAAACACTAGCCCCAAGGTGCCGTGTACTAAGACAATAATATAATCTGTTTCTTTGCTATGGTCTGTCACTTAATATGTGCTTTGGCATGAGAGAATGCAACCACTTATTATTGAATTGGGTTCCTTTGAAAGTGTATTTCTTATCTGCTTGTATGTACTATGTATGTTTAACCCATCCAGAGAAAATCAAAAACTTCCTTATTTTTGCCTTCTATTTTGCCAAAAGTGAAACAATGTAGGCAGACAAACTCCACAGTATCTTGACATGACAAAGAGGGCAAGTCAAAGGTGCCCTCTTTATCATGCTTTAAGAGTCTGGGAGTTGCTACAGGGTCATAACAAAACACTCCCAATTTATATGATAACTCTGCTACTGAAGCCAAGGGCAATCCATTTATAACACGGGTCTCAGATAGCAGAGAACTTCCATATTTATTTTCATTCAGCTTGGCAGATCAGAGGGGAAAGAGTTGGTTGTAATCTGTGATCTGCCTCTGCCCTGATAGACAGAGGATGAGTAGCTAGAGCTAGGACAGCATGCAGTGAGAGAAAGAGCAGACACAGTTGCTGTTACTGTGTTACTGTGAGAGAGGCAACATGTGCTAGAGGGACTGTGGGCTACCGGATTCATTCCTCCACAAGCTTGTCTCTCACAGTATGGGGGCGACTGACTGCTCAATGGCAGCACCTGGCCCTATGCTTTCCCTTTGTCAAGATCTGACTTCACTGGATTACCATCACAACATCCACCAGCTGTCCTATATGCAGACCCCCCGCCCACACCCTCACTCCCTCCTAGCCAGCTTCTCTCAACCCATTCCCTACCCCCAGTCCAATTCCCCCAGCTGGATCTCCTCTGAATGACACCCCCTCAATCTGCCTAATTATCTTTCCTCTGTCCATACTGCTGTAGCACTCTTCAGGCAGGGTGGAGCTGAGGGGCCAAAGGCTGTTCAACTACACTTCCTGACTGCTCACCTAGAAATTACACTTTCAGTGACACTATGAACTCTTCATTGTCAAGTTCAAAACTCTGTGGCATTGTAAGATTGTGAAGAATATTTATTGTGTATCAAAGAGAAAAGCCTTCCAAAAATTTGTACTAAACCATTTGTAGATATGCTTTTAAATATAACTTTTAATAACATTAAATTTTACTGTATTATATCAAATAGTTAGAAATAATGGAAAATGGCAGTCGGTGCCAAGATCTCGAGCTCCACACAGACAATCAACCTATTAAAACTAATAACAGTGACTGATTTTTACTGAGTGACAGAAACAACTAAAACTGGCATTACAAAGTTGGTTACCTGAGAAGGAAACCACTATAATCAGAGACATATAAAGAAACAAACAAGATTTCATGCACTTTGAAGTTATGCTGTGAAAAACAAGACAGAGGATACATTAGTTTTGGAACAGTGTCTGGAACAGTAACAATGGCAACTGTCACAGACACTGTAATACAGTCACTTGAGAATCTGTTTTCCTGTAAGAACAACAAATAGCACAGTAGCTGGACAACAAGGAAGGGCAAGTGAACTTCTCTACATGAAGTGATGTGTCCTGTTCTATGGAACAGCTTTGCTTTCTATGAAAGTGCTTTCTGCTGTTTTTCTAAATTCCTTTCAAATGCCAAAGCACATATCTGCCTCTGCATTTTGTTTCTTTCCATTCTACACTGGCCTCACATTGCTGTGGCCTTTCTTCTCTGCCTTCCTAAACCCTGTTCTAGTTCTGGTGCCAGGTTACAGCCAGGTATCTGGTGGAAGAAAGGATCTTTTCTCCTATTTTGAATCTCCTGTTTCTGTAGGCTCCCAGGGGAAGGGGTGGGGTGGCTCCACTACTCATAGGACTGGTCTGACCACTCTCATGTGGCCATGCTCCACTCCACTGCTCTCCCATATTATGGGCCTTTTTCTACATTTGATGTCCCCTTCCATTGGAAAAAACAAAACAAAAAACAAATATCTCAACCTTGTCATTCTTAATGATTTTTGGTACTCTACCAACTTAGTAATTACACATTCACCGCTCCCACATCACTAACATATGAACACACTCATATACACAACACAAAGGATCAGAGGAACAAAAAAGGCAAACACAATCCCTGTGATGTAATTACACTTAATCTGGAGATTAATACACTTAGACCAAACACTGGGAGTGTTGTGTTGATTTTCACTCATAGTAGTTCAAAGTAAATTATGTGATCGTGAAATGAAGTTTAAAAAAATCGGTCCAAATAAAATTATACATTTACCCAATAAAAACAATCCTGGCTATAGTTAATGATTGAAAAAATGTGGGTAGTGGTTACTAGTTTCACTTGCAGTTAAGTTACACATTGACTAATGTGTAATTACTTCTACTGGGAGTACAGGAACTTTATACAAGTGCAATGTAATGCACAAACATACACACAGTATATACATGTGTGGGGATGTGCTTTTGCCTTGAACAAGTCTATTCAGGGTATTGGATTAACTTAGGTCCATGCAGTACGGTAAAGTGCTACCATCTCCCATAAAAGAGTAAATTTACTGTTTTGGAAGGATACAGCTGGCAAACAAGGAGTTTCGTTTTAAAAGTATCTCCTCCATCTGACCCCCTCAGGCATTTTTCCTGAAGTATAGGGTTTTTTTCTTTCCTTTAAAATGACCCCAGGGCAGGACACTGTAGACTATTTAACTTGACTATTGTAATAGCCTCCTCATTTGAAAAACAAAAGCTTTGACAAAAGATGCAAAACCTCTAAACTGCAGGAATAGGCAGGACATTAAGACAATTAGTTAAAAAAAAACAATTTAAAATTTTCTAAAGCTATTTAAGGAATTTAAATAAATAGAAATTGCTTTAAAGCTGAGGCTACATTGAATAAAAAAAAAATTGAGCCAAACACACAAAGAAACGCTCCTTTGGCAATGTGCAGCAAGATGTTGTGATTTATGACTGAATGAGCTCCTTAACAGGTGCAAGAGATGAGTGTGTCGTCCATGCATTTCCAGACTTGTTGATGCTCATCTGTGCAGGTCTAATCAATTTGTTCTATCTTTCACCACTGTTATGTGGGCGTTATTATCTAGACAATAGGTAATAACAGGGGCATTTCTCGCTCCTTGTTTAAGACAGAGAAAAAACACCGGAAATCTGCCAGGTTATACACAAAACTGTTGGTTTCGAGCATTGGCAAATGGTAGCTATCGCCCTTTGCGCTGGTAGGTTTTTTAAAAAAAAATGTTGCACTTACATGCATCGAGAAGGTGAATCTAGGCATGTCCCTCCATTTTCACATGGCCTGTGTTGATCCACGCAACGGATTCCTGTGGAAATCAAAGAAAGATGTTAAAAAACAACTTTAGTAGTTGTCTACAAATCATCATAACCTAATTTACATAACTAATCAAAACTCGCTGATAGTGATTTCTAGACAACAGTCCTTTGCCACTTGTTACATCTTGTAGACACACCCGCACATGTCCACTAAAAGAAGATACATTTCTGCGTTTCCTTGATAGATATGCATGCTAAAGTACCGAGTTGCTTGTGCTTAAAAAATTATTTGTTTAGGAGAGAACATGTTTTGGTATTCAGTTAAAGTTTAAACCACACATACAAAAAAAGTTAATCAAATATTCTAAATTCCTTCTGCGCACTCTGGGTTTTGTCACCTTGCCATCAGACCTTTCCCACACAGTTAAACTAACTTTCCTGCAGGTTCCGAATTTCTATGTTTATCTATACAGCAATGAGTGGTTTAATCACACGAACACCAGCTATTTTACACATGATGCGCTAACCCGAATCTGCTACAACGACCTGTTGCCGCTGTCGTGCCAAAATGTGATTGTCGGTATTTAAACCGCTGACTTGACTTATTGACCTATAATCTATCAAACACGTCTTTCCTGAATAATATTGAATCATTTTGAGGTAGTGTGTATTTCTGTTTGATTATAATGCAGAACACAAAGTGAGTACAACTATTTATAAACAACGATAATAGACATAAATACCACGTAAAAACAACGACATTTTTTTGTGAAAGACGAGAAAACAACTAAAATTCCAAATAACTACCAAATAAATAGACGAACAAAAAGGATAAAAAGAGAAACTTATTAGTACATATTAGTACTCACTGGTAGCCTAGATAATCAAGGATAACCTCATTATTTGGAACTGGACGGTGGCTCGGCTGTCCAGACAAGTCCAGTCTAGCCTACCGGTGGGTATAAATCTAAACTGTGAACTCAGGTATTAAAAGTGCAAGATGACTTACCTTCACAGACATGCATAAACAATAAAAATGACAAAAGAATCCATGGAATATTCCCTTCCATTTCGGTGGAAAAGTTTCCAGCGTTTGAAGTATTTTTTTAGTAGAAATACATCCTTTGTTAAGTTCACATGAAAAGCTCCAAAATCGATGGGTTCTTTTTCATAAAGTCAGCCGGAAAACGTAGCGTTAGATCCTAATCCCGTAATATCCTCCGCAGCTCGGCCACGGCTGCTGTGATTCTCCTCTCACCTCCTAAAACTTTTGAAAAAAGTTTTGCTTCCCGATCTGTCCCAGCGTTTGGGATTACTCCGCCTCTCCGCTCTCGCTCTCTCTCTCTCTCTCCCCTTCTGTCTATCTTTCGATCCCAGCCCCCCCCACCCCGCGCGCGCACACACACACACACACCAACTGTAGTATTGTCTTTTTTTTTTTTTTTTTTTTACATACTAAGCTATTGGAGGCAGTACAACGATGATCAGGACTTCTTGCAGCAGTTCAATGAGGTCTGGACTAAAACTATAAACAGTAGAGAACTTTCCTGGCATGTTTGACATTTTGTACTGACAGACCTTACACAACTGCAACTGTGCGAATAACCCCTTCAATTTTGAAATCAACACTATCTTCTGAAAAGTGTTAATCTATGATTTTGTTTCTCCTAAAGGTCCTAGACAAACACGGGACTGTATTTTTACAGACATAAGGAGGCTGGTGGACTTTACACAGTCTATATGTTTTCTTTTTCTTTTCTTTCTTTTTTTCCTTTTTTGCATCCTGATAGTATTCCATAAAACAGGCTGATGCACTTTGGGATTAAGTATAGTGCTCTGGTACTATATATAAATGCATAAATGCATGCACTCCAAATCAAATATTTGTTCCACATCCAAATCGTAAACAACAAAATGTAAAACTCCCACATTACGTGCATTAAGATGGAGTCTCTGTAATATGGCAGCAGACCATAATGTGTCTAATCATGTGCAAACTTACTTGTTTGTTTTTGTGTTTAGAGTTGATGAACTGTAGATAAGACAGTGAATAGTGTTTACATGGTAGCACACCGATAGACAGTAGGCATTCCTGTTATGCCTTTGGCCAGCGTAATGAACTGAGCTCTCACTCTCATTGCAGCTCTCTCAATTTAGCCAGCATCTCTTCAGTCTATGGCAGTGCACTCATTTTCTGCAGCCAGTGTATAGTACCTCAGTTGTTCTTTTGCACAGAGTGGAGCTGGTTGCTTGCAGAGACAATAGCCTTGATTTGAATCATAAAAGCAGTCCAGCATTATGACACAGTTTCTCTCTGCAGGGGAGGGTACCACACTAATATTCAAGCACACTGCCCTACACCACCATCTCCCCCTCGTCATCACCCTACTCCTGCTTCTGATCTTGAATAAATTACAGGAATTGGTAGAGCCATGAGTGTAGCATAGTGGTTTGGAGTGAAATTTGTGAGCTGCAGTGTGACGTAATCTATAGGGGGTCAGTCAAAAGACCTTGTTAAGCCTCACAGACACCTGCTTCATTAGGCAACGACCGTGGGATGAAAGTTTGGCAGTTCAAAGTTTTCAATAGCTGGATTCAGCGTTTTGTACACAATGGCTTAGTCTTATATTCTTAATTAGCACATAGACATTGTTTTAACCGGCTGAAATTCCCCTTTTGAAACTCCCCCAATTATCCAGTATTACAACTGGTAATTTATATTTCTGGCTGAGCCTCCAGCAACAAGAGCAAACTAGATAGAAAAACAGAGGAAAGTGTAACGGAGTTCATATATTTTTCAAGTGGGTGTAATAACCTGTGTTTTTATGTTTTCATCTGGCTGTGAAATGTTTCTTTCAACTCTACAGTTGTAGTAGACAGACTCCCAACTTACTATGCCAGGTGTTGACAGTATTTTGACTGGCTTCCAGTTGGAAGAAATCCCAGGGAGAGATTTTTCATTGTGCTCAGGGTCAGGCAGTTGTATTTACAGTTTGCTGCTATCTGTGAACTCAGAGTCTACAAATGCCTCATGTACTTCACTATGCTGAAAAACTGAGGGACTTCTTTCCCATGAAATTAGCTGTTGGCTTCTTAATACCTAATAATACTTTCACTACAAAACATAATGTGGTGAGTTGGTTACCTATCAAAATAATACTTGAATAAAATAAAACAATGAATAATTACTAAATATTTTAACGTGATCTAAGTTGAAGATCATAATCTTTTTTGTTTCCTTGAAGAACACACAACTAGTTATAATAACTCTTAACAACACAAACACTTAATTTAATAGAAAAATGTGCAACAATTGCTTTTATTATTCTAATGATTTTCAAGTATTTCGTCTTTCATTGAAAATTAATTGATATGGAGTTTAGACCTGCCTTAGCCAACTTTGAAGGAGAGTTGTGTTAAAATGGTTTGTTTGAGAAGATTACAATAAACACCACTTGAGTTCCGAAAACAAAGACACTCTCTCACTGATCCCATTAATGGAGAAATGGATGTCCCAGTTCTTCCTTCTGGAAATATGAACGACCCTTTATTGTTTTAAAGATGAAAGAGAAAATGGAACTTTTATTTGAACAACAATTTTAATGAATTCTAGCTCATCCTAGACCCTTTTCTTGTCGTGTCGGTGTCACACTCCGCCTCTCTACTCAAGCACACACATGCACAAAGGCACTCATAAACAGAACAAACAACTCAGTGTTTTTGTTTGTATTCGGTAGAAATTGTGAGAGTGGAAACCCTGGTGACAAAGTTCTCGCACAGGACTCAGGGGGAATCTCCAATCACACAAACAAAGATGTGACAGGTCAAGATTTATAACTTTGTTCTCTGTTGGCGAAAGAGCGAGATTTCTCTTTGAACTGTGTTAGCACTGCTTATAGTTAATAAAGCTAAATCTGAAGAATCAGCAGTAATACACTTAATTAGGAGAAATTAATATACACATTTATTTTAAAACCAATCTTTAGTGGCATATTTCTGCTTTTGTATACTCAGCTGTACAAAGTATTGAGTAATTCCTCCCTTTGAGCATTTAAGAACCTTGGATACCTGGAACTATTGTGACACACACTGCCAACAGAGAAGCCTTTATTCACAATTACATATGAATAATACTGTTCGTTTGCAGTGTCAGCTGACCAAATGTAGCTAAGTGAAGACCACTTCACTATATCTTTTTGCAAAAAGCAAAAAGATATGCTCACGTTATCTATTAGTTTGACGTGCAAAATGAATATTTATTGAAATGATTTTTTTTTTTTAAAAAAAGCAAACACACAAAACAG
The DNA here is from genome assembly GCF_964374335.1 of Astatotilapia calliptera. NCBI lineage: Eukaryota > Metazoa > Chordata > Actinopteri > Cichliformes > Cichlidae > Astatotilapia > Astatotilapia calliptera. Next base: position 10,983,970 of record NC_137425.1, on the reverse strand, counting down.
TATCTTTCATTGTATTTCTTTGTTCTCCAGTAAGAAACTAATTTGGACATGTAAGCTGATACATAATGTCTATGGACAGCTACAGTAATGACATCAATAGAAGTTAACAGCAGTCAGTGAAGAAAAGAGGTCTTGGAAGACTTACGCTCAAGAACCACCGCGCTGCACAAAGTTGGAAAGCAACCTGAGCTACAAATGATACGATCAGATGATTTTGCATATTTGCCACACTCCTTTAACATCTCTGTGGATGGTTGCACAGACAACAAAAATATTCCTGTGCTGGCGTTGACCAAAAAACCTTCCGCAACATTGTTAGGATGAACAGTTTTAAAAGATCAGTTAGCACTACATAAGGCATTAAAAGACAAATGCATACTAACAGGAAGACATGCTAAAAGCTGACAAGTGACTCAAAGATGAAAAATACATGACATAGAAGCAAAGTTAAAAAGACATACTATACTTTCAGCCAAAAAAAAAAACAACCCCAAATTTGAGTGATCAGTCAGTTTAGGCAATCGAATCCAGTAGTAAAGATTGAGCCTAAAAATTAGATAGACAAAGGTAGGTGAAGTCACACACACGAAGATGGTAACACAAGAAGTGCAATGCAGGAACGTTTGAGACATGGCATAAAAACAATTACAATAGACATAGGTGACACACTGGGGCGGGGCAGGTAATGATAGATAAAGCACGAGGGCAGGAAGTGGAGAATTTTATGTGAGATACTCATTATATATACAAAATTAAATTAAATTGGTAATGAAGTTCTTCTTTTGCTCTTCCCCCTCCACCAACTAAACAAACAAAAAAGTTTTCATCAGTCATCAAAAGCAAGGGTCACTTTTGGTCAGTGGGTGTATTCAGTGAAGGTTTAAATGATCAAATGTTTGTCTATATTTCTGCTTTGCCTTTCGACAGTTTTTAACGTGGTCAGCTACCATCATCCTTTCATACTCGGTGGCCATTCATGACAAGCACACTCCATGTGATAGGAGTGCTAACAGGCAGTGTGTGTGGACACAGGGGACGTGATGACTTTACCACCCAGACCAGACTGATTTATGTGGGAAAAGCCCAAAGAGCACCCACAAAGAGTGTGGGGAGGATTAGAAACCCCTCTACAAAACTGGTCACGGCCAATCAGCAGCTGAGACCCCCTACAGACAGACGTCGGGGCCAATTGTAGTACAGGATTCAGGCTTTTGATCTGAATCTTGATTTTATTATTGCTTGATAATTGCATGATATCTTTATCTGTAAGGGTTACTTCATCTTAAACTTGAGCTGGCTTCTGAAGATTAAAGAGACACTTGAGACAGGCAGTGTTTATGAAGACAGTAATAAAACTCTGGATTTCCTTTAGTTTTCCAGGATTCTGCGCTGCTTTATAGCTCTGCCATTTTTAATTTGTTGTATCAGATTTTTAGCACAGGAAGAAATCAGCCAAGTACTCCCATTCTGTGCTAATATCCCGGGAGTTATTCTGACTTCTATATGACTTGTAATCTAGTTACATAATAACAGTCATTTATATTTTTTCTTCTTTTTTATATTGATTGCCATTGTGTTCTCATGTCAAAATGTTTAGCTCCCTCCCTTAATCTAATGTATTTCAAACATTTTTACAACCACTTGGTTGTGTTTTTTGGCTCTCTCCATATACAAGACATCTTGCTTGCTTACATTACACGCCTCTAGTCCACGATTTAATAATTTTCCAACAACCACTCATAAAAAAAGAGGTTATTCCCTGTGTCCTCTTTCACCCTGATTCTATTCTTCTTATTCCTTCCACCCACTCTCTGACATATGCACACAGAGTGGCTTAAAGGTTGGAGCTTTTTGCCTAAAGTAAACATACGTCAATGATGGATCTTTCACTGGATTGTGGGAAAAAGTGTTTGACTTTCACACAAGCTCTCTAAACGGCTATTAAATCCCGTATGTGTACACATGTTTTGTTTCTGCAGAGAACAGGACAGACAGAAAGAACGAAGGAGAATTTTTACTTATGGTAGTCTTTTGTTCTCTGAAACACATGTTTCTTTGTAAAATTGTTCTCCAGTAGGACAAAACACAGAGAACTTATAGGATTTGTCTGAATAATATCTTCCAAGATCAGGATTCTTTGTCACTAATCATAATAAGAGAGTTTTTGTCCCTTTCCTGTCTCTGTAGGCATTTACATCCACACAGCAGTCTGCAATAGATACTGATGTGGAGGAATGTGTTTCAGACGTAGCTGGAGACTGACCAGCTGGAGGAATTCGGAGCACTATGACTGCGCTTCCGTGTGAAATAGCTACTTAAGACCACTGTGAGCAGCTGCTGGACAGTGTCCCCCTTCCCCTTCCTTCTTCCCCCCTCTCTTAACCCCCTCTTCCAGATCCTTTCTCCCTCCATGAGGCTGTAAATCTTAAAGAAGAACGGAGGTGTTGGGGACTTGCTGAAAGGGTTCCAGGGATGATCGTGGGGTTTAGTGCAAAAGGTCAGGTCTGTATTAGTGAGCCCTGGTGTCGAGACTTTGGGCTGATATCCACTGATGACCTGACACACACGACCAGAGCACTGTCCACCATGAATCTTCACTCTGTTGTCAGGATTTATTGATCTGGTGCAAGGAAGAGGGCACTGAAGGCCTGCTGCAACAAGTGGGATTATCTTAACGAAAGGCTGAGGGTCATTTCAGCCATTTTACAAAACCATGTTCAAATCCATGTAATCTGACAAGTAAAGCAGAAAATAACCTGAGTTTTTATGCAGAATCGATGTGGTGACAGCCTTGAAAAGTGTTTCGTGCGGCATATGCTGCGACAAATATGTCAAATAAAAGACATATTGAGAAAAATGACTGAATTATAACTGCAACTGATCCCACATTAGCCTCTGAAAACCAGAAGAGAAAGACGTGGAGGGGTCCCCTGGTCTCTGTTCATCCTCTATCCCTCCTGAGTCAATTGTTGGGGAAGCATGGTGTCAACCCTGCGCCATCAATCACCTCCTTTCAGAGGAGGGCAGACAAGGCGGGGACCCGCCCCCCAGGACAGGGGGGTGGAAGTTCTCATGCCCTCCCCGCCTCCTGAAGCCCTGCGCCCCTACAGACAGAACTCCGACAGCTGGTTTGGCCATTAGGAGTAGGCCGAGACCTGAGGGCCCCCGCACAGCAGCAACAGCTGCCAGCCCACTGCCCCCAATCACCCTACCAACACAGCTCTATAAAATCTGTATTAGAAGACCAATATATATTCATGCCTTTGCATCCTTTCACAAAATGGTGACGCCATATGTCATAATCAATATAACTTGATCAATTTCAGAAAAAAAAAGAAAAAACAAAATGTTGGTAATTTTCCTGGGTACATGATTTTGCTAATTCTATTCGTTTAAGGAAACATATTCATTAGTAGTGCAAACATTTCTGCCCTTTGGAAATTTAAAGAGAATGGGGAATGCAACAGTTAATATCAGAACATTTTGTGGTCAATTGCCTATTTATTATACATTTATCATGCATATGTTTGATTCCATCCATTTTTGATGCATTTTTGTCATTTGCAGGGATATGGGACACTGGTGTTTGGAGCTGGAGCCTGCCCAAGCTGGCAGTAGGCAGCGATATTACTGACGTGTGCTGTATTATCAACTGCTTCTTGATAGAATGCACTTAAATTCTGTGTGGTATAATTTTCTCCTTTGAAGATACTAAAACCAAGCCAAGCACCAAATTTATTAAACATATTTGTCCAGCCAGTTCATCATGCAGGCTTCATCATCAAAGCTCAATCCTTTTTTCCAACAATGGAATCACTACAAGGTAATATTTACCAGGTTGAGACTTTGTTTATACTACAAATATGTCTCTGTATATGTGATTTCGGAAAGAGCTTTCATTTGAAGATTGCTGTTTGCAAATGTGTGCTGATTGCGCTAAATGGGTGAGTGCATTCAGTCTTCTGAATTAACGTGTGTGTTCCAGGAGTGAGAGAAAGAGAAGAGACTAGAGCGTTAGAAGAGATTACGCCACACTCCCTCAGGATGCTTGTTACTCATGCACTACTGGCAGCCGAGTGGTTCCCACACTTACACACTGAGGTGAAAGAGGCTGCACCCACAGCCCTACCTGTGCCTTTTCATGTTCCAGCAGAGCCTTCCTGAGCCAGGATCTTCCTTAAGAAAAGAACAGGGAGAAAACACTAAACCTGCCTAGTGCGCAATGAAAACAGCAGCCAGTGAGTAACATTTCTAGTTTGCCACTAACGTATAATTACAACCAGATAGAACTAGAATGAGATAATTAGCCTGTAGCTTCTTACCCTCCTGCCCCCTGTTCCCCCCAACCCCATATATCATCTATCACATGCTGCAGACACAAATGCACAATATAGCCTTAAACAAGTAGTTTTTGCTAAAACCCCCCAAATCAGAATCCAACAGTCTTAATCAGAAAACCTACTGGCATTACTTCCATTCCTATGTTGTTGTCCAAGGTCTTGAAACTGAACTTTACAGTTTTGGTTTTATGAGTTTTATGAGACCTAGTTTATCATGGTTGCTTCTACAGCATGATGCTGATGCACCAGCAACTGACTTGCTGCCAATATCAACAGGGCTATTTGCTTTGTTGGCCAAGCAGTCTCTGATCGCCAGACCATGATGGAAGCCCCTGGCCCTTTTGTCCAAGTCTACTGAAGTGGTGTGAGATTACATATGAGATCATAACTCCCATCATCTTCATCTTTGTCACATTGTGTTGACTGGGGAGCAAAACTAGACCAAATGAAAGATTTCACACTTGCACGCTGCAACAGCTGCTGAACTTTATTAAAAGTGGCTGCCTAAGCTCTTGGGTATTCATAGGGAGTAGAAAGCAAGCATCGAGTCAAGATAGGGGATGAAGTCTGGAAATGGATTTAAAGGTGCATGGACATTCCTTTCGCACTCTGTGTCTGGTTTAGGGACACACTTGAATGATAAGAAAGGTAGTACAAAAATAAGACAGGGCAGTGAAGTGTCTGGGGTCAATACAGCTTAAGTGCTGTGAGGGTGAAGGATAGCTATCCCGCTATAGGAAGATAACTTGCAGAGAACTGTTGTGTACTCTCTGGTTTCTTTCAAACACACCATAAATAATTGCTGAGATAGAATCATCATAATAATCTGTTAAAACCATTGTTGTCACAGCCTCTTTAAGTGTGGGTTATTGAGATAGACTCCTGAAATATACCTGTGAATTAAAACCATGTTATCTTTTTAATAATATTGGGATTTCAATTCAAGTTATTGGTATCATGTTACCTTTATTCTTTTGCTTTCAAGTTTGAAAGAACAAGTAGGCCATTTCAGAAAAGCTTGGTTGTGGTTCAGTGAAAGGAGTGGTGATGGCAGTAGACATTCCACACCACAACATGTAGGGCCAGAGGAAAGAGGAAAGAGGGCTTGCAGTAATTCCACTTTTATTAAAACATATTGAAGAAAAACATATTGAAGAAAAACAGCATGCCAGTCTGTGGCAGGGGGAGGAGAAAATAAGCATGACAGCTGGATCAAACATCCGTCTCGCTATCTAGAAGCTTGTGCTCGTAAGCTTTTATGAATGTTTCATCTTTTTGCTCTCAGTGCTGTGATCCCTCTTTTCTTCCTTCCCACTCATCTTCTTCAACTCCATCCACTGTTCTTCAAATAGCTGTCCAGACACTACTGATCAACCCACTCTCTCCCTTCATTTTGTTTTAACCCACTCATCCTCCACCCACTCAGTCAAGTTCGTTCCGCCAACTCTATTTCCTCTCTTGTGGCCTTTCTATCAATTCCATGACAAATGTTTTGCTGTCTGGAGCCATCTTCTAAAACATTTTTTTTCTTTACTAGTGTTACTAGTTGGATACCAGGCTGTGTAGAGCAAATTTATCCTAACTCACAACTACATCATTACTGAGGCTGGCAATTTTACAACTATGCTTCTGGCCACACTAACCCCAATGACCTGGTCACTGTCTCCCCAGCAACAAATGAAGGCAGTGTGATAATGCATGACAGAGGAGGTTTCACCTCAGGCTGACCTGATTACTGGGCCTGGGGCAGACACCATCAGCCTGTCACAAATAACGGACATGTTCAATTCCTCTGTTCATGCCATTTAGTTATCTTCCAGTATTCATTGCCTGCTTATGGTATGCGGCCCCCCAATTTTTCTAAGCCATCTGGCATTTCTAAAGGCATGCTATGAGGTCAAGAAGATATTATGCATAACTTTCTTGTGCTGGATTATCCAGCATCCTGGCACAAACTTTTAGTCATCTTCCCAGGACTCTTTGGAGGAGAAAGGCAATCTAGACAATCCAGACATTCCAGAGTCTTGTTGTGTTCTCTTCTACTCTCTAATTTAGAAGCAGCTGTTAGGCTCTGCAAGCCCTCCACCACCAAAGCTGGGTTGGGAGGTGGGAGTTAGCGTGAATATGGAGAACTAATGGCGACTGTCACACTTTCCTGGGCTGTGGTTCTGACTGTCATCAAAGCAATTGTAGAAGGGAGGGTGGACAGCAGATTACAGGACAGAGAGTGATAACTACAGGCCTCACCAGTGAAAACAGAAGTCACCTATTCGACTCTTCATATTTGTTCCAGAAACAACAATAATTTATTTATTTATTTTACATTTATATTTGGAATGTTTGGCTTTTTTTTTTAGGATCTAAGCTACGTTTTAAGATCCTTGAACTTCTGTCTGTGCTGCTCACATGTAAATGGTGTAATTATGCGGAGTAATTACACCATCAGCAAAGTAAAGGGTCTTTCTGGCAGTTTGGTGCGACGTGGGCACATGCTGCTATAGTGAAGAAAAGAAGATTTGCAACCACCCGTTGTTTGATAGAAAAAAGTCCTGTGATGACTGCATCGTGTGTCATGAGATCTCATCTCTTGGAGGCTTCTCACCATGCCATGGCATCCTGCCTACATGGCCATGAAAATAAAACTGTTTCTGGTGTGCCAGTGAAACTTTATAAATATGTGAGAAATTTGGAAAAAGATCTAACAAGTGGAAAATTAAATTAAAGTCTAAAATTAACTGTAAAATGTGTCATGTAAAATCATGATGTGGTCCTGTATTTGGAGCAGCTTTGTGTCTTTAGGTGTGCTTAGTGGCTGAGGTTCTCACACTCTGGAGAACATGTTGAGACACGAAGTCCCTGAGGGAGCCCAGATGTGGTCCACACTCTGCTCTGTACTAACCCCTAATTGCACTATTGGCTCCCTTATGGGACGTAATTACTAGGAAAATGTCTGCGTTTCAAACTGGTGGATGCCAGTTAATTTATTTTCCTTATCCTCGTGCCCAACGCACATGCACTTTGACATTGCACTTTGACAAAAACATGCCTTCAGATGTGCTACGACAGTAAAACAAGTACTATGTAATAAGCGGAATATGTTACTCACACATTTCCCAGTGTTTTGTCAGAGATGATTTTGCTTCACTTGGCCCACACCACTAAATTCTCTTATACATGCTGCATGTGTTTTTGTCATATACTGTGATTGGGCAATTGGTCCATATTGGAATTAAATCTATTTTTAGAATCTTGTGAATATATGGGACACAGACTTCTTCCTGCTGAGCAGTAAACTTTTCAGCTGGATTTCCCACATATACTGTATGAGAAGGGCCATCCTGGGGGTCCTGACTTGTGCTCCCATGAAAGTGCTGTTTCAACAGCTTGTTTTAATTCCCCTGTTTCCTGGAGTACAAACAGGGCGGAGGAAGCTCTAAAGCCCCTCACAGTACAATAAGAGCAGCCTCAGGGGCACACGAAGGAAGAGGGTCAACAGAATCACAGTGGGGCTTGAGGCATGGGAGTAAGGGGGTTGCAAATAAGGGCATGGAAGCCTACCCCCTCATGTAGGGAATTTCTGCCCTTTACATGGGATCTTACATAGGATATGTATATGTGAATCAGATCTCATATAAAGGACAGAAATTCCCTATACATATAAAATCTCCCATTCTTCAGGAGTGATCTTAACAAATAAGCAAGAGTTAAAGAAGTACAGAACTGTGGATCTGTTACAACTTCCTAACAGAACTAACCACTTTTTATTCACCACAATTAGGCACCATCACCCTTGTGGTTGCAGAAATCAAGGCTGAATGTACGAATGGAAAGCACTATTTAGAAAATGATTACATTTGACATTTACTGCAAAACATCAGCAAAACATTTGAAACCAGAAAGTATTTCCTGTGATTGTACTGAAGAGGCCTAGGTGATTAATGTATGGATTTCCTTGGATTTTCCCTCAGCACAACTCTTGCAAGATTAATTTTCCAGCATGTCATTTCTTGGAGTAGGGCTGAGTGGATGACTGATGGTAAAAGCACAAGACTTTGTAGGGGGGAAAAAGCAACTGACCTTGCATTTGCAATTCTACAAGGTTATGAACAATTTTCTCTTGCAGAGCGATTGAAATAGTAGAATAAGTTTAACCCTGACTGAGTTGACTGAACTCTTTGGACAGGTGGGGCTTCCATTGTTACACAGTCTGGATTTGGCATTATTTGGATGCTTTGTCTTTTCTACACACATGTGTGATTTATATAAGATCCACCCCTACTTTTACAAGGCTGCAACCTGTTTCATCTGTGTTCTACAGCGAACTGCAGCCCAAACATAGACTTGTTCAAAGCAACAAGAACTCCTAAAGTGACAGGCACTCAGGACACGCAATCCTCCTGATGACAGAAACACATGCTTTGTTTGTACCAAGGGCCGACTTTATGGCTTAGTCACTCAGCCTGGCACCTTGCAATATCTAATATTTTCCACTTTTCAGTCACGTCCAGCTCTTTACATTCATCCTTGTCTATGCCTCTCCTTCCTTTTCCACATATATCAAAGCTAGGTCACTGCACTGAGGTGAGAGCAAATGACCTCTCAGTGTGCCTTAACTTAAATCTCCTGTTCCACATGCAGATGGCAGCTTGTATGTGTTTGTTTAGGCTGCTGAGTGAAGAGTGTGTGGGAAAAAAACTGCTCTCCACTTTTGGATCGATGAGGGGGAGATAAGAGTGCTCAGTGGCCTTCAGTGAATATGGATGAAAATCCTTTTACTTTGTGAGAACTTCGCTCCAGTTTAGAAACTTTTCCATATTATGATAAAAAAAAATCAAACTTGCCCCACCCTTCACCCCAATCCCAACTTATCCTGGAGAACAGGTACCCATCTTGAAAAAAATTTACGTGTTAAAGAAAAACTCAGATGAGACAGAACATGCATACATACATGTTATGAAGTCAGTTATAGGAACATTGAAGTTGTGTGTCAGTATACAGATTTAGATGCTACACCAGAAAACTTAGGCCAGCAGATACAAAACAATACAATAAAAATACCAGAAACAACTTGAAGAGTTTGCTCCGCGTGGTTCCAAAAGTTCAGTTACAGTTCAATATCCATGTGTTTGGATTTTCACTCTTCCAACAGCATAGTTGTTTCAGAGCACCGTTGTGGAATATCTGTACAGCAATTTACATAAACCACCACCACTTTACATAATTTGATATGCACAGACAGATTAATAAAAGTGACTATTATTACTCACACAAATTCTAGTCCTGCACTAAAATTTCATCGAACATAACAAAGATCAGCACAAGAAATAATTATATAGGTGCCAGTTTTGTTTTTTCTCTCTCTAAATATATGACATTAAACACTAACACTGAAAATGAGGATTTTCTCTTCAAAAAGCTATCTTTCCTCCCCTTTTTAAATTTTGACAGATTGATGCAGGCCGCAAGAATCCTGGAATTTTAGTGTCCCTGGTTTTTGGTTTTTTCCCATCAGTGCTTGTGCTTACCGTGGGAATCAAGGGCAGAGATAGGAGGATGTGGGAGAATACATACGCTCTGCTATTCAAACACATAACATTTAGAGGAAAAACGGTAGGGAAGGTGCCCAAAACTCCTCTTCTTCTTCTTCTTCTTCTCCTTCTTCTTCTTCTTCTTCTTCTTCTTCTTCTTCTTCTTCTTCTTCTTCTTCTTCTTCTTCTTCTTCTTCTTTCTGTCCTTCTTTTTTCTCTTCTTCTTCTCCAAAGCTCTATCTTTAATAACAAGATAGAGCTGTACTGTACTTGTGTCAGCCTTCAGTGCCAGTGCATCTCTGGGAACTCAACGGTTGATTGTAGGATAAGATAGCAACCTGTCTATACATGATTTTCTATCAGCTTATCTTTATTACTCATCATGCTCAGTTTCTTAAAAACACTAATTCATTTTCTTGCATACCACTTACTGCCTGATGCTGTTGTTATACGATTCACCACTGTTGGTTCTCTGTCTGAATGTCACATATCATCCCTACACCCAGAGTAGAGTAATTCTCCCAGGGACTGGTTTTCAGCCTTGGCTTTGCTCTTCTATCTGTATCGCAGAAATGAAGGTCTTTGCTCTCAGCATAATAGCAAATATATATCACCTTTAAAAGGCACACATTCCAGTCCTAGCACCATGGGAAAACACATCACATGAGCAGAACATTTTTGTGAGTGAGCACACTGTAGTTAAATCAAAGAAAAAAGGCTGTGAGTTGGTGAAGGGATTGGAGTAAAGAAACAGGACAAAAAAGACTTTGAAGCCTAAAATTGTGAACATGTCAACAGTGAGAAAAATAAATCCTGTCTTGTCTTTTAAATTAATATAGAAAGAAACTGAGTGAATAAAAAAGTCACACTGATAGCATATGCATAGTGAGTGTGTCAGTCTCTGTTCTGGTTCTCCTTTGTGGTGCCTGAAGAGGCCCTGTGTGTGGTCTGAGTGGTTCCTGTCTTCGAGGAGTGAACCAGTCTCAGACACTTCAGACTGCAGTCTCACACACACGCACACGCACGCACACACAGACACACAAGCGAGCACGGATGCACGCACACACACACACACACACACATACACACAGTGATGAGTGCAAAGAGGGAGAGGTCCAATAAACAAGGCCTTTTTGATCCAGCCGCAGCCCAACAGCCTGCCAAGTTGCCTTTGTCTTAGAGAGGACACCACAGCCGTCACACAGACTGCTGTCTACCCACTGCTCTTAGCTGTGGTAAGGGGCATCATTCACATGCTGCTGTGCCAGAACCAGGACTGGAGAGAAAGAGAGACACACACACAGAGCTGAAGAAAGACAAAGCCCAAAGACAAATAGAGAAATAAAGTACGGAAAACAGTGTCTATGTCTACTGATTTATTGCACAACCAGATGTAAATGTCTGCATTTCAGCTGTTTTCATCACCCAGTGTTCTCAAACAGCTGCAGGCTGTTGTGCAACATTAAGGTGATTAGGTGGCAATGATTTTTCAGAGCTGTTGCACATGGTCTTCATCACTCATATGCCAATACAGTCCACTGATGTGGGGGAGCCATTGGGGGATTCAGATTGCAAGCCCTTGCAGAATATAAAAATGGAAAAGCCAAATCCAAGTAAATTTGATATTGGGGATAAGTGGAACCAGAATACTTGAGCTATTGTTTCTTTGTACAGAATAATTTTTTTTTAAAATGGAACCCATTCTTGTAATAAGACCCAAATGTTAAAGAAAAAAAAAAACACTTCTTCGAATGTATAGAGTAGACTGTTTCCTATTACTTGTGAATGTGTTTCTCATTTTTATGTATTCTTAAGGTCCATCTTGAAGAAAGAATTGCAAATTACCTTAGGCTAGAGTAGTAAATTACTAACTGTGGTATGTAGCATTGTCCCTAAAAACAGTTCTCATTAATGAAATATTTTGTGACACAATAGGACTAACTTTTTGATGTTTCTCTCTGTTTTCTTTACAACAAAAAGTGAGTGAAATATCACTTTTTGAAGCTGTTTTTGTGAATTTTGCGAACTGTGAATTCAACCTGGGTAGTGAACACACCTTACCTACCTGATCCTGCAGCATTCATACAGTGAATCTGGCCTGCCTCTTCAGTTTCACGGAGCAATATAGTCAAAGTGTGATACTGGATACTGGAAAAAATGTTCAGGTAAAAATGTGTTTTATGCTCCCTTGAAGAAGCAGTGAGTTGGTAGAGGTTTACTTATCGTAATTAATCATTTTGTAGTGTTGGCCTTCTAATTTGGGTTTTGTGTGTGTTAGATCATCCTGTTCCTCTTTAGACAAGAGGAAACTCTAAACTGAGCCTTGGATCAGGTGTACCCACCATGCCCATTTCCCACAGTTGAGGCCCAGGCTGCAACAGCCAGATATCTGACACTAATCACCCATTAAAAGTATAATGCAGTTCTACGCCAGACTGGACAGAGCGACACTGGCAGCTGCAGCTACTATATCCAACTAATTCTAGAGCATAGCAAAGGCTTGTCGAGTAGACTGGACAATTTCTTTGGGTTTTTTTCTTATTCGAAACCTGTAATGGAAATTTGCTAAATAAGAATTTGAGTGAGTCAGACTGTAAGCACTAAAGACTATATGAAGAGAGACAACAGAGGTGCTTGTGAGATTATCAGTGGAATAGAATAATTGGAATTCAAAGTACAAGTTAATAGACCAGAATAAGGATGATTATTTGCTCTTTGCCATAGCATCGATTTTCTTCTTGAATGTTTACTTCATCTTCTTGCCTTTAGTGACTGTCTAAAGGCCTGACCTGATGCTGGTTTTTGCTTTGGTCACAGATTGGGATTGGGTTTAATAGCAAGCTAAAGACAGTGCCTTTCCATCGGCGTCTGCAAGAGGGGATCAACATTTAGATAGGGGTTTCAAGACAGTTATAACACAGCACCTGTTAGGGCTCAGCTCAGGCCAAGATTCTGTACGACCCTGCTGTGCAGCTGTGGGTCCAATCTGAACCTCAGCCAGGAACGCAGACCAGGACCGGCTCTGTCTCCTCCCACTGGCTTCTGATCTGACACCACACATAACAATGAAGCTCCTCTGTGAGTGCTTTGACTTCAGCAGGTCTGTAATCGAATGATATGGAATATGTTTGTGGTGATCTAGTAGACCCTGGAATGTAACTTGCACAATAAGGCCTGGTTTTAAAACTTTGTCATGGAGTTGCAGTATGAGGCAGCACAATTGTGTAACAGGCACAGTTTGTTTCAAAATATTCTGATGTTACAAGTTTTCCTTCTCACTGGAAATAAAGAGGAAGACTATGGGGAAAAAAGAGGAATCAAGAAAAAAAAAAAAGCAAATTAGAACTCTGACCAGGCCTCTGGGGACTACGTGTTTTGGACAGTTTAAATTACTATTGTAAATATCTCAAGTTAAACATACACTGAAGACATAGTGGTGAATTTTTTCCCACTCTCTTGAATGGAAAAATCTGTGCCCCCCAGCACCTCTCTCTTGGAATTCTGGTCTCTTGAGATAGGCAATATTAAAGAGGCTAATGTGACTAAAGGGCTCTGGGCTGTCCTTCTAGGGCTGCCTGCTTTCAATGTCCATTTATAACTAGATTGGTCCAAATAAGCAGAGGAAGCAAGAGCTGCACTTTCCCACAGTACTGCGAGGGGACAACATGACTACTCCTTTATAGTTCATGACTGCATGGAAACTGCACTCCCACTAAGAGCTCGGAATGGGTGGACTGGTGGACCGTAGCAGCCCAGATAACACAGCTTGACCAACACAGAATCTGATTTGCTAACTTGAAACCAACCATGCACACTGATAGCAACAGTGCTGGACAGAATCATGCGAGGAGCCATCGCTTCAAGCATAAGATTCCTTTTCCATTCCACAAAAATCCTTTTTTAGTTCTATGCAAAAAATAAAATATACAATTTTACAACATTGCTATGTACTGTGGGGTTTCAGGTATGCAGACGACTGTTTCAAATGTGTTTTGTAATTATTGTGAGTACATATAGACTGAAGAAATTGTTTACATTGAGTTCAGTCACTTTCTTAAAATTCAGTTAAATGCTGATGATTGTACCCAGGTGCATGATAGCTTTCTTGTGCAGGTAACAAAATCTGCTCACCACCTGCCACGACCCAATTGTGCCAAGAAATGCTCTCTAAGACAAAGCCTGGCTGACCTCCACATCAGTACATCTTATGTTCCCTTACTCAACATGACTCCACTGAGATGCCTCATCTGCATGCCTGTGTCTTTGAACCCCCTTTTGTGCTTTTTCTGCAGCAGGTCCATTTTGTGGGTATCTGATTTCTTATGCTACAGCTTGAGACCTGTGGCTGGACTGTGACACTTTCGTTCTGGTTTTTAAAACTTCTGTAGCCATACACTCTGGAGGTTGTGCTCTTTTTCATTGTGCTCTGTTGTGACGAGGACAGACTAGCCTGGCCCCTTTACAGATGGGTAGATTACATTTCACTGACTTTTTAAAAGCCGTGCACTCAACTGATATTTTTTTGGCAACGTCACTGGTCAGCTGTCACATCTGTCAAATTCATTTTTTTGAAGGAACATTTTAGGAATATGGAAATTCAAAAACTTGCATCATTTTTTCCAAATTTATCTTCTGTGTTTACCGACACATGGTACACTAACTTCACAGACATCAGTCATTCACAAGGATGGATTATCTGCTCACATTTGATATCCCAAACATAGAAAAGACAGTGAAAAGCTGAACCAAAGCAACCTTTCTTGTGCTTTCAAATTTTCACCAAGCTCAGACTGAACAAAGGAGCACAATGGTTGCTCAATGGTGAAGTGAGCCAGCTCTCTCTAATCAGTTTGGAGGGCAGCTGTCTAGCAAAGACTTGACAGTTACCATCCAGCTGGCTCAGACTCTGGGAACCAGTGAGAAAGGCTAAGATGCACTTTGCACCATTATAAGCATACTTTGTCTCTGTCTTAGTTGTTTTATTATTATTTTATTTTTTTTTACTTTCTTATTCTTCACACTATCTCTTTCTCTTTTTCCTCGAACACACAAAAAAGTAGCAAGATCACACTAGCGTTTTTGACTTTTACCCCCTGGTTAAACTATAATCTGTGGTTTTGTTCCAGGACTTCTTCCAGTATTTACAGCGTCATGTGGTTCAAGTTTCCCACATTATAGGGAACTGCATGTGGTGTGGGCTGCATGTGCAGTTTCCTGCAGATTAACTTTGTATGCCTCCCTCGTTACTGTGACAGACTGAATCAGGCTAATGTAAATAAGCATTCCTAACTTTCAACAAACCTATGGCCCCCTGAAAACCAAAAGCCCCTCTTGGTTGAAAGTGAGAGAATTCCATCAGGAGATCTAAACTTCCCTCTCTCCCAGATCTCAGGCTTGCCTTCCCACAGACGCCCGAGGCTCAATGACTTTGACTTCCCACATTTAAGAGTGTCTAAAAAAAGCATCTTTAAATTGCAACCATGAGCTGTGTCTCTTTCCCTCCTCCCACACACATGTTCTTACAATCTTGATGAGGGTCTTAAACGCAAGGGAAATTCTAATCTCCAGTGAAAAGTGTATTTCCTATTCCACCTATCATTTCTTCATACACAACACAGCAATAACTACTGTTGATCTGGGGGATGCATGCAAGAAAACAAGGAAGTGAAGAAGAAAGAAAAGGTGTGCTTAGACAGGAAACCTTCTGTCTCACTTCACCAAGATGGCAGTGGTCTGTTTCTAAAGAATCTAAGAGTTTTACTCCTCCACACAATGAACTCACTTCCTGTCATTATTTACTGGGTGCCAAAAACTTGACCAACCGCGTCACACAGCATAAGAGAAGAAAAAGAAACTGAACTTTGTATATGTAGCTTGTTAAAGAGATTGAATATATATTTTTCAAAGTTTAGCTGTCAGTGTGTAAGTAATTAATCTTACTGTGAAAAATTTAAAACTCTTTGTAAATGTATCTACTCTGCAAGCTTTATCTTGCTCTGTGAGTTTTTCTTAGGCATGATAGTGTAGTTTGGAACTTGATCTCTGTGAGATAGTCTGTTAACACTCATCCCTTCAGAGATAGAGGGGGAATAGAGTGTTGAAGGTGTGTTATTGTTGCACTTTCAGCAAAACTATGCAGGCTCATTCAGGGGGCCTGTATGATAAAGCTGGCATAAAATAGATTATACCACAACCAAAGTCTTATCATGCATACCACGGAGTAGGCCCACATCAGGGTTCATGAAAGCATCTACAAGCTTTCATAGTTATCACCAGCAGAAAGTAAAGAGCTGAGGTTGGAGATTTCATGGTCAACAGCAAGGCCAATGTGCACCTGGAGAGGGTTGCAGTAACAGATTCAGCGTGAAATGCATAAGCACATTTAGTCATGTGCTGCACTAAAGGACATATTCAAGAAGTTTACTTGAATAGTTTTTCTTTTTACGTCTACTTAACAACTGCTTAAGACCTCTATTCTTCTACAATTTAGAGAGAAACATTGAGCTTTTTATTTAGCTACATTTACCTGCCAGCTTTCAATTCTACAATAGAAAAAATGATGATGTATTGAAATTAGCTACACCATGACAAGCTGCAACAATGTGTTAGACTGCGACAGGCTGGTGACCTGTTCAGCGTGTACCCGCCTCTTGCCCTATGACAGCTGGGATAGCACCCCCACACCCACCCACCTCCCACCCCAGCCCTCACATCCCTCTCAACATCACCCTGAAGAAGAATATGGAGCGATAGATTGGTGGTAATAAGATATAAATATAGATAAATTACATTTTTCCAAAATTGATGTTATGTTGTTATGGTTGTTATGTTATGTACTGAATGTGAATTTGTACAACTATTAGATGTAAAATTCATCTAAGGGCATATTTTCTCAATTGCTATCAGATGTTGAATCCCAGCATTGCTTGATATGTTATCTGGCTCTGCTGTTTATAGATTTCTTTTCCCCTTGAAATAAGATAAAAAGAAGTTATCAGTGACTTTGTTGTGGGTGAAAAAGTAAGCACTTTGATGGATATTTAAATTTACTTTTCCTATTGAAAGTCTGTGAAAGCTTAGTTTGTGGTCAGAGCAAAACTGTCACCAGTCAAGCATTATGTCACACATCACTGCTGCTAAAAGCCCCTGTTTCATCTCACAGACTGCTTTCAAAAACATACAACTCTATGAGGGTCTTAGCCAAACAGAAATATTTAATAAAGTCTGTCATGGTTCATGATTCACAATCCAAATGGCCCTTAGTGACCCTTTTATCTTTCCCCCTCAAGTCATTCATTGACACACACTGTAAAATAATGACAAATCCATGAGAGAGAACTAATTAGGTGTAAATGTTCCCAGTCTTTTCTACGTCTTGATTGCTTAATGAACATGATTATCGCCAATCAGTCTGGGGAAAGCAAATAAGTGTGTTGACAAATTCTACATGAACTCACTGAAAGAATATTAGTGTACTCTATACTGCTGTCATTATAAAACTTGCAGGTTAACAAAGCTATCATCGCTGATTTGTAGGGCCACATACAATTACAGACAAGTCAAAAATGATAGATAGATTGAGTCTGTACTCTTCCTAGCCCTCGTATTGCCAAACTTGCATTTGTATACTAATTTCTGGGTCACCCCTGCAGACAAAGAAAAAGAAAATATGAACAGAAATGGATAATAACCTCAGAGTCTTGGCCCGTTTTAGAAGATATGTGAGAGAAACACTTCCCCAGGGTCTCTCCCATGCCATTATCCCATTTCCCTTCTCCCCTTGCTGAATAGGACAATAACTGTAAATGGCAGCTACATAAAGCTTGCACCAGTACAGAAGTTCAATCTGTTACAGTGAAAGGGTTAGTCAGACCCACTTTTTGCAATAGGTCACAGATATGGATGTTTAGTCATGGCCACAATGATGGTTTGGTGTAAGCTTTTCAAATCCTGATGCAATGAATATTCAGAGTACAGTCACACACTCAGGCATGCAGACAAGCTCACACCCCTCCTTCTCAGTTCCCTGACATAAAGGCCAAAAACAACTATACACGTCCTCTCTAGGGTTTCATTAGATGGAAAAACATAAAAGATAAATAAATGAACTAACCCCAAAATTGTTGTGCTTGCGTGGGAGACTTCAAAATGCTCCAAAATAGTGTTCCGTAAGGCCAGAAGAATGAGGGTCTGCAACATTTCACCATACATGGGCTTGTTCTCAGTTCTCAATTCTCTGTCAAAACCGTCCACCACAGTCACTGCAGTGACCAGGCTCCTGCCACAGACTGCTGGGGATTGTGCATGTTTTTTGTGGGGTTTTTTTCTTCTTTTTTTTTTGGGGGGGGGGGGGGGGGGGTGCTTTTGTTCTGAAGTTCTCTTTTGTGTTTAAAAACACTTTGTACACATACAGCCACATTTGAGCACATGTGTAAGCTTTTTTTGACTCTCTTGAATAGCATGATTGTCACTGTGTCTGTTCCTGGGGTTCTACTGACTGAAGTGGCTCCTGATAGACACAGATAGCTGTGATGAGGAATGGCCATGTTTCTGTTGTAGGACGGATAGACGGACAGACAGATGCACACAGACAAACACACACACACACACACACATACACACACACACACACAAGGAAAAAGGAAGTAGTGATATGAAAAGACAAACAGCAGCAGGTTGCACATGCATCAGTTTCTTGATAACAGGAGTAAATGTTTAAGGAGTAACTTCAGGAGTCATTTATGGGAGGCTGAGAGACTCCCACAAGTCAGACCTTTTAGACGCTAGAATGACTCACACACACACATACACATGCACACATAGACCCACACACAATGATCAAGTTCAGACACAGCTGTTTTCATCACCTCAGACTTGCTGTGGTGTCATCGTACGTCCTGTATAATCCACTTTTTCTGTTTGTTTGAATTTATGTGCATGCAATGCATGTATTTCTTTGCGTGTGCATACATGACTATACATGCAGATCAGTGCTTTTGCAATCACAATGGACCCTCTTTGAAAGCTGTGTTTATTCTTCAATAAGCAACAGATGAATCCAAGTGACACAAAAATATATAGTGCCAAAGCCAGCTAAAATACTCATCCTGCTCAAGAGAATCAGTAGTGATAATCCTGTATTCAGGGACCTTCTGACCTCCAGACTTTTAGTAGTGTCGGCACGTAGCAGTAACTGTCAGCCCTGCATCTATGGGAGATCTGTGTTTAATTTGCAAAAGCCAGCCTTGCCAGAGCACAGAGAGAGTGAGAATGAAGGAGACAGAAGGAGCTGGGGAAATAAAGCCAGTACTTTTGTCTGTGTATTTAAATGTTGAGAGAACATTTCTGAATGTGTTTTTGAACACTGAAAAGGGTGAGTTGGGAAATCTCTGCAATATGCGCATAAGATGCATAGAGACACTTTGAGACTTTTAGTGGTTGTAGTGTTATAAAAGAAATGTGCAAGTGGCTGTTTCAGTATGTGTGAAAGAAAGACGGGGAGTTACTGCAAAACTGCATAATTAATAGTCTGTGTATGTCTGCCGATTACATTGGCACAGGTCTGTGCCCACAAGCTTGGGAGAATCCTTTGCTATCCAAGATTACCCAATTGCAAGAACAACCTATTACAAACAGACATCGTAGCAATCATCAGGAGCTGCTTGTAGCAAAACCATGCACAGACAGAACAACTTACCCTCACGGAGGGTTTTTATGTTGAAATTATTGCTTTACTCTCAGTTCCTTGGATTGTGTGTACAGACTTGTGCAAGTGGGTGTGTAGAACTGGAAACTGTGGATGAAACTGACAGATAACGGTAATTTCTGTCAAGTTTTTCTGGTTCTGCTCAGTCACTGGGACTGTCAAGCTGAGGCATGCCCTTTTCCTTCCACCCTGGGAACCAAAACACTGAAGCTCGCTTGCCTAAGTGCCTGGCTGCTCTTACTGGGAGCTGTTCCCATCCTACTCATCTGTTTATTATTTTCCTGTGAGGGCTTGTGTTGTAAGAGGAGCAAGAAAGGGGGAGGTGGGGATCATATTGGAGGGAATATTCACTCATGTTTCATTGAGAATACCTCTAGAGATTGAGATGACAGATTTTTGAATACGAACAAGCCATAAAAATATCAGGAACCTGGCAAACATGTTCTGTCCAAAAGATTTGGTTAACAACTCTGATCGTGTAATAGTAAGCATTCCTTTTACTAGGTTTGGATTTAATGAAAAGTGGCTTTGTGAGGTAGTCCACTAGTTGGCTATGAACAAGAAAATGAGAACCCCTAACCTCAAGAACCAAGACAATGAAAACATACAGGAATGTCCCTGTTTGTACTATGTCGTCCTCCCCTGTTTCCAAGATTTGGCTGCAAGTTTCAACACCTAGTATTTCTACATGACTGATGAACATTGCTCATTCGTCACACTTGAGGTCACATTGACAGTTAGGTTACGTGAGCGAAACCCACAACAGCCAGACAGTCGCAAACACAGATGCATTTGTCTATTTGTATGATCAGCATAAGTAGAATTGAGTTGCTAGCTGTGCAATGAGCTGTTTCCACTCCTGCCCCGAGGGCTCCTGGATGGAGTTTCACCATCAGCTGTGGGTTTTGTGTGCTGCAGCGAGTGGGCACTGGGTACATCCAACCTCTGACCTCCCCCCAGCCTCAGGAGAAGAGGGCTTTTTCCTGAGAAAGGGAAGACCCTCTTTCTGGTCCCACACTGTCCACTCAAAGTCACATTCCAAGGGATGCTTTTCCCACCATGAACCAAACATGTTACTCTGTTCATTTTTGAAAAAATGCCAAGGGAGTGGGCGATCACTTGAGTGGGGTCCTGCCCAGTACTCATGGCAGACTTGACCTTTGGCAAATACCACAGTTAGGCCATTCTCCATAGGTCAGGGAAAATATGGAGAGGGCCCTGATCTAGGTGAAAGGTCTGGTCCTTCTAATTTGATATAGAAACATTTAATTATAATCTGGTTGAAGACATTTGGGTCTTCTGGGATTTTCGTGACCAAATTCCTGTACAGGACCTAAGCACAAATGAACACTAACAATAGAGATCCACAGTGAAAAGTATTTGTGCCCTTCCAGATTTTTTTTTCACAAACATTTGTCATATTTGTCACACTCACATGTTTCAGATGATCAAACAAATATTAGAGAAAGATTAACCAAGTAAATGTAAAATGCAGTTTTTGAAATATGATTTCCTTTATGCCTAATAACCTGTTGTGGCACCCTTGGCAGGAAGAACTGCAGTCAAGCATTTGCAGTAACTGCCAATGAGTCTTTCACATCTCTGTGGAGGAATTCTAGCTCACTCTTCTTTAATTCAGCCACATTGGTGGGGTTTCAAGCATAAACAGCCAGTTTACGGTCATGTCAGATAATCTCCGACTAGGCCAATCAAAA
Source organism: Astatotilapia calliptera (assembly GCF_964374335.1). Classification (NCBI taxonomy): domain Eukaryota; kingdom Metazoa; phylum Chordata; class Actinopteri; order Cichliformes; family Cichlidae; genus Astatotilapia; species Astatotilapia calliptera. The sequence goes on along the minus strand of NC_137425.1, from coordinate 10,962,681 downwards.
CTTTCATTGTTTTAAGATTTTTTTTATGTGTCTCTGATCATTGCCCCAAGTCTGCTTCAGATTCACTGCACAAACTGATGGCTGGTCATTCTTCACGATTTTCTGGTAGAGAGCAGAATTCATAGTTCCATTAGTTAAAGCAAGTCATCCAGGTCCTGAAGCAGCAAAACATCCTGTGACCAGATCACACTAATACTGCTCTGTTTGACTGTTGGTGTGAGTTCTTTTTATGAAATGCTGTATTAGTTTCACATCAGATGTAATCAGTGCAAGCCTTTCAAAAAGTTCAACTTTTGTGTCACCAGTCCCCAGAATATTTTCCCAAAAAGTTGTGGGGCTCTTCAAGCTGTTTGGTAGGCCAGTGACTCCTGATAAGGTTCCCCACTGTTCCAAGTTCTAGCTGTTTTACTTTTTTTTCTCACATTGCCATTTGAGGAGTGTTGGGTCTGCCATAATCACACATTTGTCAGTATTGCTGTAATGTAACTAATGTAACTATTACTGCACTAAATTCAGTAATAACATTACAGTTACAACCTGCTTCTGTGCTCTTGTGCTACATTCACTTGTTTTCAGCTTCAGCTCTTTGCAAGCATCTGTACAGACAGCATGCTAATTCAAAGCTAGCCAAGAACCCACAATGATAATAAATCTGAGTCCATTGCCAACCTCAGCACAGCAGCCAGACCCTGAACTTCAACAGGTAACAAAAGCAATGATGAACAGTCAGTCTGCAGCTTCCATTTCTAGCTGTTCATGTTTCTAGAGTGGAATCGGTTTGTGCTTGTATGTAAATACTAAAAGAAAGATCCTAGAGCTTATATTATTGACTGGTAATTATGAGACAGTGTGTTTCAGGTCATTTTATGAAATAATGAGAAAGTAATGTAACTATTAGTGCAATAAAATACTATAACATAGTGTATTGCTTTTAAAAAAAAAGTTATGACTGATCTTAGCAGTCCATCCACATCTTAAGGATAAAGGACTCTCTTTCGAGGTTGCCAATGTTCAGATTTTGGACAGAGAGGACAGATGGTTTGAAAGAGGAGTGAAAGAAGCCATCTATGTCCACTGTGAGCGACCATCTTTGAACAGAGGCGGTGGTTTGCGACACCAACTGTCTGCCATCTATAATCCAGTTTTGAGTTCCCTCCCCAGACGCCTTAACGCCCACTCACATCCTGGGCCATCTGACCTCAGGAAATCGCATGATAAGGTGGGCCAGGTTTCACAATGAGCTCATCCAAAACCCTGGCTGATTGGGACCCACACCCATTTTCACACCTTGGCTCAGGTGATTAGAGAATCATCAGGGGGTCCTTTTGTCCCTCTTTGGGGGGGATACTCCCACTGGGTTTAAATCTGGGACTCTCTGCCATTTGACCTTAGAACTGAAGAAGCTTCTCGGATGAGAGGTGAAACGTCTTCAAGCAACTTAAAGAAGTCCAGATGCTTTTCTTTGCAAGCTCCTTTGACTACGATGACCTGGATGACTGAGAACCTTCACAGACTTATGAGTGATCTGTTTTCTTTTTCCCCTAACAAATCAAATCATAATTTAAACAACTATATTTTGTATTTATTCGGATTATTCAGAAGAAACAGAAATACCCCACACAGCTTTCTCAAGTTAGTTTTAACTCAGGCCCTAAATATATACAAAATATAAACAAATGTAAAGGATATAGGGAAAGTTATTCAAATTTAGTAATTTATTTATAAACTTTATTTATAAGGACATGTTATTTGCTGCTATTATGTGCAGGATGAGTGATTAGTCTTTGAATAGCACTACTGTAGCATACAGAAAGGTTTAGAAATTTAACATAGCCTACATTCAGCCAATGCCACAGTAGTATCTCCCATGCAATTTAGTGAATTTCAAGTATTTACCAGCATGGAGATCTCTTTACCCTTGGCTCTCACAAGCAGCTGTCTAGCTATACATCCATTTTTGACAGCTTTTCCAGTTCAGGGGATTCTTTTCCAGTATAAAAATTTACACCCACACTCATGAGCAATTTAGAATTATTAATTAAGAAGACATACAGATTCTAACCCAGAACTTTCTTAAGGCCACCATACTAACATCTCCTCTACTGTCCATCTATCTAATTTATTCATGCAACTGATGTCACTGCACTATTAAGTTTGCAAAGTTAGATAACGAACATTGAACTAAGCTGAGCTTCACAGCAGTGTCTGTTCTGTAATAAATAAGTTATTACATCCAGTTAAGCTAACCTCTTTGCTCCCTACCCTCTCCTAATTTAGTCCATGATAAATATTATACTTAAGTGGAATTTATAGTTCAGCAGGGAGAGTGCATTCCCAGTCTGTTGGCAGTCCAGATACCTGCAGAGAACTGCACCCCTTTTGCGGTTTTGCCATCCCAAGTGAACTCCATTGTTGCTCTTTTACTCATTACAGCCCAGTAAGTATTTGGCAAATGACTACATAATCTGCTTCTAGCATTATGCAGAAACAATTATGAAAATACCCAAATCCAACTGTGAAAGAAATATTTTAAGTTTAGTCTGGCACAAAGCTGAGATGCCTTTTTTTTTTTAACCTGTGATATTTAAAATGAACATGTGTTTTATTTTCATTATCAAAAGATTTTTTTCACAACACATATACACTATCAACATTATGACCACCTCCCTCTGCCTGAAGGCTTGAAGTTTACAGGGAGAGCAGTTGCAGTCGCACATATTGTCCTTGTTTTGAAATACGAGGCCCTTCCCAATAAGATTTTAAATATTTAATACTGAAAACTGCGAACTATTTATTTCTGAAAGTGACATTTGAAAATCTAAAAAGTGCTAGCTTTATACATACAAATTTATGTTGTATATATATTTTGGGTTTCAGTGATACTGCCTTAAATTCTGTGTAAATTTTCCTTGTCCAGAGCATTTCTGAGCAGGTTCTGTTGAAGGCATTTTGTTTTGATTCATGCTCATGTAGCTACCTTTACCTGCACTATAAGCTTGAACAAGAGTACTTCTCCCTCAGGGGTGCCCTTTACAGTGCAACACTTCCCCCCCAGCAACCGCAACCAGGCTTTTCACATACAAGCGAAGTTAATGTGTGTGAGGTCTCTCTGTTAGAGCCTCAGGGAGATACACATCATCTAGTAGATTAGATAGAAAGAATGTGAAAGCAAGAAAACAAATCAGAGAGAAGAAGAGAGCTGTGGTGTGATTTTCTTTGCTTAGAGTTAGGAGGAGAAATAATTTAAAATCCAAAAATGAGGAAGCAGGGGAAGCAGAAGAAAGTCATTGAAAGTATCTGTTAATAACAGACACACTGAGAGAGAGACAGAAATGGAGAGGGAGTCCGGCCAAATGACAGAGGCGTGTTTGTATTCTGATTAGACTGAGCCAAATGGAGGTGGCTACACCAGTGGAGATAACAACAAAGACATCTCTTCACTCGGCACAAAGCTATGAACATCTTTTCACGGTCAATCGGAGGAGGCATTCTTTTGTTTTGATAAAATAAATAAATAAATCAAATCGGGGGTGTGTGTGGGGGGGTGAGGAGAATCAGTCTTGCTGGAGCCATAAATGCCACACAAAGAAGACTGTTCATCTCATCTTAAATGAAGGAGATGATCACATGCCTATTGGTTCTGCATTCTGTGAGCATGTTCCATATGCTTAAGTGAGGGACTTTTTTAAACTATGTTATAATTAGGTTCTTATGAACTTGGATTTTGAATGTCTATTCACTCTCACCGTTGCTGCCAAAATGTGATGCACTCAAGCTGAATAAACAATGATCTGGCCTCTTTGGGTTAAGACAGGCTTCCTGGCGTGGGTGTGCCTGAACCCTTTTAGGTTTCTCATCTTTGGCGACAGTAAATAGATCATACCCATGGCAGGGCTGATCAGAGAGGCTGGGATACAGCCAGGGTTGCCAGGCAAGGGAAAACTTCAACAGCAATAGATTCTCTGATGAGGTAACTGTATCACACAGAGAGTAAGGACTAAGGGCTATCTGTGTAGTCTTCTTTCCATCTGACTCATCCATGCATGCACATGAACATCCACTAAACTCTGGCTGCCAGAGGCATAAGGGGAAACACAACCATCCTTGAGAAACAAATTAAAAGCATCCGATGGTTGGAAATATTCCCTCCTCTGTGTTGGTTGAACCAGAAAGCAAAGCCTGTTGTTATTTTTCTGTAAATTAAAAATATAAATGCTTCACAGCATGAAATTCCCAGACACTAAATTAAAACGCAGAGTAAGAGAAACAGGAAGATGTAGTGAGAGATTATAACTTAGAGAAAGAAACAGGAGTTGTCTAAAAAGTATGAAAAGAGAGATTTGTTAATCTACCTGGTCATACTGGTGATTGTGCTTTTGTTCATTTCTCTTTGGACTCATGCTTCTTGCCTTGTCTTGCCCTCTCAAACAGGAGTTTCTGGTTTTGAGTAAGATTTGTGCAATGACGCCAGTGGCTTTGCTGTCAGGCTTATCTTATGGAATATTACACCAGGCTGACCTCACTGTCCAAAAAAAAAAAAAAGCTGATCGTGTTACCCCAGCTCAGATTACATCATCTTTAAGCCCCGCACAATCAACCACCATCCCCTTGTTTAAGATGTATAATGCCTGTACACAGATTGAACCCTCTAATCACAGGACGGCAGTCTGTCAAACTGGTAATTTTGAGAATATGAACAAAGCAGAACAATACGACTTGGTAGTAGGCAAACTGAGTCGTGGTCTGGAAATTCCTGACAGAGTGTTTATGTTCTGGAAGAGCTGTGGTGAAAGTGGACAACACTAATGTTATAATGACTGTGACAATAGGAGTTCTGTGTCTGTAAAACAATTTGTATGGCGAGGGCCAAGATTTTTTTTTATTCTAAATAATCCTGAATGACCTTGAAAACAAGCTCTACTCAGAATGTGAGATAATGACGCCCTCTCCAAGTGACCCATGTTGAGTCTGTAAGAGGTCATTGCACAGTGGAGCTATCGAGGACAGTGGAAAGGGGAGCCAGACAGTGTGGCTCAGATATAACGAAAGGAAAGAGAAAGGGAATGTCAGAAATCAAGAAGTGACAGAAAACAAGGGAGATGGAGAAGAGGTTGTGTTTTTTGTTTCTCTCTGTGGATTATGCTGCCCTAATGAACCCAGCTACCAAAAGTCAGCCACAGGGCAACTAGGGCTTCTCCTGTTTTTATTATATGAAGACAGATAGTTCCCCTCAGACCTCACTTCAACTTTAAGGATAGTTATGTGCCCCATGTGGCTACATCTCCATTCACAGCCTCGTTCACCCTATGCAGCCTCGTTCCAGGTTTTCTCTGCCACTTAAACCCATTTCTCCCATAAGCATTAAACCTTTAAGAACTGTTGCTTTAACTTAAATTTTGTCTAATGTCTACTGCGTACCAGTAAAGCAGTTTCTGACTCCTTTGAACAAATTGCAAATTCTTGGTTGATATGATGATGTTCAATTGTTTCCCGTACACACAGGCTGTGTTGTTTAAAATGAAATAAATTGCAACAATTTGTGAGGAGGAGGAGCTTGCTCAGATAAACTTTTATGAGGACAGCAGCCTCCTGTGAAAAAGGAAGACGAGTAAGGATGTGTGCAAGGAGAAGACAACAGAGCACAGAAAGATGCAGAAGAGTACAAAGTATAGTTATGGCATACACAGTTAATCTCTCAATTATACCTTTCTGTTCCTATGGAAATTAATGCAGCCGTTTTTATTATTTTTTCTGTAATATTATTCACAGATAGTCAAAATGTTTTTAAATAGAAATTGGAGTAAAAATAGAAGTTGGATAATCCTAGCTGACCTGGGATGAAACTGAAGCACCCTGTCTAGACGTCAGCATGACTTTGAGTAGCATCCCACGGCTCTGTCTCTTTCCCTTTCTCTTTGCCTTTTTGCACTTCCCTTCTCTTCCTGTCTGCCCTCATTTTCACAGCTTGGTTCTCACAAATTTCTGCCCTTTGCATCTATCTTTTCTTTTTGATCTTTGACTCTCTGTTTTCTTATTACTGTCGGTTTCAGGCTTAGGTGTGGTTATTTGGTGGTGATGATGACAGTGAAAGCTGGATGTGGTAAAATGCCCATGCAGACAGATTGAAAAGAATGTATCCCACTAACATGCCAAAGATAACTAGTGAGGTTCTCCTTCTTTCATTCAGCTGTTTGTACTCATATATTTTCTGTCCGAAAATGCAAGTGGTTGACTGCTAAGTACACATCAAGGCTGCATAAGGGCAGAGCCAGAGTATGTTTACAGGCTCAGAAATTGTGACAGGGTTACAATTAAGGGAAGACCTAACCACATTGCATTACCCTCATTATATTGCAATGACATTCTCAATTGTGAAACAAAGGTACAAAACAATGGTTTAATAAGACCTCTTGTTTAATGAGACTTTGCTTTAACTCTTGTGTTCATTCAGTTAGTAAATAGGTCTTCCATTCAGGTCTAGGCACCCTAATTCTCATTTTCCCAAGTGCGACACACACCACCCCCTGCCATTAGCCTTCGGTGTCCCACATTGGGTCTTGGCATCCCCCTGAACATTCAGAACATACAGACTCCTCCCCCAACCTCCTCAGATTCCCTATTCCCCTTCCCCTCCAACCCCTGTACACACACCCATTTGATTGTGATTGACAGTGTCTTTGTTCCATTGTGCAGAGCTGTCGCCTCTGATGAAGACACATACACAGAGCCGAGGCACTGCACTCATTGTACACTGTGCAGAAATTACAGGTCTGCAACCAGTTGCACTGTCCGTGCATTCAGACTAGGTGTGCGTAAACATCTTTGTGCATGGAAGGTCATAGCAAAATGTGATAGGGCAGAGTGCGTAGGAAGAATGGCTAGACTGCTTTGGCCATACTGCAGGCCTCATCCACTGTGGACCAGGACCAGGGGGTCCAGGCCTGATAGGCTAAGAGGGCCAGCTGGAGAGGGAGGCTCGGGGCTGCGCAAAATGTGTCTGAGGTTGTCAATAGTTTTCACCCCTCCTCAGGGATGGGAACCAGGTCACATTCTCTCACACGGCACAAAGCCGGGTGTGTGTGTGAGAGGGTTGGAGGTTCAAGGGAGGGGTTTTGATGGGGAGCAGGCCATGACCTCTTTATATCCATCAACAGATCACTATCTTGGCCCATAGACATGGTCTTATAACACATTCACATGCATGCAAACACATGCTAATTTTTGTGCATGAGCACAGACAATTTGTCTCACTGACAAAAATTTAAGTGTGTGCTCAAAAATTGGCCTTATGCAGGAGTTTTTGTTTTGACCTGTGTATGAAATTAAAAAATGATTTTTGAACACATTCTCTTATTATATTTTTTTCAACCAGTATTTTCAAAATATCCATAGGGTTTAACCTTGATACATTTATTACTAATAGATAAATTGTTACAAATATAGCTAGTGAAAAATAAGTGTAATGGCCAGTTTCTCAAACTAATTTAATTAAATATTGTCCTACTTGTCTGTCTCAAGTAGATACCAGTTCCTGGACAACTTCAGCTGCTTCTCAGCAGTAGGAAAACACAGGTGAAGTAAATTTCACTGCACCAGATGTCTCAGTAAACCATACTGGTGAGCCAGAAAGCACAATGTCAGGACCCCAGAACTACTTCAGGCAAATGGAATATTTTGTTGAAAACTGTGCTTTTGTGTGAATAATACTGTAAAAATCAGTGCATGTCCCGTGTAATCCACAGGTTCGGAATCAGGGTAAAACAGTGAAATGCCGCCCCCTTGTGGTGTCGACTGAGTCTGTCAGACAGAGAGCTTTCAAAGTCAAAGTGGTCACGTTTTTTGTTATTTGTGTTCTTAAAAAAACATTCAGAGTAAATCAGAATTCACTTTATTTTTTCCATTAATTTGCTTGGTAAAAGTATCTGATCCAGCCCTTTGTAAAACTTGAAAAAACAAACCCAAACCAAAACAAACAAACATTCAGTTTATCAAAGATTAGAAATATGATTCAACAGCAGTTATGACCATGAGAACATTATATTAAGGTGAACATAAAATTAAGGGCACTGAAGAACAAAAGATGAAATATTTATATATATATTTATCATATATTCTGACTCTGTCTTATATGTCATTACTCTGATGAGTAATGAAACAATACCTAGGTTGCAACTTATGGTATTGTGATTGTGATATTTATAATAATTTTATGGTTTCTCTCATCATCTTAATTTATTTCTTGTGCTTTGACATCTGTCCATGTGTTTCAATCTTAAGTTCCATCTTTACGTTTTCATTTAACAACATATATATCCAACAACTTACAAAGCAGCTGTTCAGTTCTTGTCATACTACCCAGACTCTGGCATGAGTTCCTCGTCATATTATATATACAATAATCCAATGTGTGTGTTGTTTGTATGTCTGTGTTGTGGTGTATGCATGTTTCTGTGTCAGTACATGAGGTCACCCTATATATAACATTTCTGTGACAAACTTGTGCAGCTGTGCATGTTGTCTTGAGAAGCTTATTGTGGCTCTGTCTTTAAACTAAAAGGTGGCTCTTCTCTCCAGGTTACTTGCTCTAGTCTAGTCTGTTCAGGAAACCTCCGTTCAACAAACTGGGAGGTTAAAGTTAAGTGACAGAATTACACACTCCATCTTCAGTTAGGTGAGATGGTGCGTCTACGCAGGCAGCTGCACGTCAAACACTTGAGGATGCTCATGGTGATGTGCATGAGAGGGCCGAAATTGAAGAGTAGATTGTAGAATGTGTTTACAGACAGGCCTCCAGTCTCATCGGCATATTTCAGGGCCACAATGGGTGTGTAGAGGCTGTTGGTCAGATTCCTGAAGCGTGGGTTGTTTGACTCAATAACCTTTTTAGTGCACTGGAAAAGATAAGAAGCAACAGAACATTTTAACGGCTGCACGCAGAACATCAACACAAATTCCTGAACTGGGTTCAGTGTAGGAGTTAGAAACCAATTCTTTTACCTTAGCTATGTCATCTGGTGTTTGGCCCATGGCCTCAAATATATCTATTGATGATGGGAGGTAAACGTCTTTAAAATAACGAACTGTGTCAGCATCCGCACCCGGATACTCCATCTTAGCCACATCCTCCATCATTTTCGTTTCAAATTCAGTGTGCACTGGGCCAGGCTCAATCATGGACAACCTGGGGTAAGTTAGATACAGTGTGATCAGTGGGGATGGTATTTTCAGTAGAAAATAAAGACACATGTGAAGGAAGAATAGCGGAAAGAGGGCAATCTACCTGATATTGAACTTCATCAGTTGCACAGCCAAACTCTCACAGAAGCCCTCCATTGCAAACTTAGAAGCAGTGTAAACATCGTTGAATACCACACCTGATTAAAGAACAACAAGAGGAGATAAAGAAGCTCAATGCACCTCTCCTTCAAAGTACTCAATCAAGAATAGAAATCACTCACTTGATTTACAGATAAAGGACTAGGGTTAAAAAAAAGTAGCAGGCAGGACAACACAAGTGTCAGACATTATGCAAGCTAATTCAGCAGTTTATCAGAAAGCGTCCAACCTGCTTTGCTGGAGGCCACCATTATGCTACTTCAAACAAGTTAAAACAAACACTAAAAATTCTTTGCAAGAACTTGCAGTTTGACTCAAATTACTGTAAGTTGTCAGAGCTTTACTGGAAATGTGAAACAGAGACCAACGAATAATAATATTAATATAATAAGGAATTTTAAAAAATCATTTAAATTACCTAACAGTTTCATCTACGAAATCTACAGATATAACTTCAAACCATAAAGATAAAATTGCTGTTAACTTTCCTTTTGGATAAAACAATGTCAGCTTATACCAAGCTAAAATTTTGGAACACGTGCAGAGTGTTTTGCAAGTCATTATGAGTGATTATGGAGACTGTTGACTGTTTAATCGTCAAAATGTATATTCAATATGTTCTCTTTTGATATGCAGGAATCCAGTAAGCCTTATACTAACCAAAGTTGCCAGATTTAGAACCTACATGTAGCTTAATAGATTACAATAAACGGTCTATTACATGGTTTATTGTAATTTGTCATTCTCAAAATGTTTTTGACGTTCAGTTAGAATAGCACTACAAATTTTCTTATGCATAACTAATTATACTCATACCCTGAAGACCCATGACGCTGCTCATGACGATAATGTGCCCTGAACGCCTCTTCTTCATGTCTGGCATCACTTCTTTGATCATACGAACCACTCCAAAGAAGTTGGTCTCAAATACTTTTTTCATCTCCTCAATGCTGATGCTTTCCACAGGTCCAAGCAAGCCCACACCTGCATTGTTGACTGGCAGGAAACAGACACACAGATAATGCATTGTCCATAAATGCAATGATCAAAAAACAAAAACAAACAGAAATAGAGCGATATTTGACTTTATTACTTCATTAGACCATTTGTTAGTTAGTTGTTGGTTTTATGTCTGTGAAGGTTCTCAGTCATCCAGGTCATCGTAGTCAAAGGAGCTTGTAAAGAAAAGCGTCTGGACTTCTTTAAGTTGCTTGAAGACGTTTCACCTCTCATCCGAGAAGCTTCTTCAGTTCTAAGGTCAAATGGCAGAGAGTCCCAGATTGACCTTAGAACTGAAGAAGCTTCTCGGATGAGAGGTGAAATGTCTTCAAGCAACTTAAAGAAGTCCAGACGCTTTTCTTTACAAGCTCCTTTGATAAAGCTGGTTTTACTTGATACTGCCACCAGATGTCAGTATGTGACAACAACATGAAGGTCTGACGTAACACCAGGCTGAAGAGCCTTTGGGTCTTGAGTAATTAGGCGAAAGGGGATTTAATGCTGGATTTAGACTAAGATGGAGACAGGTTTATAAATAGATACTTTATCCAGGCTAAAGGTTTAAGGACCATAAGTGAAAAGCGTTACGTATTCAGAAGATCTGGTAAAATGGACTTTACTGCACTATAAAATTACTTGATAAATTCTGGATCACACATTGTGAGATTTTAGTTGTGAGGATTACTATTCAGAAAAATAAAGTATTGCAGCTGCACAGTGCTGTAAGCTTAGCTTCAGCTATCTTTCTCTCGGGTTATTAATGTGGTAGCCCATTCAGTTTTGGTCCATAATCTTTCTGACCACTGGAATTTTAAGACTCAGACTCCTCCCTCCACATACTCTAAGTGTCAACTGCGCAGTGCAACTACTGTTTAAAATATTTGTTTCACAAATAATCAAAGCCTTTGTCCTGAACTGTTGTTATAACTTTAGCAATAGCACAGGGCTTTACTTTTTATAAATACATGTATATTATTATCATTCCCACTGCACTTTATGTTCATATTGTAACCATCTGTACATATTATAGTGTTTTTGCATACATCTCTAATTCTTGAGCTGCTGTAAACAGTTGAATTTCCCCAGTGTGTGATTAAATAAAATCTATGTCTATGATATTATAAATAGCATAGACTTTCTATTGAATACGCAAAACTATAAAATGAAGCAGAACGATAGTGTTCCATCATATGTTAAAAAAATAATTCTGTGTATAAACTCTTGTAAAACACATAATAAAAAAACAAACATACACTTATCCAAGGACAGAGAATCGATCATCATGACCTGCTTTTTAAAGAGATATACACTTTGTGTCCCACTCACTCAGAATATCAATATGGCGGTCCTTAACGTTATTGACGCACTGCCTGACGGACTCATCGCTACACACATCTAATGGAAGCAACGTCAAGGTCTTTCCATATACGTCTCCAGCTGCCTCCACCAACTTGTCCTTCTTCTTCAGGTCCCGCATCGTGGCAATGACTGATAGGGAGACACAGAGAACTGTATGGAGATAATGTGGCTTCAGACTTTGCAAAAATAGATATGATAGCGGAAAAGTGTCATGTAACACAACTTGAAGAGGCAAAGAAATGTTTAGGAATGTGAGGAGCACTTAAAATTATCAGTACTGGAATAGTTTATTATTTTAAGATATTAATGCCTTTACACATTTTTCTGACTATCACTGTTGCATTTAATATGAAAGTATTAATGCAATCATTATATTTTTAATGCTGAGGAAGTGACAGAGGACTCAAGTGACGTTACTAAATTAACTTTTTTTCTTGGACAAACACACCAGTGTAAAAACAAACAAGCACCCACACATGCTCAGATAGTGACACTCAGACGTGTGGGTCAGAGTTCCTGGAAAAGACCACGCCTGTTAGTTTACAGGGGACAGAATTGATTTCCTCTGAACTTTACCCGCTGGGGAACATTAACCTACATAAAGCGGAGGAATCTACCATGACCAACAACAATGAATATAAGCGCCGCTGACTTGGCTTCCACAGCTTCTTCCTTTTTGTGTGCTCTGCTTACACTTGGCAGACTGGCGTTATGTAACTGAGAAAACAGAGGCACTGGTGTTGCACAATGGCAATAGGCAGGAATAAACAACCTCTTATTCAAATTTTCACCTAAGTCTACCTGTTGTCATTGGCAGACAAAAGCAAATCCTCACCTTATTCTCATGTGAACAGAGATGAGGTTGGATAAGTAATCAGATTTGGACCACTTTGCTGTGGAGGCTTGGACTGCTGTGCAGTGTTACTGATGCAACATGATGTATAACAATGTCTATCTATCTGTCTGTCTGTGTGTCTGTCATATATGCTCTACGCATAAACAACATCTTATGAAGAGTAATTGGGTCTACTTGAGACCAGGGTGTCCAGGAAGGGTTTCAAGGAAGCAACAGAAAGCTTTGCGTTTTGATTGAGACATGAACAAGAGGTCTATTGTTCTAAATGCTCCTGAAGGAATTACAACTGGGCAGCTTAACTATTCTTGAATGAACCACACTGCAAACACAGGGGTATTTTAAGGCCTTCTCTGAATTTCATCCATGTCACTGCAACTAATTCCTACTTTATGCACAACGCAATATTTAATCTCGGCTGGATTTCCTAAGGAATAGAGCAGATCAATGCAATCGCCAAGATGTGGCCTTATTGAAAGCAGGTCACACTGTTCAAACCAAACGAGTGTTGGGAGGGAGGGAGGTTTTGTTTTCCTCATCTATTTCGCAGTAATAAATCCCATCATATCCCAGTGGCCCCTAACAAGAGACAGAGAAAAAAACAAAACAAAATAAAAAAACAAGGTTTACTGAACCCTGTCCAGTTGTTCATACCATGTTAATAATGACAATTCTAACTGTCCATAACCTGTCAAAGTAAGAAAGGGCTGACTGTAGCTTTATGGCAAATTATACAGTTTAGAGTCATAGCTAAAAACAAAATCTGGTCACAAGGCTCTTGGTACAAACCCCTCTAACATAATTCTGTCTGAGGCTCCACAGATTGACACAGGAGGATTTTTTTATTCAGTTCTAATTCCTCCAGTGACATTAATAATAGCTGGGAAGCAGGAGAGGACCAACAGTGTCAAAGTGTGAAACCTTAACTCCACTGCCTACCAATGAAGACTTCAAACAAGGCCCTTGCTTTAGAGTGAACCCTCGCTTGTACAGGTCTCAAACTTTGTCCCCCTTTCAACACTCGCTCCAGTGAGGGGACTATGGGCACATTAGACACGGCACTAAACCGGAGCAGGCGGTCTACAATTCACTGCAATAAAAGGGGGCTTTGTGCTGGAGAAGTCACTTGAAAGAGAACTGACAAGACCTCTTTTATGAATCCTGCCTGGCAAGCGGCATCCTTGCAGAGCCCTACCCTGGAAACTGCGCTTTCAGATGATAATAGTCGAGTCAAAGGGGCGACTGAATCCCAGTGCTTACAAAGGGATATGGATCCGATATTACAGGGGTTAGCATTTTAATTTAACCCACGCTAGATCACGTATGAGCGTTTAGACGGAGCGTTGCGCATGAAACTTGATCAAACTTTATGCGTAAAGGAAGCTTGCAGCGTGTTGCAGGGAAAAATAAGCACGAAATTGTATTTCAAGCGAACCACAATATTGCAGGCTTGTTACAAACAGGTCCGATCAAACAAACAATGTAGAAGAAAGCGCATTTACCATGGTAACGACTCTTTTCATCTTTGGCCAGGATGACGGCAATTCGTAACCCGATGCCGGAGGAGCAGCCGGTGATCAGCACAACTTTCTGCCCACTGTTCGCCATGATTTGTCCGTATACGCGCAGTGTTTTTCAGGGGTCTTCTGCTCCAGATGGTCCCAGCCGAGGGAGCTACCGATAACCGAACTTTAAAAAACTAAAGCCGATCATGCAGCCACAGCAGCCATGTGAGCGCCTAATTCAGTCACATGTTTCATAAAAATCAGTAAACACACACCCCCCCCCCTCAAAAAAAAGACGTGATACCGCAAACACCCCTTGCAGTTACTTGATAGGTGCCGACTGCCCTAGAAAAAGTAGCCTAGTTAATTTCCTTAAAAATGTGTGGACGTGCACGCGCGTGCGTGGAGGGGGCAGTGCTTATTTGATTTCTGAGTTGGTGACCCCAGCAACTGTAACAGTAATCATGGAGTTAATCGTCACAATGCTCCAGATAAAACCTTGATCAGGGCTTTTTCAATAAGTTGCCTATCCTATGATTCAACACTGTAATACGTTAATTTAATTAGAATCTACTTAGCATAAACTAAAAATAAGCTAAAGCACACTATTTAAACGGGCTTTTAAAATAACAGGTCCACATATAGCTTCACACACAGACACACGGAGAAATACACACACATATACTCTCCAGCTTTAGGTTATTTATAAAACATTCCAACCTTTGCTGAAATTTAGTTTGAAAGGTATTTACTTAATGCTCTGCGTTCCACTGACACCTAGTGGTAAGGTAGGCGCAGAGCACTGAAATAGCACCGAGGCTTTCTGAACTCATCGTGCCCGCACAAAATAACATAAACAATGTTAACTGCGATATTGTTGTCCATTCAGGTAATAAGGCTATTAAAAACATAGGAAGAATATTCAGAGTTTGTTTTTCAGCAGTGCTGTTACCGAATGGCTGTTATGTTGACCAGTGGACTCTGTTCTTGGCTCATGTTGTGAGGGGTCAAAGGTGCTCTGATAAGACCTCAAATGAAACTTGCTTCTTTTTTCTGATGAAATACTGTAGAGCAGTACTCAGCGTCTGTCATGTTTGGGCCTGTTGCTAAATGTGATGCAAGCACGTGCAAACTGTTACACTGAAAAAGGAATGATTCTCACACAATGGTAGAAGAGTAAACATTTATGCTTTTTGATCAAAGTTTTGACTGGTTGTTCAGGAAGATGGTATATGATTGGGGAAGAGTGCACACATAAAATTAGTGAATTAGTGTTTGTAATACGTCTGTTCAGAGGTTAATGTCGTTTTGTTTGGTTGATTAGTTAAGGGTCATTATTTGATGTCAGCTGCATTTGTTAATGTCAAGAAAGATTTGTCAGCTGTGATAGTCAGAAGAAGAGATGCTGAGAAATGGTCATTTGGTGTCATTCTGTGCTGCTTTATATGGTATGACATATATGGTGGATGCTTCTAGCCCTTGCTCTAAAGAGTAATCTAAGGTAATTATCCATCCATCCATTCTCTTCTGCTTATCCATATCAGGATCACGGGGGCTGGAGCCTATTTTAAAGTGACTAATAAGTGAATAAGCTATTGAAAGTAATCAGTATTTCACATACTTCCACTTACAATTCTTATGGTTACATTTCCCTTTTACAAAAGTCTTTGCATTTATTTAACTACTATGTGGACCTGGATGGTGTAAACTTGTAGCTGCCTGTAGCTGCTTGTTTCCCCGGTATTGCTGGTTCAGCTAAGAAATAGAATTAGCATTTTTCCATTGACAACAATTATTAAATACATGAAAACATGACATTAGGGATTGCTACTGTATTTAAATAAATCAAATAAGAACCTTAATTCAACATGATAATTAAGGGCTTTTGGCACCTATTGGCACTCAGTAGCATTTTTTTTTTGGTTTAGTCCTTACACGATTCGCACTGCTGAAATAGAACAATTTACCCATTTTTACACAATTTTACACTTTTTTGGCAAATCCTGTCAAAGTTAATCTGACTGATTCAAAAGCAGGTGTGAAGTGCCATGTTTTCTTTTAGCTCCCTGTTCCCACTGTTGCAAAGCACACCACAGCTTGATATTTTCACCACCACACTTCAACAACAGATGATATTAGACAATGATGTGCAGTGCCTGGTTTTAAGCAAATGTAATGTTTTGAGGTCTGCCCAGATCAACATTTCACTCACTGGACAAAAGAAATGTCATCTGTGTCATCTGTCAAATGCTTTCAAATGCTATTTTGGAAATATATCTTGAGGCCTTCTGCTCAGGGACTGTTCAACCGTAAAGGCCAGACTGGTTAAATTCAGCTAACCTTGTTGAGGTGCTGGCATGTTCTTCCAGGTCCTGAAGCTCTTTGAGAGTGATTTTTGCGTTCTTGGTCACCTCCCAGTTTGCCCTTTTACTCAATACAGCAGGACAACTAGTAGCTTCAAACCTCATCCATTACTGAGGCTACTGCGCTACAAATAATACTTAAGAAATGCTTCTGAATTCCTGGTTTTATTTGCTTTACCCTGATCTATTCGTTTCTTTCTAAATTATTTAGTTTGAAACAGGTGGGCTCCAGTAAAGCTGTATATACATCATGAGGATATTTAAAGCAAACAGGATGCACCCGACTACAGACCAGAGTGCCACAGCAAAAAGTATAAAAACATCTACATATGAGAGATTTTCTTTTTTTTCTCTTTAATAAATTTCTAATCCTTTCTATAAACAAAATTGCACTATTATCATGAGTTCATAAGAGTACATTGGGAAAATGCCAATTATATTCATTTAAAATGATAGTGGAAGGGGTCTGAATGCTTTCTGTGGCTGTTCTATTCAAAATTAGAACACACAGTACAAAAGTGATTGTCATAGACTTCTAGTCATCACTGCTTGTGATAAAGACCATATTTTGCTGACAACACAGAGCAGACTTTCAGCCTACACTGATTGAGACCCAGTTTTTTTCTTGCTGTCTCACAAAGCTAATGACAGCTTATTTAAAACCTAATTGTCACAGTGAAAACAGAAATTAAAATTAGATCATTAAAGTAACAGAATTTGCATTGTCAGATAAACCAGACTTTTACAACAGCAGGTGTTTCAGTGTAAATTAAGGTTATATACTTGGTTATACTCGATCATTTGGCTTACTGATATTTAAGTGCCAGAACAGATCAGTAAAACCATAAGCAACCAAAAGTAGTAATATATGAAAAAAAAAATGCCTATATATTATTCATGGTTCTGCAAAATAAGAAAAAAACTGTGCAATTATTAGCAACAAATTAATGACCTTTTATATTATTTATGGCCCATTGAGGCCTGAGCATATATATAATATATAAAATTGAATAAAACATCACTCAGACCTTAGGAGAAACTAGTCTTAAAGCAAGAGTCGTCTTCACAAAAATAAGTCACCACATAGGCTACTCATTAAAATACATGGACTTTCCAAAATGCATTATTTTTATGTTACAAATCAAATTCAATGAAGCATATATATGGTTCCTTGTCTGTTTATGATATATATAAATGTGTATATTAAAACTACCTGCAGAAACTACAGGAAAATAAATACATATAAGTTTAAAGGAACATTTATTTATGAACATTTTCCTTGATTCACTCTCATAAATATAACACACAGATCAAAATGCAAAGTACAAAAACATTTATACTTTTCTTTAAAGCTTTAAGTTAGTTCACTGAACTGAGCACACACATATAGTCTAATACAGGCTGAGCTATTCTATGACATAGCACTTGATGGGATGGCTTCCATAAAAGAGCCAGGTAGACAGCTGCAAAGGAAAATTAAGTGGATTTTTGGGTCAGTGTCCAGCCAAATTTAAAAGAAAACAGTGAAGTGTAGATCTTCTTACAACCAAAATATATTAAGATCGAAATTGTAAATACATAACAAGAACTAAAAAATAGCATTATAACTACTGGTGGTACCCCTTATTGTCTTTTTTATACATAATTAAATCAAGGTGAAATTAGTTACAAATAGTGAATTATAATAGTGAAGTGATAAGACCTAAAGAAAAATAAACACTAATATATGCAAAATAATTAGGATTTCTTTTTAATTAAACAGATGATAAAGTCAAAAAACATACAAAATCCCCTAATTTCCTTCGGGATTAAGAAAGTATTCTGATTCTGATTCTGATAACATACTCCACTATTTCTTGCTTGAAAATATCTATAAATAGGTTACATTTTGCATTGGATCCCTGCATAGTGATACACGAAGTTGTGGCAACATTTAATACACTATTGACTACTACGTTCTACATTCATAATATCTTTTTTGTTCTTTTATTTTTTACAAAAAAACATTGCCTTCTTGATACATCTGCTGCACATCTAAAAACTCTACCATCAGTTGTGCTAGTTTTAGGTCAACGATTGAATTTTTCTGCCACAAATTTCCTTAATTTATATAAATTGCTTTCCTTTATATAAATCCAACACAAACAACACCTATCTCAACATTAACTATATGATGCATGGGTTTCATCAAGTTACCACAGTTTGATAATAGGTAGGGGTATTGGGAGTAAAACCCAAATTCTTGCCCATTATTGATGGTTGGATGCAAGAAAACAAACATGGTTCCTGACCAATTAAACTGCCGTTAAAGGTGGTTGTTAGGGGGGGAAAGTGTCCCGCATTTGTTAAAATCATTTGTCTATATTTTTTATTTGTTATTTTTCTTATGGAGTCAGTTGTGCTCCTCTGAGAGAGCCCAGATGATCATCTGCCACTGGATACAAGAAGAACTGTACAAGAAAAATTAATGTAAATGTAAATTGCTGGAGTAATGCCTGGACATTCCTCGCATGCTTTTTCTTGTGCCTCTGGACAAAATGGGCAGGTGTAGATGCAGAAAAGGAGGTGTACTGGACAGTCAGTGATGTCCGTCAGCCTCTGAGCTATTTGTGTGGAATGTCAGAGGACTGAGGTGCTAAGACAAAGAAGGAATTCGGAGAGACAAAGGGGAAGGTATAATGCAAGCCCATGCGTGCGTTTCCATGCCATAGGCTTTCTCTGCTTTAAATGCCTTGTTGTAAACCCTCCTCCTCATTTAACCTCAAATGTTCTCCTCTCCACCTTCTCTTCTGCACATCTATACTTGTATGCCTGCAGCATCAAATCCTCATTTCAAGCAGAATGGTTTTCATTATACTTGCTGAGAACTTTTCACCTCACTCAGACACCTCTGAGCACAGCTGTGCCCTAAAGACCCAAATCATCTCTAACCTCATTGCCAAAGTCCAAGTCATGAAAATGGCACTCCTATTCCCTCTAACCCTAACTTTTATAGCTTAATAGTCAATTTCCTGTATACAGACTTTAAGGATACATGAACAGATGCTCCTTGAGCTTCCACTGTTTTTCCAGCTGACAGTATAAAGTTTTCCTCCTTCATAATTGAACATACATTTAGTGATTAGAGACACTGTTCTAAATGTACAGTGAAATTTAAAACTTGTTATAACAAATTAATAGCAAAGCATTTAAACATTTTCCTCTCATTTTTAAAATTTTATGCTTCAAATGTACATTTCTTTCTCTCAGTAATATTTCACGACTTCACATCAAACAGTACCAGGCGTACTTTAATCGTTTTAACCCTCTGTTAGTTGTATCTCAGTGCAGTAACATTAAAAACAAGACAGCTCTGGCTGATGCTCCTGAATGGATAATGGACTCTAGCTGTTTGAAAAGGTCTAGAGGACTGGAATGTTTGCTACAGGTCAGGAGTGGCGCTTTCTGCTCTTTTGTGTCCAGTCTGCAGAGGAGGTGTGGAATGCAAACTTCATGAGAACAGAGGCGAAGAAAGAGAAGAAGGGAAAGAGAAGCTAGGGGTCGATGCACAGGAGGGAGACTCGAAGAGGGGAAGAATGGGTGCAAAGAAAGCAGTGATAGTGTTTGTGGGCTTCTGGGGCAAAAAAAGTGTTAATTGAAGTGCTAAAAGAAAAGCTCACAGGCTGCACCAGAAGAAGAGTTCAAGTTGCTGCTGTAACAGATCACTCAATGAACATACAATGAACAACCTTGACAGCAATTCTAAAAACAAAGTCACAACTCTAAGCACAAAAAA
This sequence comes from Astatotilapia calliptera, assembly GCF_964374335.1. Taxonomy (NCBI): domain Eukaryota; kingdom Metazoa; phylum Chordata; class Actinopteri; order Cichliformes; family Cichlidae; genus Astatotilapia; species Astatotilapia calliptera. Next base: position 10,942,491 of record NC_137425.1, on the reverse strand, counting down.
TGCCCTTTTTTATAACAGCTCACGATTCTGCATAATTTGGACATCAGCATTCAATATTCAAAGATCAAAAAAAATTGGTTCACAACCCTTTTTTGTGTGGCTACATAAAAAAAGAAACATTTACTATGGCCCTTAATTTCTTTGCATAAATTAAAGGAAAACATTGTCATGCACCTACAGGTTAGTAAAAGGACGGTCAAAAAAGAAAGCAAAGACAAACAACAGCATGGTGCCAGCTGCATCTGATTCTTGCCAAGAAAGTACACAGATGGATCCCTGCGAGGGCTGTTCACTCTTCCACTGTGGAACCATACTGTAACTCTTTAGACCAAATAATTTGCTGATTTTAAATGTCCTCATGGACTGTGGATGACTGCAGCTTTCCAGATATGTGTGGAAGAATTTCATTTGGTGTTGAAATTTTCTTTTTACCGTACCAATTTTCCTCTTAATTACTTTTCTGTCTCGAGAAGAAAGCACAATCATGGTGGCACGGCATAGACAAGGATACACAGGAGGGTAAGCATGAGTGTGGCCATTGGTTCAGCTCATTTAGCCTATTTGTTTGAGCAGCTCATTTAACAGACATGGTCCTTAAATGTTAATTAGTTTAGTCCCCCCCTCCCATCTCTAATGTTTATAATTATCACCAGACTGGCGGTTTTCCTTTAGTTGCCAGCCAAATGCAAAAGTGAAAATTTCCACATACTTCCTTAGAGTCAGAGGAACAATGTGGAAACTGTCACTATAGCAGGATTTGGTAAAGAGCTGTGTAGAGTAGAGTTATATGTTTAATGAAGCAATCCTGCATCCATTCGTTGTTCCAAAAGAACCCACTATGTGATGATTTGGTATATAGGCTAATTGCGGTTATGTGAACACTCTTATGTAAGAGCACATGCTGTCTGATATATTGAAGTCCTATCATCAGCAGACAGTGGGTGGCACGCTCACGTATCTCTTGGGATGCGTTGACAGATCAGGGGTTTTACAGCCTTTGACAGATTAACCTACATTTTTCTCCACAAATAGAGGAAACGTCAGTTGATCGGATAGGGATGTCAGTTGTTTGTTTTTCTTGTGAACTCGCCAACATCCAACCACATCTTTCATTGTTTTAACTAAGAGCACCGAATCCGCATTGCTTCTCTGTGTAATTTGTATTACAGACAGATGTTAGCAGTCTGCAGAGAAAAATGCAACACTTTTTGTCCAAGGCTTAGTCATAATTCTTTCATAAGTAATGGTAATTAAGTCATAGTGGATTAGTTACCACAGTGGCTAAAGTGAATAACATTGTTTTTATATCATTCGTAAATGAATGACACTGAAAGCCCATAAGGAAATAATGTTGTGAGATCCGAGATGCTCTGTAATTCAACTTTTTCATAATGACTGCATACTAGAAAAAAATACTTTAAAAGTATCTTTGATCATAAATCATATTTTGGCATTTTGAGAGAGTCAGTTGTTGTTTCCTTCTGAAAACATACATATTTCTGTTCCTGATTATTGGCCTCTTGTCTTGTTATAGCAAGTTCTCCAACACTGGGAGCAGACAGATCTTACTGAAATCTCGTCTTTGTATCTCTAGTATGTAATACTAAGTGTTCATGTGCTCATCTTGTGGATTACTTGGGTTTTGCAGTAGAGTCTAATACATGATAACAACAGATTTCTTAACTTCCACTCTCTCTGTGATAATGTAATAAAAAACACTGGACAGTTATTTATCAGCAAAGAGTGACCTGCAGAGGGAGAAAGAGTTGCTTTCAGTCTGTCACATGCCTTTAACTTTACACTCCACTACTGTGTTTATAATTTGATCATTTCCAGGAAATAAAAATGTAGAAACAGGAATGTCAGTGATGAAAACTAAAACAGAAACAGATTCTTCATTTGTTTGTTTGTTTTTTCTTCTTCATTTCTTGCCAAACTTCATCTCCAATTTCCTACTTTTAAACTAATAAATGCACACCAAAAAAAAGTCTCTGTGTTTCCTCGTGAGTTGTAATTTGTAGAAAAAGTGGCTCCAGTAGTTCAGGATAAAGAGAATAACTGATTTGGGAGTTTTTTTAAACATCTGTGTGTTTATTGTAAATTTCTTGAAAAGGTAAATCTATTTAAATCATCAGGCTGTTTTATGGATTCTGCTTCATTGAAGATGAGAAAATGCTGCAATGAGTCAAAAGGATCAACCTAATTTTAGTTATCACATTATATGAATAATTATAATTATGCTTGAGTCCCAATTTTCAATTCACGTAGTAAAAATTAATGTCATGTTTTTTTGTTTGTTTGTTTTGAATAAAGGAGAAACTGTAACTTCTTTTGTCCATCGTTATGTGATTTTAAGTTACACAGGACAAAGGTACATAGCACACGCTCTAAAAGTATTTCTCACTCAAAGTTCAGACTACCTATTAGACTCTTAGTAACTATCTGCTAAAAGCTACCAGGAATGTGGCCCTAAATCAGGCTAAAGCTAAACTTGTACTGTGGGAGGTCAGGGAGACTGTTGTTTACCTAACAAATCAACATCAGTGTGTCCAGTCATCTGTTTCTGTCAACGCTCCTCTAATCTCTTGCTACCACTTCTGTACTCTTTCTAATTAGGCCCACACTTATTCCCACAATTTGGACTATTTCACTTTGAGGAAATTCAGGAAATACATTTATATTTCATATTCCTAAAGGTTTTCTTATTTTAAAGAACTTGAAGGAAGATTATTAAATGATAACAAACTTTAATGATACTGAACTTAACAGTTTGAATTTATTTATTTAACCATTAAGAAAAAAAAGAACATATTCTGGATTCAGATCATAGGTCAATGATGTTGAATAATTTGGGGCTTAGCATTTGGCTTGGACTGAAATGATATGGAAACGCTCTGTTGGAAAATGACTGAGTTGAGGCCTTCTACATTCTGTGGTTAGAGGCTCTTTTCCCTTGAGATATTATGACTTGGCTCATTTTGTCTTTAATATTATCTGGGATTTCATCTCCCAGTTATTTTTACAAAAGCCTTCTGTAGCTTGGATTCTAGAATCATTATCTTTGGTAATATTCCAATTAGACAAGGCCTTCACAAGTCTTATCTTAAAGCATGCCTCAACTGAATACAGTTGTCTTGGAATTAATTAGATTTTTGGCAGAATGTATTCAGCTCCCAGAAGTGATGATCGCTACACGTTTGAGCTCAGATGACTGGGAAAGATGTCACCTATACCTAAGACATTTCTTCTCATTCCTCTTAGCAGCGTTAAACAGAAATTACTTCTTGATATTTTAAGTCAGATTAACTGGCATTTAAAAATTGCAAAAAAGTGAGACAATGTGGATGTTTGTGTTTTGTGCAGATAGAGCCCTGCTATTTTCTCGTGGGTTTGACTAAATTAGAGACATCTACTATGGGATAGCCACTAAAATTAAAGTTAGGACCCGCCCAGCCCCTTTTATTAATTTCTAAAAGGATGACTCTGAGCTGTGGTGGGCTCATTCTCTGAGTTCATTCAGCCAATAAACAAACAGTGTTCAAGCAAAATAACAATAATGAAATACTGACATTTACATATATTAAAAAAGATATTACCATCAACATGAGCATTCGTAGGGTCATTGTTACGTAAAATAAAAATACGAAAAATTCCAGTGATCCGTTTTTAAAAATCTTGTATCTAATTGACTCAGGTGTCATCCTGTTCTAATTTAGTTCTGCAAAAAAAATCTATATGACAAGTTACCAGGTAAATTTGTTGTACTTTACACGCTGTCTGTGGGTAATGACAACCTCTCAGAAGTGGGAACTGACAAATTACGCGAGTAATAAACGTGATTTATCATGGAGTCCCTGGAGGCGCACCGCGCAGCCATGCGACGCAGTGCACCGTCCTGTGGGAGGGACAAGGCGGAGGAGGAGAACAGGGAGGGAAGGAGTGATGGCGAGAGGGAGAAATTGAATTAGAGGAGCAGAGCGAACCTCAGAGAAGACACCACAACAAAACTTCTCAACAGTCAAGCAAGTGGAGCTGCACACTGGCTTGTCTCCTTTTCTTCGCGCATGGCTGCCTAGTTCCAGCAGCAACAACGCCTGCAGTCTAAAGTTTTGGGTCTGGAAACAGGTCCCCGCATTGAAAGATGGACCATTTAATAAGGACCTGGTCGCGCTGGAGACTAACACTGTTTCTGTTTGTTCTGCTTCATGTAACAACGACACAAGCGGGTAAAGTATTTAGCTGGACACTCAAATGTACAATACAGATCCTTGAAAATGCAAAAATGTTTTTTATGCCCCCTTATAGACTTTTCTGTTGTCTGATTGACGCTTTGTCCCCTTCATCTAAGTTTCCCTGACTATTTTTAAAGACTCTTTTATTGATAACTTGGCCTTTAGCCAACACAAAGTTATTAGCGCAGATCTTCACACCTTCATCTTAGATTCAGTTTGGTTCCTGGTGTGTTAGACTCATTTAAATCTTTGCAAATGGTTTGTTGATGCTGCTACGTGTTCTACAGAGTCGCTTCGGGCTGGGATTAAAATTGCAAGCTGACTCAAATGACTTTTAGAAGTTGTCGGAATGCTTGAGAGGTGTGCAGATGATTGTAATATAACCCCTTCTTGCATATGACAGATTAATTATCCGCCTCATTGCACTGGGAGGGTATTTAGCAGCTTCCTCAGCTTTTCCTGTTCTTGTTGCATTTTAATCAAAGATATTTCCAAGATTTGAATTGGGCTATGTCCTTCATGCGTCAGGTGTAAATCAGCGATTTAAGGAGATGTGTGATGTCATGTTTGAGTTTGCTTGTGACCGGCGTCGGTTTACTGTGAAAGAGGGTATGACGTTGGCTTGCGAATGGCTGAAACACTGCAAGTGGGCAGATTAAAATTCCTTCCATAGATCTGTTTAATGCACACAGATCTTAAATTAATGCACATATTACTACTGCCTTCCTGATTCTGGTACACTTTTATAGTGATGTATTTTATTGCAGACTTGAATCTCAGATCACATTTGCACAGTAACTGATATGACCCACTTCCACTATGGTGGAATGTAATCATTGGACACATTTTCCAGTTATCCACCTGCAAAAAAGAAGACATCTGGTGACTATCAAACAGCTGTATCTGTCTGTCACAGTGTCCAGGCCTTCACATTTGTTGCACTTTCAAAAATAAATAAATAAAAACCAGCCATTGATGCAGCCATTTTAAGAGTTGCTTGTTGCCGACATGGCAAGTAGCTCACTTCTAATTGTCACCCACGCAGGTCTCTGGCACAAGTATCATTAACTGATGCAGACTACTTCTTTACAAGAGTTGCAGTTTACAGATTTGGTGATGAAGGGATTTTGTGGTCTTTCCAAAGTAGTTACACATATTTTGTTGTCAGTCTTGGTTTTTTGGCTTCACCTACTTTTATGACTGGCAAGATTTTTGGAATTCATTGGCTCAAACAACATCAAGAGAGGAGGAAGTGAGCCAATAGACACAAGTGGCATTCAGGCGGCACAGCGGTTGTCCATGGTGTCCATTGCTTTCTATTGAGGATCTGTGAAGTGAGAGCCTCACATGATTAAAAGAGTGAATAGGACATATGGTGGTACAGATATGACAGTCTTAGATATGCACATGTGGCTGATAATGTGTGTGTCTTGTGCCTGTGAATTTAAGCATGCATGTGTGTGTGTGTGTGTGTGTGTGTTTGTTGTGTGTACTGCAGTTCAAGAATGTTTTCCCATATGCTTTCTGTGTGTGTTCGGGAGATGAGAGAGTACTTTGTAGTCATGTTTGCTAACAGGAAGTGCGATGTTCTTGGACATGTGCATGGTTCATTTCTTTTAGAATCCTCTGTTGTGCTGCCTCGATGTGTTTCTGCTCAGTTTTGTTTTCTTTGTTTTCTTTTTTTAGTCCGCTCAAAGTCTGGGTGTATGGGATATTTGTTTTTATTTTATGTGCCTTATCACATCATTTACATCATCTTGCTCCTCTTGCTTTTGCCTGTGATAGGGGGCAAATTGTGCATACAGCCCCCTCACTGTGTCCCGTTTGATTCAGTCTTCTTGCCGATCCTTCACCAGACTCCCAAAGGATGGCAGCAAAGCTTGTTCGCCTTTGATCCAGCAACAAATTACTGGCAAATAAAAACACATGAAAAAAGGCTGCTGCATTTATCAGCATAGAGAATGAGAAAAGAGGCATTACAGCTCTAGTGTTAGTTCCTGCGAAATGAGTTCAAGCTATTCTAATTGAATCATTAAACATGAGAAGTGTTAGATATGCTGATATCTGTCCTTACTTGCTGATGCTGCAAGTATCACATCAAAACTGCTTCTCTGACATTGTGATGAAGCAGACTGTTTGGAATTCCCCCAAGTGTTTAATCTTTAGATATGATGCCTATACGCTTTGTGGCGCCAAACCTCAATCTATAGTATTCAATGGACATCTGGCTTCCAGAAACTCCCTTCCCCTCAGGCTTCTATGACTCTGAGTTCCTGATCACTGGATGCTCCAAGCAGCTTTTTGGGAGACTAGCTGGAACGGCTTCCTGTGGACTGTCATTTGCTTTAATATCCACATTTCTGAACTTCAGAAAAGTTATTTCAAAGTCATCCATCACGTGCACCATCTCTGAATAATCGTTAAGAGTTCCTATCAAAGTCATTTAAAACCATGTACAACCACTAACATTGCAGTAATCTTGGTCTCTGAGTTCCACTTATACTGTTTCTCTGGAGCAAAAATGAAATAGTCATGTCTGTACCTGTATTACACATAGTTTGTGAATATTTTATTTTATAATACTGTGTTCTGCTTTGATTTTAGAAACCCTGTTGCTCTCCATAAAGCTGCCTTAATGTTATGTATCAAAGTCTAGATGACAGCTTGCGTTTGAAACTAAAATGGGCTTGGTCATGCATAGATGTGCATGTTTTTTCCTCACTATTGCCCAGGGCTTGATGATTTGAATCAACAAGGACCATTGTGAGCCTTGCAGTAGATAATGGATTTACATTAGTGAAAGAAAGTCCTGACAAGCCTAGTAGTATAAATGTGTGTGTTTCTATGTATGTTTGTGTGTATTGCCTGTCCAGTTATGGGCCTTCATGGGCAGGTGTTTTCTCTATGGGCCAAACAGCTTTTGGCCTGTTAGCCTGTCGTGCTGTGAGCAAACATGAGCAAAACAAACTGTGGAGACTGAAGAATGTGGTACTGATGTGAACTGGAGCAAAATGTGTAACTGGATTCCACCATTTAGTGTCAACACAAAAAGTATTACTGATGTGGGCATTAGCCCAAACAACCACATATGCCCAGTGACCTACATTGACAATCAGCAATGTTGTTGTAATATTTGTTTCCGTTCACCTGTTTGGATTGTTTTGAGCGTAGACTTGAGATAGATCAAGTTCTTATTATGAAGAGAGCATATGATAGATACCTGGTTTACATAATACAGAACACTTAATATTCAATTAGGTTGTCCGGTTTACTCACATCCTTGCTTTGATTGACCCCATTAATAGGACTTCCTAACTCGTTACCCCTGAGAAAATGATTAACAAAAATTCCCAGCCACCATCTGTGCAACTGCTGACTTGACACGCTCCTAAACTGTCAGTGATAACCAAAAGCAGATCTATAAACACAACAAATTCAGTGTAATAAATATCTCTGCATTTTTATGCACTGCAGGCTTTCAAAATAATACTTTGACTTGACTCCGACCACACCCATCATATTGACAAAATCCGGTCAAAGACATACAGACAGGCATTGAAGCTTCTGCCAAAAAATCAAAATGACAATGACGTTCCCCACCCCCAAGGTGTATCTTAGAGCAAATTTTGCCATGATGACACTGTGAAACACACTTTCTTAGACAGTCACATGCTGTGGAAAAAAAGCACTTAAGTTGGCTTGGCAGGGTAACAATATTTATCCATACATCTGATAAGGAGGACTTTGGGTGTTTGTTTCTGGTGCCCTTTACTAAAAAGTCTCTTTGTGGGCTGTTACATATTTCTCTTCATAGTCAACCTTTATTTTGGTCACCAGTGTGATGACTTTATCTTGCCCACAGACAAGCAGCCAGACAGACAGACATAATCCTATCACCCACAACATTTAAACCATTGCCATGTTGTATAAATGACACAGATCATCTTGTTCAAATGCAGTAGTCTTCTGCAAAACCTTGAGTCCTTGGTCCTGGCATTCGTGTGGGATACTCTCACCTACACATTGCTCCAGACCAAACACAACCCCAAAGGCAAAGGCATTCTCTCAAAACAGCAGCTTCCCCAGCATTAAACAGCGCACCCTCCACAACTCAAAAATGGCACAGGGACAGCTTGAGGAACACAACAAAAAGCCCAAGGCACTGATCCAGCCTCCAGAATCCCCGGATCCTAAGCTCAGAGAGATTCAGCTGAATGTGCCAGAACAAGCCTGATCCACACATGCACACAGATCTCTAAAGATCCTTTGACTATGACTGATGATTTAATGGCACGAGAGATATTTAGTCAATACTAGGTTATTGTGGCCTCAGTATATAAGCAATGTCCAAAGAATGAAAAAAATGCTTTTGCAGTAGTTTGCACAAATGTATTCTTGTGCTTCAGTTACTTTTATTTATAAGCAAACGAGTAAAGTGTTTGACACAGTAATTAATTTAGTGAGAGAGAAACTGTTACAAAGGCAGTGTTCCAAAGTGCTTTTCTCTTCCTCTGGGAATGTTAAAGCTAGAACTGAGCTATAAACAGTTTTTGTCTATTCTGCTGTGACTAGGTGTGCAGACAGTTTATTATTCTTTTTCTGTGCTTGCGTGTCTCTTCTGCATGCATTAGCTCTCTGCAGCTCAGAGAGTTCCTGTCCACACACAGTCGTGACCCAGACAAAAGGTCACACCAAGTCTTAATTAGATTAAAGGCCATTTTTCTTGCAGCCACGGGGGAAAATGTGTCTGGATTTATTCGACCACTGTGTCTGTCATCATTTTCAATACCATTCAATATTTTACAACATTTCCCATTTTCTGAAGAAATTCTGTCACAACAGCAGATTTTGTGGTGAGTTGGATTTTAATAAATAGATTTTAGATGGATTTCATATACCCATCTAAAAAGAATAATTCACTGCCTGTGTATTTCAGCTTCATGTGCACATGTTTTCTGTCTCATTTGTTATAAGCTACATCTGAAAAGTATTTCAGTCTTTAAATGTGAGATTCTCTTCCTCCACTCATCTCAGGGTGTGGCCCAAGATACTATGGGAAGTTCTTATTGCTGAGATTTCTTCCTGGCTGCATTTCTTTTTAAAAGTCCCCAGTTTCAGGATTCAGTACTTTTTGACAGAGTAGTGTGTGTGTGAGGGGTATTTTCAGGGATGGTTGTGAGCGTAGGTGGTATGAGTCACAGAGAATGTCTTTGGAGACATTTGCTTTTCAAACACAGAGAACACATTATGTTTATCTACGACTGAAGTGGTGCTAAGTTGTATGACCGCAGGCGATGGAGAGATTATGTCAAGTGTCACACAGCCAGAGAAGGCACAGAGAGATGTGGATTGTTTGGCTGTATTTACATGGGAACTCTGAGTTGGACTGCAGAGCTTTTTACTATGAGGAAAACTGTGCCTGTCATTCTTGTGGGGCAGACATGGTGTTCTCAAAGATAAAAGTACAAACAAAAAAACAGACTGACAAGTGTCTTACGGCATTGAACTGTATGCATTTATATGGATGATTGTGTATCATCATATAGTGTTCAGTGCATGTTAGCTGTGAGTATTCTCAAAAAATGCCTGGTGTCTGTGCAATTGCTGGACATTTCAGCCCTTTTCCAAACAGTCTGACCTTTTGGCGTGATTGGAAAACATTCTGAGTCATCAGTCCTTTGAGAATTTCTGATGCTGTTTCACAGCACATTCAGCCAAATGGTGGGGACCGTTTTTGTTTATCAGTAGCCCGTACCAGATGTTCTCTTTTATGCTCAGCTACTCTTCCCAAGTTTCTGTAGAATTAACATAATTTGAAGGGTGAGGTAAGGGCACGAATACTGCAAAGCATAATGAGATGCGAGCAGAACCTGTTCAGACAGTCAGTGCTGCAGGATAGGTAAGGAGGATGCAAGAACTGACACAACTCAAGGTGACATAAGAGACTCCAAAGCAGGGAATAGATAACATTCTTTCACTGATCCAGACTTCATTTGGCAATCTTCCACCACTCTTAGTTCTTCCTTTTATGCCAGATAAGGTGTGAGGTGAAATAGGGATAGTCATCCTTAAATCTATCAAGCTGTAACAGCAGTGAAAGTTTGATTGATTTAAGGACATAGGAAGTCAGGACAGTGACTTCCTATGCCCTCTGAGTCAGCTTACCAAACAGATCCATGGCCATTTCTTTTCTCTTTCTTTCAGTGTAGCCCATTAAATTGATGGATGGATCCTTTTCGAAGGAGTTCCTGCTGCTTGTCTCAGAGTTTTCCCCGTGACATTGTTGTGTTTTCCCACTTTTCTTTGTTATCTTGTGAAAGACAGAGGTCAAGAGTCTCCTGTCAGTCCATACTTAAAAAAATGTTTGGAATTGGTCAACAGCTTTAAAGCTCATAGTGATTAGAGGAAAAAAAATCTTCTATGACTCAGTAGTTGCATTATTAAATGAATCTGTGGATGGTAATTTAACAATTGTGCTCAAAAGCAAATTATATTAGCTTACATTGGTCATTTTGTCAGGTGCTGGTCTAAATTCTGCTGACAGAATGTTACAAATCCTCTATAATTAAAACCACAAGACTTTAGTTTAAAACATTATTCAGACTGTTCCAAACATCATTGCCTCATGACCTCGCATCCTCAGACAGAGGAACATTGTGTGTATACTGGATTTGGACTTACGTTTGCAAAGGAAATTGATTTGCAGTCAGGAATCAAACAAGGCCACACCAGAGCAATGAAGAACTCTCTTGGGATTAGACAGAGAATCTACCAATTCAATGAAATACAAACATTAAGGATTAGATCCCAGACATGAGGAGAAGTCCAAAGTAAACTTTTGTTAGAAATAAAGACAGAAATGTAAACGCTTAACTATTTAGTGAGAATTTAGCTGGATGAAAAAAGGGGACTCTAGAGTGCTACGTCTTTTGCTTCTCCATAGGCAGTCAACAGAGAGTTTTTGGTCATCCATCCATCTGACCATCAATTTGCACCATGGTGTGGTGGTTATAGGTTGTCATTGATGTCGCGTGGCAAAATGTTTTGGTTTTGGCTTTACTAGTTGGCTGTTCTGTACATGGATTCACTTTGGCTTTCTATCACAGTCCAAAGACACGTTAGGCTACTTGGTGGTTCTGGATTGGTCATTAGAATGAATGTGAGGATGAATTGTTTTCTGGCATCATATGGTCGGCTGGTTGCATGTTTAAGGTTCAGCGTGCCCTATCTCTTCTCCTGACAGCTGTGATTGGCTCCTGCAACCCTGAACTGCACATGCAGTTAAGAAAATTCCTTTTTTTTTTTTTTTTTGGTGACTTGCTTATATTAAGTGTCACAAAGGTGAACTGATTATAACAAGTTCATTTTGGTAGCAAATTTAACCAGCAGGACAGCGCATATAATTTTTTATTGATCACATCTCAATAATAATTCAAAGAGTCTTGCTATGCTTTTCCTACCCATCTGTTTATTGCCTCTCTCAGCACCTGATCCTGTAATATACGTAATATGTGCTTAATTTATTATGTCACTCTTCTCTGCCTAATTATACTCACGAGTTCAAATTAAAAAACATGTTTTTCTAATATTTCTTTCAAAGTAAGCAAAATCTTTAGAAGGAAAACTGAGCTTAGTAAATATCAAATTTATAAATTAAAGGTACAACTAAATGCATTTTTTTTTGTGTATTTTCAATAGTAACTATGGCTATAGATGTTAGTGTGCAGGGATTGGTAGAAGAGAAGCTGTGTGTTGTAATGAAGTCATTTAATAAGTTTCAGTATAAATGTATTTTTGCAGGGAATAAATAAATAAATAAATTGATTAAAGCATTATTACGTGTGTAATGCTACATGTAAGGATTACATACATAAATACACTGCCATTAGCCATTTGTCATTATTTTTCAACCTGATGGTTGTACGCAGCAAAGAGACATACAAGATAATATGAAATTAATACAATTATAGTGTTAACTCAGGTACCTCTAACATATCTCTGTGATACTATTGTTGATAATTTTGAGGTATTGAGGAAAACTCTTAAAACGTTGCACAGTGAAAATAACAAGAACTAACACAGCCTCCCTAAAGATATGAGAATATGAGAAACTGAAAACCACAACCAGAAATTTGCAACAGGAAGGAATGCCAGTCCTCAATCAGGTTATAAGTGTGGGCAGTGTGTGGGAGTAAAACAGTGCAAAGTTTCTGTTGAAAGAAGATAGGACCTTCTGTAACTACTTAATTTACAAAGCTTGTTTAAAACTGCGCATAAATGCAAAATTTAATCTTTGAGATCTTAAACACTTTTAGATCTGTCCTTTTTGTTTTACATTGTTCAAGCCTGGCTACTAGCTTTACAACCCTGTTGCCATGCTGGCTTTCTGAGAGGGTGAGCTCCCAGAGCTTATTTGAATAAAGGATGTATGCTATGCAAATAAATAATGGCATAAAATGTAACACAGTGTTTTTTTCGGTAAGCACTGTCTGGACAACAGTAAACTCATTCCATATGTTTAATTAACAAGGAGATAAAAGGAGAGTTCTGTTCGAGGGACAAGAGCTTCAGGAGGCAATTTGGGTTTAGGATCCTCATTTCAGATGCCTGGAATGCTAAGTGCTGAGTGGCTCTCTCTAGCAGCTGGTGGGGGACTGGCTGCACACAAAGCTCTGATCCTGGCTAATGCTCATAGCAGCATTTTATCAGCGGAACATCTAAAATTACACGAACAGCATACAGCACAGGCTCATTATAATGAGAGAGACTTAATACTGGAGTACATTTCATATCCGTCAGGCCAAAAGTTGCTCTGCTTATTGCAAATAAGTATAATTTAATGATATATGCGTTTACATGAAAACAAATTCTTACTTTCAAGATTTTTCTTGCTTGATGTAGTAATGAAGTTTAGTCCATTTAGATTTCAACAGCTTTGGAATGAGTCATTTTACTGTGATCAGGTACCGTCATGGTATTAATTTGATTTCTTTGTCTATTGTTCAGATAAGTGCAAAGGGAATTTCATGGGAATAAAAGAAGTGTCACCCCGTTACCATAGATGTTACATTTTTCAGGAAAAAAATTAATATTAAAATTAGATATCTTACTTAAATATGTTTAAGTAATGAATCACTGATGAACTAATTTAAACCAGTGAATTGTTCAGTGTGATAAACAAGATGGGGGGCATATTGCTGCTAGCTGCTGCAGGGTGAGTGGTGTGCAGGTGTCAGCTGCCAGGTGTGCTAGAGCAGGATTATGGTTAGGCTTTGTACTACCCCAGTCCTATAATAACACCCACAGTAGTCTGGCCACCTGCCGCCACATCTCAGAGGAGCTTTTCTCTTCCGACTCCTAGGAAGCAGGAAGGCTCCACACTTTCAAACAAGCTTCCAGCCTCATTAAACCCTGCCTTTCAGCTTGGTAGCAACCAGCACTTAACTCAGCCAGACACAAAAGTGCTGTCACACTGGCAGAATTTAAGTTTTAAAGTGACAAGCAAAAACACAACCTCCACTCAGCATGTTTATTATAGTTCTTTATACAAGAATACAGAAATAAAGCTAAAATATGGAAGTCAGGCAAGTTAACATCACCTTGTTGAAAGAGAGAAAATTAGCTTCAGTTTATGAGAAACAAAAAAACCCACTAAATTGTTTTATCTGATGTAGAACTACAGACAGATGGCTAATTTCTTTTCTTTTCTTTCACTTCCAGCTAATTCCATTGATGTTCTGCAAATGCTGAAGCTGTCAGAGAACATGGAGGGGGTGTCCTTGGAGGCTGGTCTCTGCACCAGCAGGAGAGACACAGAGGAGACAGACCTGGCCTACAGGATCAAAAAGATCCAGCTCAGTGCTCCCACCAAACAGCTCTTCCCTGGTAATGGGCTATTTTTTTTTCCTACAAGACCTTATACAGAGTAGTTTTTCAATGTAATATAAAGAAAGAAACTCCATGAGAAGTATGAACAAACTCCACGTACTGCTCCTCCTGGGCTGACGTCTTTCATTGGCAATAGTTTTTACCATTATTATTTCTACTCAGTTGTCACTATAGTGAGGGTGACGGGTCCCTGCTGTGCTCTCTCTTGTATGACTTATCAACTCTCTCCTGTTGTCTCCTCTCTCCCTTCAGATACCACATTTCCTGAGAATTTCTCCCTGATGACTACCATGCGAGCTAAAGAGGGCTCCCAGTTTTTCCTGCTTTCGCTGTATGATGACCAGGGAGTACAACAGCTGGGGCTCGAAGTAGGCCGGTCACCTGTCTTCCTATATGAGGATCAGGACGGGCAGCCAGCACCAGAACTGTACCCCATTTTCAAGAAGGTCAACTTTGCTGATGGAAAGTGGGTAGTTTGAGGGCTGATATCTTCTACATAAGACCTATAAAAATTTAGAGTGAAGGTGATTTGTGTGTTTGGTAGATCAAACCAGCGCACCAGCATAAATACATAAATGATATTAACTGCATTTGCAATAACTTTCTTAATCCTTCAACAGACAAAGGTTAGCAGCTTGTTAAGTTTCCCTTTATCTTTGTTTCTTTCAGATGGCACCGGATAGCCTATAGTGTGCAGGATAAAACTGTGACCCTTTACTTGGATTGCAAGAAAGTAGAGACCGTTGAACTGCTGCGAGGGGACAATGCTGTAGTCAGCACAGAGGGTGTCACTGTGTTTGGGACACGGCTGCTGGATGAAGAAATATTTGAGGTAGGGCATTGTGAAAAAATAAAGCTCAAATCTAAATGTTTCTATAGTTTTTCAGGCAGTACAATTTTCTGTTTTTTTTTTTATTTGTTTGTTTTGGGTTTTTTAGTATTCACTCAAGATTTCTGCACATCTGTTTAAGCAGACAAAAAATAAAAGTTTGAATAGATTATTTTTACGTTGGCTATGAATTGTTCCTCTAGTCTCCACATGCTAAAATATTCTTGGGCAAAACATTGCATCCCAGAGTTAGTTGAGGCAAACCATGCAGTCAATTCCTATCAAGTGTGCATTCTTTGTGCATTAATTTATTGAGGTATACAAATATCTAGTTTCACTGATATGCAATGCAATGCAGGGCACATTGAATGATCTGACAAGATGACCTTGTTTTCATTTGCATGAGTTGTTCGTGTTTATGAGCCTCTCGAACTTCTTAATGTTTTATACTAATACCAATTTAGCTCTTTATTGCCTAAGATGAGTCTATCTATCTATCTGTCTGTCTGCCATAATATAGCATTCATCAGCCTGTGAAACAGGACAACAAAATACAAACTTTAAAGTATAAACTGTAAAAAAAAACAACATTTTACAGAATAAAAAGGGGAAAATGCAGAAAGAATGGGATGACAGGGCACTAATGTTAATCAAGTGCTATTGAACAAAAAAAATATAAAAAGAAATGTGTTTCAGAGGAAGTAGCAAGGAGATATGACCAGTTTAATCAAGCCCACCTCAAATCCAATAATTATGCATTTCTTGAGGGGGGTTGCCAGCATATAACTACCTGAAACAGCTGGTGATTTAATCCTTGTTCACTTACAAAGATTTGTTCACATGTATCAATATGCATGGAAAAAAGGAGAAGCCAAAAAAGAAACCCATAACAAAAAAACTTGTGTTTTTTTTCCCCCTCTGTTTTGTCATAAATAATTCTGTGTGCTTTCCATAACAATACACAACCCCTGCCCCATTGTCATTCCCAATGAAGCTCCACTCTAAGTCTGTCATCCACAGCATAAAATAGAGATGGGCTCAAGCCCCTTCCCCTGCTATATCTCCAGGGCTTTGTCTCTATTCAGCGATTGAGCAAGAAAAAATTTAAAAAAGAGAAGGTATAAGATGTTAATTTTAGTAGAGGTATAAGTTATATAGTTGGGTTAATAAAATAGTTTTCCTTCTCCATCAGCGACACAGTCTGCAAAAAGGAAGACTGCATCTGAAATTATGAACATCCAGAGGAAGGGTTATTATAACTTCACTCTGTCTTTTTTTTTTTTGACCAATAGAAACAGATTACCTCATATATAATCAATAACTAATTCCTTAACCCTGTCCATACATTTTTTAATCTTTCCTGTGCAATAATCTAGTTGACCATCTCATGTTGTAAGTCACTCTTCCCTTCATACCCTTTCCTCTCAGGCATTCCAGTTGTTAAATTATTTTATATCCCCACTTCAGTTAAGAAATGTGTCTCCTTGTGGGCTCTATAAATTTCCCTGTTCAGAAGCAATGGAGACTGTTTAATCTCTGGCTTTGCTCCAAAAACACTCCCATGCTCTTATTCGTCTTCGTTTGTGAAAAGTTATGATGATGATACCAAATGTGTGGTGATGACTAATACTCTTCAGACCATCCTTAATCAGATCCATCCTTTACTTTAATACATGCAATTTTTGTGGTCACGTGTAAGGAAGTGTGCAATCAGCTTAGTCTATCAGAGTCTTTAAATCTTGTTTGCTGTAGAGCGTTAAGTAACCCAAAATAGTTTGTTCAACTTTATATTTTTGTTGATACAAGTGTCGATAAAAGACACATTTCTCACATATGTTATCTGATTATCAAAGTTGTACACCTTGGGTGAGGCTGGTGCCACAGGGGAAAAAAAATTAAGTAGGCTGACCTTTGGCCCTCTGTTCCCAGACCCTGGTTCTGGGGAGGAGGTCAGTGTTCCAGCCCAGTTTTCCCACCGTGGGAGCTCAGCGTGGGAGCATGGGGACTTTGGTCAGCCACTAATGTCTCTATTGCTTCCAGATTGCTTACAAATGACTGCAGAAGTTTTGCATTCATACCCTGCTCTTTATAGGAAAGCAAATTTTAGGTCTGACTGGACTCCTTTTTGGCTGCTATGTGCCCTGTTTGTATGTCTCCAACATGCTGACTGCACAGATAAAATCCAGCCCACTATTTATTTGTTAGGAAATTCTTTCTGTCTCGCTTAGTACAGGAAATAAGAAATATTTTTGGCTCTGCTTGTAAGGCATGTTGAAACAAAGTTTGTCAAGCATATCTTTAAAGTTTAGCTTTATTGAAATGCATACATAGATTTACCATTAAAAAACTAGAGAAGTATTAATCAAAGTCTCTTTAAGTCAAAGTTAATTTTGTCTCGCTAATGACTCATAGCTGATGATAGTCAGATGTTTTTGGTTAGACGTGAGCATCTGTTAGTGTCAAAATGCAGTTTTATTGCAGTGAGATCGCTTATTATATTCTAGCTCCTTCACTCACACAAGATTATGACTCACACAAGAAATCTGATTAGGCGAAGGCTGGACAACTCCACAGAGAAGGCCTAGTTACTTATGATTTGGTGAAGATTATTGGCTATCTGGCACAACACACCCTATATGAGACAGCAGGGGGAAGTGGAGTGGACTTTTAAACATTAATGAGCCTGTGCCCACAGTGACATGTGTGACAACATGAAAGAAGATTGGGCGTCACTGGAAATTTGCAGGTTCAGCTGAGGTGTACTCCTTTTTCAACACGCCCTCACATAGCCTCTTTAGATGTCCTTGCCCCAATCTAAATGAATAATGGCAGCGTACACACACAATTTGGTGCAACACTC
Source organism: Astatotilapia calliptera (assembly GCF_964374335.1). Taxonomy (NCBI): domain Eukaryota; kingdom Metazoa; phylum Chordata; class Actinopteri; order Cichliformes; family Cichlidae; genus Astatotilapia; species Astatotilapia calliptera. The sequence continues at coordinate 10,924,682 of NC_137425.1, read as the reverse complement.
ACTTGCTGTGTTTTTCAAGAAGAGAGGGCTCCTGCTAGGCAAGAAAAACAGGAAAACTTGTCTGTGGAAGCATTTCCTTTGATCTTGAATTGAGATTGGATTAGATTGGATTAGCTCCTTTTTGCCTTCTCCCGCTCTCTCTCCATCTCCCTGCAGCTCTCACTCTCTCTCCCTCTCTCTCTCTATCACACCTTAGAGTGCAATAATTTTCTTTGCTTGACATGGGCTTTTGGCCAAAACAGGAAGAAAAAAGGGATAAATGGATAACAAATCCTTTCATGTTTAATACATTAAAGCATAAATGACTGTTTGAACAGTTCCTAGGATTACAGTTTTGTTCACGATGATCAAGGCTTTGCATAGACATGCGCTGCTGATTTGAGTTGTGCTGGAAGAAATATGAGGCGGTGGGTAAAGGAGAAGTGATGTGTTTAGATTTATTTCACCTCTGGCAGCTAAATCTTAATTAAAGAGATTACAATGGGGCTACAATTACCACAAAATCAAATGCTTAATCTAACTTAATTTATTATAAATGGTTGCCCAACTGTCCCTGGACACATTTCACCAGGCAGTATGTTTGCTATAGCGTGTCAGTTACATAGATTTGTATCACTAATTCAATCAAAACCTCATCAGCCACTGTCCTGTGGGGCTGGCAGCACTGTGTTTTTTTGTCAATTACTCTCTGATCCATGTCTCACAGAAATTAGCCCCGCAGCTCCTATTCTTTTACTATGAAGCTTGTGTTTGTTATTTTTGTATTTATTCATCCTTTAAAATGTTGTGATCTCAGCCAAAAAAATAGTTAAAATATAACATTTTCTTAAATATACTTTTATATAATTTTATTTAAACATTATTTTTGATATTTTTCTTGATAATATCTGTATCATGAGTATTCATTGGCATTATAAACTAATTAACCTTGTAAATTTTAGTACAAGAAGGACTGATGTGAAATATGATGTTGATAGAAGTTTACAGTTGTCTTGCGTTTAAGGCCGCTAAAGCCAAAAAAGGCTCTGGGTTCAGTGCTGCAGGGTACAGCCATGCTGTCTCTCTGTGTGTCTATATATACACTCTGGCATTGCCCACAGGGCAGGATGGTAGAGAGCTGCTTGACTGTTTCGTGCACACACTTGGGCCCCTCATGGGGTTATGGCCAAAAAGAGGTCCAATAGTCAGTAACAATTTTACTGTTGCTGACAGTTTGTGGCACTCCTTTACAACCCTCTGCTTTACATTTAGCTATGTAGCCAGATGTTCTCATAGCATCTGTCAAGTTGGAGTGTTTAATTTCTATTTTCTGTTCCATCCCAAATGTCTTTTCAGCATGCAGTAGCAGCTGCATGATTTCTTTATTTTTGACTTTTTTTTTTTTATTTCAGGGAGATATTCAACAACTGCTGATTGTGGAGGACAGTGAGGCTGCTGCCAACTACTGTGTAAACTACATACCAGACTGTGACTCAGCTTTGCCCTATCACAGCCAAGCTCTGAACCTGCAGGAGGTCAGTACTGCCATTGAGAGGAGGTGATGCCTACTGGAAAAATGTTTGACACTTCAAACATTACAGTGAAGCCAAGCTTTTGGTGACCTTAAATAACCGTAGAATCCTGGCTTATGTTTTTGTCTGAACATGAAGGCCTGGAAATTTTAAAATGCTGTACATATTGTGTCATTGTCTTTTTTTCATACTAGCCCAACATTGTGTATTAACGCTTAAGCAGTATCGTGAAATTCTCCTTCTTGCCCTAATGGCAGGTCTCTCTGGCTGCCAAACACTTAATTCACAGCCAATCAGTTAAAGAAGCAAAAGCACACAGCTACATGTTTCAAAGGTTCTGAGGGCTTTTAAAAAGAGACTTGGACGATTACCACAGAATAGGGCAAGTAAGTGTATCTTCTTTTAAATACAGCCAGCAGTGGAGCAGTTCTATGGTCAGATGCTCTTTTGGCAAAATAGACAGTGCCAGAAGCCCATAACTCAAATATGATATAATAGCTCTTCCTTTCCTTAAGGGATGTATCTGTCATAGACATAAATTACTGTATATGTCTTTGGTGCTGTATGAAAGATAGAGATAAGATGAAAGGAAGGAAGCAGCTGTGTGTGTCGGTTTCATGAACCACACGCAATGTTTTCTGTGTTTGTCTGTTTTTTGTGCATATGCCACATGAACATAGGTGAAAAAATTATGAGTGCACAACTTGTTGAGCCAAGCCACTGATGATCATGTAAGAACGGTTCATTAATGGGACTGTGTGTCCATTTCGATAGTCATCCAGCTGGCTTTTAAAGAGCTACAGCTGAGCAATGAACTCTTGAGTCCAGAATATGTCAGCATCTGTCACTTCACTGACCTACTTCCCATCATTCTCCCTTACACGCTGAGCTTGTTTAAAAGTGGCTCTAATTCATGTCGCTGATGTCTTTTACAGACTTTACCTACAACATCATTTTCAGGCAGGGGCCATTCCTAACACTGACATGTAACGGACGTCAGTCTGGAGCAGGGGTGGGCACTTAATTTTCCCAAGGGGCAACATGAGAGACTACGGCTGCTGTGGAGGGTGCAGTCCTTCACATTTGTTCACTTAGTAGAGAACACTTTTTGCATATAATTAACAAATTTGTAGCATTAAAGGCACTGTGACCTCTAAGCACACAAGTAAATATCAAGTAAATGTGTTTTGTTAGAATCTATATTTGTGTATTCCTTCTCATTTCATATTTTGTGTCAGGCTTTTATCAGCTCATTGGAACTTACAGTGGGCATCTGTAAGGGTGTCATGGGACCTGATTACATTTCTTGGCTTTCCTGAAGCAGGCTATTTCTATGATTTTCATTTACAGCAGTGTTTGTTTTTTTCTCCATCCTCCATCTATGTCCTCATCTTGCATTCTACTTTTTCATAAAAGACCTCCCAATATGGGTCTGTTGCCTTGATGCAAAGTGACCAGCCAGCTGAACCAAAGGAGGTCCCCAAAAAGGAGAAGAAAGGAAAAAAGGACAAAAAGAAGAGGGATAAAGACTCTAAAGGCAAACGTAGAAGGAAGGACAAGGGAGAGAGGGGATCCAGAAAGAAAAAACACGAAGAGGAAGCTCTGGAGGAAGGCTTCCTTAGAGTTTCCACAACACTGCCTCCATATCAAACCCAGGAAACTTTTCAGGCAACTAAGTTGCCAGAAATTAAGAGTACCCTAGAAACTACCATTCCAACTGATGTTTTCTACAAGACCTTCACGGAGATACCAACACATGAACCTGACTTCACAACTGAAGCCTCTACTTTCATACCTAGGACATTGCCTGTGTCAAAGGTTACCGAGGAGGTAGACAAATTTGCCTGTAGATGCTGTCCGTTCCAATCCCTCCCACTATTTGCAGCTCTAACCAATCACTCCCCTAATATTTAGAGAGCACCTCTTCCTCCTCTCACCTCCGCAATCACTTACCACCACTATGTATTTGTCTGTTTATAATTTGCACATAAACTAATTTGTCACACTCACACTGCTTCTGCTGCTGCAGCAGCCTCTCTCATGCTGTCACATGACTCTGATGTAGTCTGTCAATTAATAACACTGTAAACACTGTAATTAACTGCACACCTGTAAGCTTTTATCTTGGTTAACCAGTGTACTCCCATGTAATCCACCTGTTTTGCTAACATCCATGTGGTACAATGCAGTGTTTTTATTAGGCAGTGCATGGCACAGAGACATGCCCAGTGCCGCCTGGTTAATCTCTGCTCTGACTCACTTAAGTCTGTGTGCTCGCCTGCAGGAGGACACACCTGTAAGGGAACCAGTGGTGGAAGAGTATGAAGATGACCTTTTAGAAGACCTTTATCATAATCTCTCAGTTTCTACAGTAACAGTCGGCCCAAATGTTACTGAATATGAGGTAGGTTAAACGCAAACGCAAGAAATGTCTTCTGCACAGCATAGAAACACTGTGAGGTTATTTGGCTTTCACTACACCAGTCGCTAATAGTTTGTTATTCCTTAACAGATTCTTGAATATGAGGATTTCAAGAATGATACAGAGTTAGAGTATGAGGAGTATGAAATGTACGAGGATGGCTTTGACTTTGCAAAGCAGGAAAGGGCTCAGACATGGGATGGAGAGGTAAATCTCACAGTGACCTCATACATCAAGTGAGTGGTCATGCCTGTGTTAAGTGATTTCTGACAGTCCGCATCTTTTCATCTTTTACCCCTCCTCAGGGTAACCTCAGAGCAGAGAAAGGCCAGAAGGGAGAGCCAGCTATTCATGAACCGGTGAACTGTTACAGACTTTTAATGAATAGGCTAGTAGTTTGGCTATGAGTATGGAAAATAACTTGATACTCTCCATGTTTTTCTAGGGTACAATAGTGAAAGGACCCCCAGGGCTACCAGGGCCAGAGGTAAACAAATTCCACCTGAACTTTTCAGATGAGGTGCAAAATGCTGAGATTTTCAGTGTTAGACATTGTTATGCCTAACACTTGCACCTTAAGTTTTTGAACAGTAGTTAGTATGTAGAATTGATATGTATAGCCGATTATCGATTAAACGATTATTGCATTTATGTAAGCAAATATGGACTAAATGTATCTTCCACAGGGGTCTCCTGGACCAGCTGGTCCAGTAGGACCTCCAGGACCCAGGGGAGATCCCGGTGACTTGGTGAGTGAGGTTTAGGACTTGGGTTCACTCATTAAATGTAGAGTGAATTAGTTTGACCTCAGTCTTTTCCATCACCTGTGAGACTCAACTCTGAATTTAACTGTGACCTTAATGTGAAACACATCCGCAGTATCAAGATGTCCTGGCTTGCTGAAATGAACCTGCAGGAGTTCAGGGATTCATTTTGGCTCACAAATGTTGTTGTCTATGATTCATCATAGAAAATATGCCAAATTACATACAGAGACACCAGCAGATGCTCTGTCATTTCCTAGTAGCAGAAAAAAAACAAATTGAGTGGATGAATAAATGCTACTGCAACCACAAAGGAAAATTATCTTGCAGTTTTAGAGATAGAGTCGCACCTGAATCTTAATGAAACAAAGGCAAACTGACAAGCAGCACTAACAACATTCCTCCACCTTAGTGTTCACCTTGGCTTGATCTTTTGAGGAACTGCATCTGAACAGTTATTTAGTATTACATTTATTCCTATCACAGGACAATTTGACACTTTTATAGAGATAGAATATTTACTGGATTATTTTAATAGCCTAATGTAAATGCAACAACCCTTCTTCTTCACAGATCTTTACTTATCACATATAATGCTTTTGGATAGCTTAACTTTTATTCTAAGTATTACAAATGAAGATGTGAAAAGCATTATGGTGATACTCTACTGATGTTTATGCTCCAGCGTTTTGCCATGCTTTGACATAGACTTTCACGGACAATATCTTTAACGCACTATATAACACTTACTCAAGTCCACTTTGCCGACATATACTTCAGCAAATCATTAACACTTATTTTATTGGCTATTCTCAACGTGTTGTTATAAGGAAAGTTATTTACCCTTGAGATCACACAATTGTAAATATTTCTAATTATGTGTTACTGTTGGAAATGGTTTAAAAATTCAAGACTAAAGGCAACTTTTGGAAAAATATCATTGATTTATTAAAATATTCATTCAGTAGTCAGAAAATATAAAACAACTCACACAATGTGTATACAGAATATAAAGTCTTGTGTGTGGATGTGCATGTGTGCGTTTGTGAGACAAGCTGTAGAAACAAAGCAACATTTATTTTTTCAAAGATTGGATTGTTTTCCTCTTCGTCTAGCTTCCAAGTGTTTCTCTTACTTTCTCCCAGTGATATGCTGCACACACCATAGAACTTTCATGATTTCACAGGACATCTTCTTGACTTGCATTGATTTCACAAGCTAAGTCACAACTGGATCTTGTGACATTTTAACCCCTAATCTTAAAAACAAAACCCATCCTCTTAAAATTCTCTCAATCTCTACTCTCTCAATCTTACTCACTCACTCACTGCCAAGCTATTTTTCTTCCCTTTCCTGTCTTCACTTTTCAGGGTCCCCCAGGACGGCCTGGTCTTTCCGGGGCTGATGGGATTCCAGGCCCTCCAGGAACACTGTTAATGCTACCAGTAAGACCTTAAACACACTGAAACATGCCCACACAAACGCACAAAGAGTACACTTTTTCCACATGTGGTGTAGTAGTAAGACCACAAGGGGGGGCTGTGTGACTGAACTAGCTTTATGCTTGGGAAATCTGCAGTGAGTAGTGACTTCTGCTTGTCATTGCCTCCAGTTTCAGTTTGGAGGTGATTCCCAGAAGGGGCCAGTGGTGTCCCCCCAGCAGGCCCAAGCACAAGCTATATTGCAACAGGCCAAGGTATAGTTCAAAGAAGCAAATTCACAATACAACATTACTGCATACTGAGATTTAGTTCTCCATCAGAATATTTTTTAGCATGTAGCAAGTCAGTAGGTACATTCTTTAGCTTACATAAAGCATAATGTTGTTTTTCTTTCAGATGTCACTCAGGGGGCCTCCAGGCCCGCTTGGTCTTACAGGGCGACCGGGCCCATTGGTATGAATCTCTCTCTCTGACCTTTATCAAATTTACATCATATCTCAAGGGCTCCTACGTCCTCTACCCCCAGCTTTAAACTCTATCTGACCAAGCTCAATCTCATGTCACTCTTTCCCACCCTAACCTCATCATTACGCTTGCTCGGTATATTTAAATTGAGAAATTTGTCTGTATTTCCAAAAAAAAAACCCCAAAAAACAACCAAAAAAAACCCCAAGAGATGGAAAAATGAAACAATTTTTAGATGATTTATTTTCAGTTCATTCTTAATTTTTTGGTTTGGGTCTATATTTGAGGAGTATGTTTGTATACATGTATATACATTTGAAAAAGTTGAGTTTCCCCTCTTTGTCATGTCATGCATGACCTTTTATTTCCCAGGGTGATCCAGGTTCCTCTGGGCTCAAAGGAGAACGTGGAGAAAGTGGCTCTGCTGTAAGACTAGACATAATTTTTACCTCACGCCTACCTTGGATTATAGCCTCTTTATCTTTTTTGTCATGGTATTGATTTCCATTTGTCCTCTTGCCTTCCTTTTAACACCTTTTCCTATTTGTCTTGCTCTCTTCATTTGTCATGAAGGGACCACGCGGGTTGCCAGGCTCCCCTGGAATTAATGGGAGGCCAGGCAAGAGGGTGAGATATCTTAAATATTGGACATTTAAGTGCTGAAAACATTTATGTCTACAGCTTGTGTAAAAAGTATATTGTAGCGTAGAGTGGCCTACGGTGAATCAGATCTGGATGTTGTATCTCATAGGGCCGTGCTGGAGCGGACGGTGGTCGTGGCGCTCCAGGTGAAACTGGCACAAAGGTGAGTTTTTTTGTAATTATACTGAACTGCCCTTCAAATGAGCTACACCCAGTACACACACATTTGGCTCTTCTACAATCTCATTTAGATTGTGTGTTTGTGTGAATGCTGCATTGTAATTTGTAGGACGATATTATTGTTGTTCCTGTTAACTTTACTTGAATTCATTGTCCTGTTTCCATGAACACAGTAACACACATGTTTAGGTGGCGAGGTCTTAAACAATAACAAACTATCTCCACTTGCAAGAGTAAGCCTTTAGGTGTCGAGTGTCCCCCAGCTTATTATACGTTACTGACAACAAGGCAACTCAATATATAAGAGCTGCAGGAAGCGCTTAGTAAATAACTCAGTCTTCCCTGATGTGTCTGACAGAACAGCAGAGTCTTTATCAGTCAAAGCAGCATTTTAGCAGACCTACAGCTAATCTTCACACTTTCTCTTCCCGATGCACAGTCTGAGCAGATGGGAGGCTCTGCCAGGGGAGACTTTCACTACAATTCTGCTAATGTTTACACATTACCATATGTGTGTGTTTCAGGGTTTAATGCACTTGGTTCTCTATTACTTTGCAGGGCGACAGGGGTTTTGACGGCCTCCCAGGTCTCCCAGGAAACAAGGGGCACAGAGTGAGTTACGTTTGGCTACTTGATACAGTCACTGTACTTCAAGCACTTAGTCATTCAGACACCAACATGATAACATAGCATGCATGAATACCTTACACATCGTATAGCAGATGTTTATTTCCATTATGTGACCGTAATGGTTGTTGTGACTTCTGTGATGACAGGGTGCACTAAAAAAAAGCATTCGCTATAAACAGAACATACCTAAACATCTTGAGGCTTGTCGCTAATGCTTTTTTCTTGTAGGGGGACAGAGGAAAGCCTGGTCCTCAGGGGCCTGTCGGGGAACCAGGAGAGAGGGTAAGTGTGCAATGCCTCTCAAAATTTAATTTCACGCTGAAAATAGTTTTTCTAATTTTTCTGTTATGGAAAGTTAAAGGGAAGGTCTTCACAGAGCATTAAATAAAACCATTTATTCAGTTAACCACGACATGTCGAAGCAGACTTCACAGTAGATGAAAGGTCTATATTATAACTTCCTGCTTTTTTTATTTCCGCTTGGCTAGCCTGAGTTCATTTGGTAACTACATTTGCAAAATACATTAAAAAGCTAGCTAATACAACCCTGCAATAGAATTGAAAATATGAAAGATAGAAGCTCTGTCAGGATAGTATCAATTTATGCAAGCTGGCGGGTAAGGTTTGAGAGGGCGGTCTATTAGTCTTTGCTCAAAGATAGTTGAGCCTTATCTGTCAGGCAGTGAATTTCTTTAATGAGCTATTTCCACAGATTATGTCTCTGGGGATATAAATGTATCCCTGCCTAAGGTTGAGTAAGAAAGGCACACAAAATCTGTGTCGAATGTGTGTCCTTCCTTTTATTTTAGGGATCTAATGGACCTGTTGGGCCACGAGGGCAACCAGGCGAACCTGTGAGTATCCACATACAGAAAAATTAAATGTGATATTGTTTATATATGTAGTTACACATCACAGCATGTCTCTAATGAAAATATTTATTTTGTGGCGTTCCTCGACGGGATAAATTCTTGATTCAAAGGATGCATTAATCTATGCATTAGTCTGTGCTTTAAACGCTCTTTAATACAGAAATAAAATAAAAACTAGTAAAACAGAAACCGATTTCTCCAGCAAACCCAGAGGGGATTGCCGGTGATTACTTTATTTAGCAGCTGACTGAAGTTTCTGCCCAAAGCATACAGCAGAACTTACACAAGTATAAACTGTGCTGCTTGTATTTCTCATGTACAGAAACACTGAACAATATTTTGCAATACACAGCGCCTAGTTAAAAACACTAGGACAGTCACACCTTATTAAAGTAACACTGTCACAGGGTTCACCTTTGCATTATAAATGAAAAGGTCACTGAAAAAAGGCATCTCAAATACAAAGGTATAGCATTCTAGTTCTGTCATAGAGATTATACCTAGAGATTACTATAGGATCCCTGAAAGATTTTAACAGCACCACTGAAGAGGCTGTCGTTTTTGTGCATCTGCAGTGAACATTGGTTAATTGGTTATGAGTCACACTGTCTTTCTCCCCGTAGATGAGGTTAGGGCTCAGCAGGGTTCTGTCCCTCCAAATGGATCACTGAGTGCAGGAAGAAACGGAGCGCAGTAAGACATGTTGGGAAAACTGTGCTCAACTACAAAGTCGTAGGAGAGGAGAGGATTTAACTGTTGATGAGAGCGAGGAAGATAGAAAAAGTGACACAGTAAGAGACAAACACAAGACAGAAATTTGTTTGGTGGTGAATGAGATAAGAGAGATGGAGTGAGGAAAGTGGAAAGAGAGAGTAGGAGAGAGAAGAGATAAAATCCTGGCCCGAATGATTATATTTCCATATCAATCACTTCCCAGGAGATCACAGATGTGGCTTTGGAACAGGTGGCTTGGCCAGCCTACAAAGAGGAAGGCTGACAAAAACAGAGCACACAAACACACTCATGCTAACAGGCTAGCACAGTCTCCGTGGCTAGCACATACAAAGCAGATGCATGCACACACACACACCAAAGTGTATTATGTCTCTCCTTGTTTTTCTCCCTCTCCTTAGTTTTTATTCATGATTTAGTATTCCACTCTCATTCAGTCTCATCATGAATGCAGGCTAGCTGCTGACTATTTGCTGTGTTTTGTCTCCAGGGTCCTCGAGGTCTTGTTGGGCCAAGGGGGCCACCTGGCCCACCTGGGCAACCGGTAAGTCAACATCGACTGAATTACAGGATCAAAGCTATTCAGCTGCTTCAACTCTATAAAGGCCTCTCTATTGCATGAATCATCGATATGCAAGATGGACAAGAAAACTGTCGAACTATCTCCATATTTTGATCAAACTTTGACATTAAATTTGCTGTTTTCTAACATTTATTGACATGCATTTTTTGTCAGGGAATTCAAGGAACTGATGGAGTACCAGGGTCAAAGGGCAACCCGGTCAGTCACATCTTCTCAAACCTACTATTATGTACCAATGATTACTGGCTTTATTTACACTAGAAAAATCATAGCAACTTAGGTTTAACTGCTAATGGAAATATTAACCAGTCATGTGATGGTAAATGGCCTGTATTTGTATAGCGCTTTTCTAGTCCCTAAGGACCCCAAAGCGCTTTACACAACCTGTCATCCACCCATTCACACACACATTCACACACTGGTGATGGCAAGCTACAATGTAGCCACAGCCACCCTGGGGCGCACTGACAGAGGCGAGGCTGCCGGACACTGGCGCCACCGGGCCCTCTGACCACCACCAGTAGGCAACGGGTGAAGTGTCTTGCCCAAGGACACAACGACCGAGACTGTCCAAGCCGGGGCTCGAACCAGCAACCTTCCGATTACAAGGCGAACTCCCAACTCTTGAGCCACGATCGCCCCATGTGATGTCAGCATACAACCATTGGACCAAGATCATGTGAGGACAGACTGTATGATCACCAGGGTTTCTTGTTCTTAGGGTCCAATTGGAGAGATGGGGCCCCCAGGTCAACAGGGGAATCCTGGAGTGCAGGTATTTCATCATCAGAAAAGTTACTTTGAGAGTTAATCGCCTCAGTATTACACAGTTGGCATCGAGAATGCATTTTCTGTGCATGAAGACTTGTTTCTTTGCATTGTTACTCCATCTCACGGTTTACTTGCTCTTCTCTAGGTTTAAAAAGTATCTTTGGCCTTTTGGGCATATAAAAATTAATTATACATTTGCATGACTCAATAAAGGATTCAATATAAGAGGCTGTTTTGTTAGTTAACGAAAGGACTGTTTCAGTAGAAACAACATTTTGTACCCGACAGCAACAAAGTGTCATTTTAAAATGCTGTCAATGACATTACAGTCATGTAAAGAAGTGTTTGTCATATTTTCAGATAGATCCTATTATTATTCACGGCTCTTACATAAATGCACCATATTAAAACACACAGAGTCATGCAAATCTAGGCTCCCAGCCGTCTGCTAAACGCAACACTTAACTTGATTGATGCTTTGTTTTGGTGTAGGGCTTGCCTGGTCCTCAGGGTCCCATTGGATTGCCAGGAGAGAAGGTAGGGAGCATGTCTCTCACTTAATTTTAAAATTAAAGCTGTGCCCTTATGAACCCTGTCATCACACACTCAAAGGAGACAGGCTGAACAGGGGAGTATGACCAAGCCACTTCTGGCTCCCATTCAGGCAATGTGGAGCTAGACAAGAAATCAATACACAAGAAACACACACAGGCATAACAGACACCTGGGACAGTCTTGGGTGCTGCACATCATAAAGCCAGACTGATAAAAGAAATAATAAAGACTTGGTCACAAATACAATATGTAGCAGCAAAGTGGAAATTTTGTTCACTCAGTGATGAGTTGAGGTTTTATGCATCTGAAGCTTGACTCTAGTATTAATACCTCTTTATGTCCCATACAGGGTCCCCAGGGGAAACAAGGCATGCAGGGACTGCCAGGCATTGACGGACCTCCCGTAAGTAACACGCAAACCTGTGTCTGTGCACAACTTATATTCAGTATCAGAGTTTTCTACTGATGCACCAGTCACCATCAGCTGATGTACTGCAATCAGTTTAAACATAGCATTTATGTACAGATTTTAATAAATAAGCCTATTTATTAATTTTTAATAGTATCTAGACAAAGATACTAGCTTATGAAACAGAGAGTTGTTTACCCACTGCATCTGTTTCATTTTTAAGTTTAAATTCTAAAACTTCCTTTTTTTCCATTTTAAATCATCCTTTTTATATGTTTTTATTTTTTAATTTCTCTGTAAAGCACTTTGAATCACCTTGTTGTTGAATTGTGCAATATAAATAAACTTGCCTTGCAAATTAAGCAAACTGTGTATGCATACAGCTGTTTGTATGTAGACACACACACACACACACACAATGCAGAAAAGTAGGCAAGGATTAAATTGGCTAACCTACACTTTCTGTGGTTTGCCGGTAGGGGGACATAGGAGGCATTTTCTGAAATGGATCCATGGATCCAAGGCAAGGCATTTTGAATAATAGTCATTTTACAGTGAAGCTTTTCTCATTTACAAGGATTAATTTTAGACGGAAGTCAAACACATTTTTATACATAATGGTTCTTGTATTACTTTTTTGCAAAACTTGGTGAGATATAATGGTGCTTCACTCTCAGCCCTGATGCAGCTTCCTGCTTTTCACTTTTCAAACAGAAATTCCTATGTTGAGGTGATATAATAATCATGTATTTTACTGATAAGTCAAACGGGTACTTTTGTTCCTGCTTAGGGTCACCCAGGAAGAGAGGGCCCCCCAGGAGAAAAAGGCATCCAAGTGGGTATCTGCATGTCTGAAGCTTGTCTATTGCAGTAATGGATCAAGATATCAAAATGCCAATGTCATATTTTTTTTTCCAAATCTACATCTGTGTATTAACATTAAGGCTTATCATTATGATCATTGTGTCCCTACAATGCCATCTTTATTATAAAAAAGCCTAAGTCCATTAGTGTAAGCAGCATGCACTCAGATTCATCCGCTTGTCTTGTTTCCTTTTTGTCTGACAAGAGAAAAAGTCACTGAGTGCATTGTTTATCCATATCTAATAAGAGAATTGCCTCTTTGCTGGCTACTTCTTATTTTAAAAAGAGTACTATAATAATGTTATATTTTCATGTAGGGTTTACCAGGGGCTCAGGGACCAGTTGGTTACCCAGGGATTCGGGGAGTAAAGGTGAGACAATGATGGACAAGCTACATGGTGACACATGGAGGGAGAGCACCTCAGTTCTCAAGGGGACTGCCAATAGACAAATGAGAAGCATTTGATGGATAGAACAAATGTTACATACAGTAGTAAAGTAGTCCATTTTGACTGACTATGCTTTTGAAAGAGTGGAATAAAATATGAAGTTGTCATAGAAAGGCTTTCTGCTTGGGTTTGGGTTTCTTAAATCCTCCAGGGGAAGCCCTTGTTGGATTTTTTACCATGAAATGAATGTAATGCCAATAACTGCTGGAAAATGGATCAATTTTATGTAAAGAGAAAATCAATAGAGATTTACAGTTGTTTTATTTTAAGTTGATTCATTTGTGATAATACAGGTGAGTTGCATAATATATAAAGTCCAGAGTTTTTTTCTTGAATGTTGGTTTCTTAGTTTTCTTAAACTGGATGTTTTTGTTTTTCAAAGGGAGCAGATGGAGTTCGAGGTCTAAAGGGGAGCAAAGGAGAGAAAGTGAGTGACATAGATTGTGAACTTCTCTTTTTCTGCTGATGCCCAAACAATGGATTGCAACTACAAGGACACTTGACAAATTTTATCGTTATGATGGTGTTTAAAGTCCAGTTATTACCACTTCACAATGAATGACAGGGAGAAGATGGCTTCCCTGGGTTCAAGGGTGACATGGGTGTCAAGGGAGACATGGTGAGAGTGACATCTAATAACAAGCCTCTATGTTGTTTTCTCTTAGTTATTGTCTTTTGACTAAGATACATTTTTCTTACTTGCTTTCTGCTCTCATTCATGACTTCAGGGTGATAATGGAGTTACAGGTCCTCGTGGAGAAGATGGACCAGAGGGATCAAAGGGTCAAGCTGGACCCATAGGAGATACTGGTGCTTCAGGGATATCTGGCGAGAAGGTGGAGCTATTAAAAAAAAAACAACAAACAAACATTTTTCTTCAAGATAGACTGCCAAAGAAGAAAACTTGTATCTAACTGAGCAGCGAAGTTATGTATTAGTTTTGCTTAGTTTTCAGTTATTTAATGACAAACCTTTCCTATAAAATCACAGTTTAAAATTTCACAAAAATACTGAACATATGGATTTTAATGGCCTTACATTTATTACGACGCATTATACCCCAGTCCTGAGGCGAAATTGCCACTGCACCGGTGTGCATGTATTAGCTATTAATCTTTATGTCATCACTTTATGCAGTAATATAGACATTGCTTGCTGGTTTGGCACAATAATAATGTGCAGTACATTATAAATATCTTGACTGGTTATGGGTTTTTCTATTTAATACTTGCCTTATTTCTTCCTTCTCAATTTTTTGTCTTTTCTCTCTCCAGGGTAACCTTGGAGTGCCCGGTTTGCCAGGATACCCAGGAAGACAAGGTCCTAAGGTGATTTAGTGTTGATGGGCTATTATGATCAGTTAATGTATCCCCTGGTCCTTTATCAGAGCTTTAAGAAGAAAGATGTGTGTCACTGGCTGGACTGTTTCCTGTCTGATTAAAAATAAAGGATGATGAATAGCATATTAAAAAAGGCTATTTTATTTATAGTTCATTAGTGACATCAATTCATTACATGTTGATGAATGGTGTGTTTAAGGCTGTGTTGAGCTCATGGATTAGATTTGCTTTAATTTGATACAGTAGTTAATTATAAGTTAATGAGACATTAGGGGTGATGTCTGATAAATGGAGGGCTGAGGCTGATTAACCTCTACTTGTGTCTCCAGGGATCACTTGGCTTCCCTGGTGTGGCCGGGGTCCCAGGAGAGAAAGGACGAAGGGTGAGAGCTATATGAACATTTTAATACACATTACATTCTGACTTTCACACGATTTGCATTTACATTTATTATGTAGGGGATATGTATTTGAAGTAACTGACTGATGAATACTTGTTACCCTTTACAATGCAGGGCCCAGCTGGTCAGCAAGGCACCGGTGGGCAAAGAGGTCCTACTGTGAGTACAGCTTTAGGTGCCCTGCCTACACACCATTTTATTTTAATATAGAAACCCAAGTATACTCAGTCTAATTATATATGGTATATCAATGTGATAACTTGTGACTCACACGGTTACATCACTACAATGTTGTCATATTACAACATATTTGTGTTCCACCTCCTGATAATTCATCAATGTGCTAATAAGCCTGCTGTTTGTTTTCCAATAGGGAGCCCACGGGGGAAGAGGAGGAAAGGGACCAACTGGAAAGCCTGGAGAAAAGGTACATGTAGTGTCATAAACAAAGATTATGTCCATGCACACATTTACACACACCTGGCTAACTCATAAAGTATGGATTAATGCTTTGACAAAGTGCAAACTGGTTGTTGCTTTGCAATTCTTGATGGCAGGCCATCTGGCATGCTACTGTCTAGAAGGGGATACTTCAATTTATACTCTCACCCTCAAAGAGCAATTTGGGAAAGCTAAAAATTTGTTGGCAGTCCGAAAACTAAAAATGTTTGAGTTGAGTTTGAGTCTAGCTATACATTCATTTGCCTTTTGCCTTTTTAATTTGTTAGGGTGCTGCTGGACAAGATGGTCCTCCAGGGTCCCCTGGAGAACAGGTAATGTTTTTAACTACTTCATAATAAATATGATACATTTAGCACCTTTTTTTGTGTGTGTGAAATCTTGGCATCATAGCTATGTTTTGATAACCTGCCTTATCTGTTAGGGTCCTCGAGGACCACAGGGAAGACACGGTGAACCAGGACCCAAAGGGCCTAATGTGAGTGGGCTACAATGTGTTTGTCCTTTGGTTTACTTTACCCAATATTTATATTGACCTTTGATGATTTGTTTATTATAGTCATATCAGAAAATTCTTCTTTTGCAGGGTCCACCTGGAAAGGATGGAATACCAGGCCATCCAGGTCAGAGGGGAGAACCAGTGAGTCACTTTTGATCTACTGTAAACAATTGATAAAAACACAATGCCTTTTGATAATCAATCATCATATAAAAGGATCAGCTCCCCTCAATTGTGACAGAGGGTCACAACTAGCACTTCTTTTTCTGTAGGGCTTCCAAGGAAAGAATGGGCCCCCAGGCCCCCCGGGTGTGGTTGGACCACAGGTAAGAAAATCAACAATTTTTAATTCAATTTTTAATAAACTGGTTGTTTTTCACAAATGACATCTACAATAACTACCTACCATCTGCTATGTGCTGTATGCTATGGTTGCTTTTAGGGCAAATCTGGTGAGACAGGACCAACAGGAGATAGAGGTCATCCAGGTGCACCAGGGCCACCAGGTGAGCATGGTTTACCAGGAACTGCCGGAAAAGAGGGTGCCAAGGTGAGTACTTTTCATCATGATGTTTGGCTCATAATCACCTACCAGTATTGCCTTATCACTGTTATATTAGATAAAGCCCAAAGACTCTCTCAGCACTGCCAGAATATCTCTTGGATCTCATCCTGTCCTCTAATTTTCTAATAAACAACACATGAAACCAGACAGTTTCGAGTGTATGATGGCCTATAAGTGATAAATGTTCTTCCTTGGTGTGACTGTCTGGTTGGTATATGAAGGCCAATTATTTGCTCTTTCTAGGGAGACCCAGGTCCATTAGGTGCCCCTGGGAAGAGTGGCCCTGTTGGGCTTAAAGGCTTCAGAGGGAGCAGAGGGACGCCTGGCCAAACAGTAACAAAAATTTTCATATACCTAATATCTATACTGTGCTGACTGCTAACAGCAATTGATGAGTCAGGTTTTTGCACTTA
Source organism: Astatotilapia calliptera (assembly GCF_964374335.1). Taxonomy (NCBI): domain Eukaryota; kingdom Metazoa; phylum Chordata; class Actinopteri; order Cichliformes; family Cichlidae; genus Astatotilapia; species Astatotilapia calliptera. Next base: position 10,907,714 of record NC_137425.1, on the reverse strand, counting down.
ATTAGAGTACTTACATTTACTATAGGTACTCTAATTCATGTGATTGCCTTTAGATCCCAAGTTAAGAATTTTGCAAATTAAAGGTGTAAAAAGATTTGTTGTCCCAGGATTGTGAAGGCTGTTTGTTTCTGTGTCTCCAGGGTCCTGCAGGTTTGAAGGGGGGAGAAGGCCTACCAGGTGTCGCTGGACCTATTGTACGTCTAATTTGTTGAAATTGCTTTCCCATCCTATTCCCTGCTCCATTTTCTGCCGCTATGTTTTATAGAATACTAGGACATATGAAGCAGGAGGCTGTTTCCATGGTGACCAGTGATCGTGACCGTTGCGTTAAATCAAATAGTGAATCATGTGATATAGTTCTCTCACCTCGCTATCTCTTCTTTTTTCCAGGGTTCCACTGGAGAGAGGGGTCCCGCTGGGCCGGCTGGCGCTATTGGCCAGCCAGGACGCCCTGGCGGCATTGGTCCTGCTGGGCCGATGGGAGAGAAAGGCGAGCCAGTAAGATTTGGAACATTGCTAATTTTGTTTCTTACGCAACAATGTCCACTAACACGTATGGTACAATCACCTCCCACCACTGGGTAATAAGCAACGTGTGCTCTCACTTTGGAATGTGATATTATGAGCCAGAGAGCAGGAGAAAGGTAAAGAAGACAGTGAGAGGATATATAAGTGTGATCATGTCTGCTTTCCTGAAAGTGGGTTTTTTTTCCTGGTGTGACACATTAATCAATGTGTTGTGTTGCTTAATGAGAATAACAGTTATAATATATAATATAGATATATGCTGTTTTGCTATCTGTTTGCTAGGGAGAGAAAGGACCTCCAGGGCCAGCTGGGCGTGATGGAGAACTGGGACCAAGAGGGCTGCCAGGGGCTGCAGGACCTCCTGGGCCTCCAGGGGAGGATGGAGACAAGGTGTAGTGAACAGTTAACATTTGCAACCTTTGTTCTTGCTGATTTTTGGACTTAGTTTTTCATGTGTTTGCACTTACCTTGATAGGGAGAAACAGGAGTACCAGGCCAGAAGGGTAGCAAAGGAGACAAAGGGGAAGCTGTGAGTATGCGTTTTTAAGTATAAGCATGACTGTGAATCACCAGGAGGTGGGGGATAAAGGGTTATGAATGATTTGTCATAATTTAGAAAGCCTGAGCCTTTAATCGTGTTCTTCCATCAGTAAATATGTATTGAACTTTCAGTCCGCTCCTTTATAGGGACCCCCAGGACCTGTTGGAATTCAAGGACCTGTGGGTCAGCCAGGACTGCCGGTATGTGCCACAATTTAAAAACAATAAAAAAACCCATAAAGGTTGGCTTGAACTGTGCAATTGTGCAATGCGGACTTGTCTGCGTCTGTGTTTGTTTTAGGGTGCAGATGGTGAACCAGGTCCTCGTGGGCAGCAGGGCATGAATGGGGCAAAAGGAGATGAAGGACCTAGAGGCTTTAAGGGAGGATCTGGTCCTTCTGGACTACAGGTAAAAAAAAAAAAGCACTGAATTTCAAGAGTGACTATGTCTCCATAATTATAATAGAGTATTTCCTTTCCCTTCTCATGCCTATCACTATACTTCTTTGTAGGGAATGCCAGGACCACCAGGGGAGAAAGGAGAGAGTGGGCATGTTGGCTCAATGGTGAATACTGCACAGCAATCTCAGCACATACATCATTCATCTCATGTCCATTAGGTCCACTGCTGCTTTCAGGTTGCTTCTGACTCATCACTTCTCTGAGATCTTACATCATTATCTTTTTGACTACCCATAATCTTTTTCAGTATTAAACACTATTTCTCACTTCATCTAAAAACCTTTAAATATGTTTCTTTAATTTTTTCACTTTATCAAGAACAGTTTAATCTCTTTGAAAACTGTATCTGTATGTATGTATTTAGTAATGGGAAACAATTATTTACAAGAAAGATATTAGACCATAGGATCCGTAGCCTTTGCAAATAGTGTGTAAATTTACACTTTACACATTCACATGATATACATTTTTCCTCATCCATGATGAGGAAATTGGGCATTACAGTGGTGCAGTGGTTATCACTGTCACCTCACAGCAAGAAGGTTTGAATCCCAGTGCAAAGACATGCAATTATCTGAGTTATATTATTTGATGATCTTAAATTGGCTGTAGGTGTGAGTGCAAATTTCAGGCTGTCTAGCATGTCCAGCGTGTAACCCTCATCTCGTCCTATGACAGCTGGGATAGGCTTCAGCCCCCACTCTAGCCCCGAGTTGGATAAGTGGAGGAAAATGGTCTTATTAGCATTATTATGTGTGAGATTATAGAAGTTATTGCCCAGCTCATACAAATGAAACTGCTTTTTCTTGGTCCCAGCATTCCTTTTGACTTATTACTTTTGCATTTTCCCGCGGAACAACAAATACCATCCCCTTTCTGTGGGACTAAAAGGAGATGGAAAGACAAAGCTGGCAAGATTAGAATAATTCATTAAAAAATGCACCACTATTTAGTTCATTATGTTTTGTTACAATTTCTGTTTCTGGATAGATATACACAGCTGCACAAAAATAATAGAATATCTATGAGTATGATAGTTTTCTCCAGGACAATAAACATAAAAAGAATTAAAGAAAGAATAAGTGATGAAATTCAGTAAGTGTATAATAGAATATGTCTTTATTTTAGAGAGATGGCTCCAATGAAAAGATGTAATAGCTAAATGTTATTTTAGGATATACATTTTTTCTTTAAATTGCTTATTATGGAAAAAAAAAAGACTTCTAATGAGACAACAAAGGAGGCAAAATTGTTTTATTTTTAAGATTCTGGTGTTTGTATTGCACAGTTTTAAGGTATCTGCAGTCAATAGTTGGTACACAGACGCCCCACCTGAGCTTTAATTAGTACTACCTATTTAGTTCATTAGCACCAGCTGTGCTGAATCTGCTGCTGCGGTTTAAACTTGTGAGTCACCCTTTCCTCTGCCGATAATCATTAACATTTACCACCCTGAAATTGGGGGATGTGTTGTTGCGTGGGGCTGGTTTTTCTGAGGTCAGTGATTAGTGCTGATGTTTTTACAAGAGGTAAGACTGATATCCAAAGAAAATCCAGTCTTGGCTTTTCCAGTTTATTGTGAGCCAAATGCACACAAATTAAAGAGGAGTCAACTACATCCTGAAATAAGGGTGTTCTGTCAAAGCTTGTGTAGGTTTTCTGTGGATACACTGGTCTCCTTTCACTGTCGAAAGAAATGCACATTAGATTAAGTGGTGATTCTAAATTGGTTTTATTTATGGATGTGAGTGGGAATCACTGTATGTGTCCCTGCAATGGACTGGCAACCTTCCTAGGATGCCCAACACCTCCTGGCCAGTGATAGCTGAGCTCCAGCTGCTCTGGGACCTCATGTGGACAAGTGCTTAAGAAAATGCCTCCAGTAGTGTTCCCCTTAAAACATGCTTGAAAACCGTAATAGCTGACAAATTCCACCTTGGAGGAATTTATGAAAACCTAGCTATATTTGTGTTTTCCCAATAACAGACATTTTGATACGCAGGCAGTGTGACTTGTCATAACAGCAAAAGCACAAGTGAAACTAATAATGTTAACTACGGTTCCGCTCCAGGTAATGATCCCAGTAAGCCGTGTCAGAGAGCCAGCATGCACAATATCATAGCGAGCAAAAGATTTTAGTAGAGACATATCACAGCAGTGACATAATGACACGCTTAACAAATGAGCAATCCTTAAGACTTCTTATAGTCCCTCATTAGCTCCATAGCAGTCAATGTTATGCTGACAGGTCAGTCATTAAAATCTGGCATGTAAATTTGGGCATTTGGTTATATTTTATAAATAATTATTATTAGTTGAAAGAAAGCTATTTAAATGCATTAACCTGTAATATCGCTACATCATTTTTAATCTGTGATTTAAGGCCAAGATTGAAAAGTAGTAGTACCCAATAGACCTTGGCTTCATGTGTAAGAAAGATTATCCCAGGAAATGAATAGGTCATTCTGTATGTGAAAGAAAGAAATAAGATAAATAAAAACAGAAAAAGAAGCAGTGACAGAAAGGAGGCAGTGGAGCAATGGAGTGGAAGGAAGAGGCGGGGCTCTTATTGTGAGCAGGAAGACGGTGTGACAGCTGCTAATCAGATTAGCCTCAGCCTTGGCCGTCTAATGAGCATCCTCCTTTGTGACAGTCATCTCACAACGCTGTCAGCCATGAACACACGCTCAACAAGATTCTCTATAGCCCCTCTTCTCCACAGCCAGATTAGGGAGGGAATGCATTAAAATGGAACCAAAACAAGAGAGAGGGAGAGAAGAGAGATGCTGAGGACTCAGTGGGGAAGTTTCATTCATGTGTGAGTGCCGCGGATCACAGAATTCTTCCCCCTAATGCCGAAGTATTTCTCCACCAGAAGGATATGTGTTTCCTCTAGTCCCACATAGTCTCTCTCTGGGCAGATTGTCTGTCTTTCTGTTTCAGTGTCTTTGCAACACAAGGTTCCCTCCAAGACTTCAGAGTGATTCAGAGCGCGGCTCAGCATCTACTCAACTGAAACTGAAGCCGAGCACATTTAGGATTAATTGCTTGGCGCTCTCTTGAGCAACACAGAAGAGTCAAATCACATGCTGTCCCTGGTTTGAAGAATATGGTCTTGCACATCACAGGATAGATGTTTCTTATTAATAAGAGAGAATATGAGAGAGGATGTTTGGGGAATTTGAGAACGAATCGGAGCCTGTGTCATACTGAGGATAACTGTCTGACCTGTGTGGATGTCTTCACCGTGTCACTACGATAGCAATCATAGATACTTAGTTCCATTTCATAAACAATTCAACATGGACTTTAATTTAAAAGCACCAGCTAATGCACTACTTACATTCAGTTACATTCAGCTGCATTTCTGTTGTTATTATTATCGTTATAATTTTTAGTTAAACATGTCATTTCTGTCTTCACAGGGGCCTCCAGGACAGCCGGGTCCACGCGGTCCTCAAGGGCCAATTGGGGGAGAGGTAATTTTTTCATTTTTTAAAATATCTTTTTTAATTACATACCTAGATATAAATACTGCACTATTATACTACATTTATTACAAAGGTAGTTTCAATAAACATAAAGAAAGAGACAACTATACATGTACAAAAAGTTCCATCACTTGCCCATAGTCTTGAAAAATCTCAAAGCACTCATTGTGGAGCATGATCTAAATTCATTTTTATTTCATCTAAACTGATTTTAATGTCAGAGGCATTTTCTCCTGAAAGTTGAAATCTTTTTTGGCTACAAAATTCTCTGATAGATTTTTGTTCAGGACTTAGTCTTAATGTTTATAAAGCTGTTCATGTGCATGCAAAACATGGACTGGAAAATGCACAAAGTGAAGAAACAAGTGTTAAATTAGTTAAAACAATAAATGCACCAGCACAGTTTGCTTGATTTAGTAATGCTAATCAGCATAATCAGTATTACCAGATATTCTAATTTGCCTCTCGTGATGAATAGATGTGCATAACTTTTCATAATTACTCTGCCATGATCCTGTAACTTTTCAGATCATTTTCAGAACTTTGAAAATATTTATTCTTTGTTCTTGATCTGGTCTTTAGGAAAATTAGTCATTAAGATTTCATTAGCATTTTTGTCATTTAATACATTTTAAAAGTAGAAAGTCTGTAAATACTGAAGTAACACACACCTTGTGCAAGCATTAAAATAACAGATACACAGTACTATCAAAAATACCAATGTAATAGCTCGTGCGGTGAAATACAAAGCACAATGCTTTGTATTTTCCAGCCCTTCATCTATACAGTCTCTTTTCAGCACTTCCTTCCACGCTGCCTTTGAAACTTGAATTATTAAATAGAATTAGGATATAATCCCTGGGAGAGAGTTATATTTACTGCTCTATGAATCATTAAGAAGTATTAGACTATTATCCTTGAGAGGCAGTTATATTTACCTCTAGTAATGGCCGTCCCTCTACAGCCTCTCATGCCAGTCAATTATTTAGCAGCAAGTTGCAGAAAGCATATGAGCCACACTTTTGCTTCATCACAGGAAGCTTGGAAATACAGCGGTGCAGAGGTGGTTGGATCCATAAATGGACGGTACATGGAATAGTGGGAAAGAGTGAAATGGGGGTGAGACAGCATGTGAGGAAAGCAGTTGACAGCAGGAGTTCAGTAGTAGTGCGTGGCTGTATTCAACTCCCAGGCTTGTGCACTCTACCAAAAACATGTTTTTTTCTGGGTTTGTCTCTAGACACAGGGCAAAGTACACTGACATATGTGTGTGCATAATAACATACTTGCACAAACAAACAAACCAAGTGATAGAAAGAGAGGAAATAGAATATCCACCCTCTGTGATTTAGACAATATCCACACAGCAAATCTGACAGTATTTTCTTGTGTTGTGAAAACTCTGTTCCAGTTTCTGCCTTCTGTGGGAAAACTGCTGACAAACAAACACAAAATACTGCAGAATGCTGCAAAAATTGATTTTCAAAAATCAGATGAATATTTGAAACTCACTCTTGTTTTATGATGCTGCAGTTCAAGCTGTTCTCTCTCCTCCTGCCACAGGGCCCACCTGGAATGCCTGGTGGAGTCGGACAGCCTGGACTTGTTGGAGAGAAGGTCAGCGTTTCCCATTAGTAAAGACACGTGTGTGCATATGCACATACAGTAGAATAGTAGTGGTTTGTGTGTGTGTAAACGTGAACTTGTGTGTATAGAGGTTTATCAATTTTTCCCTCACCATCAGGGTGATGATGGAGAAGCTGGAGACCCTGGACGAGCTGGAGAGCCTGGCATTGCTGTGAGTCACATTACCTTTATGCCATCTTCTGGTCTTTTTAAGTTCATTTTATCTTTCCTTAGGCTCCTTAACCTTTCAAGGATTGTCATTACATTTGCTGGTGTCTCAGGGTCCCAAAGGCGATGTCGGAGAAAAGGGGGATTCTGGTCCTCCCGGTGCAGCTGGCCCCCCTGGGCCCAGAGGAACACCAGGAGAAGACGGACCCAAAGGCAACCTTGTTAGTCTCTGCAGATCAGTGACATTTTATTGCTTTCTTGCTATTAGGCCGGCTAGTCCTTTAGTGCCACATATGATGCTTTTTTAACTCACTGCTTTTGCCTGTAGGGTCCTATTGGATTCCCTGGAGATGCAGGGCCCCCTGGTGAGCTTGGTGTCAAGGTCAGAGCTAATGTTTCTATTTACTGTCGTATTCTGGTTTTTTTTGTTGTTGTTGTTGATTTTTTTTAGTCTCTATTCTTACATTACATTGATTTGTTCAGGGAGTCGATGGTGCATCAGGACCTAAAGGAGATAGTGGAGATCCCGGCAAAGCAGTAAACAGCAATGTTTCTTTTAACATTCATTTTTTATAAGATTAATTGAAATCTTGTTCATTTGTTGACACAGTGACATTAAGTAAAGGTTGCCAGTTTCTTTCCAACTGATGGGAATTTCTTTTTCTTTTTTTCCCCTCTTATTTCTGCAGGGACCGCCAGGGGCTTCAGGAGAGCCTGGTCCTCCAGGACCACCTGGAAGGAGGGTAATCGTAGTTTACAGTATATATATTGTATATATATTTTTTTGCATGTATAGGTATATGAAGTGTTTATTTGCAGATAATACTCATGCTCATGCCATTCTCTGCTGTTTTTTTCAGGGCCATGTCGGTGCTGCAGGAAAAGAAGGAAAGCAAGGCATGAAGGGAGCTAAGGTAAGCTCAAAAAACAGTGATCTCTCTGAAGAATCCTTTTTTGATCTATTTTGCTATTGATGCCTTGCTCTTGCATCTGTCTTCTGGCTCTGTAGGGGACAAGTGGACCCCCGGGATCAGTGGGGAAGACAGGCCCAGTGGGACCCCAAGGACAGCCAGGAAGGTCTGGTCCAGAAGGGTTTCGAGGCATTCCAGGTCCAGCGGTATGTATATGGATGCAAAATTGTATTTTTATTCAAAGGTGGCATAATATTAGGAAACTGAAATTGACTTTGAATACCATACACATTGATATTTTGTGTGTGTGTTTTTTGCAGGGTGAACCAGGATTAAATGGACCGCTAGGGCAGACTGGACCACCAGGACCAATAGTAGGATTCTTATATGTGGCTAATATTTGAATCGGTTTTCATAAAATAATGAAAACAGAAAAAATTATATTTTGTACACTCTACATTACTGATGTAAATAATACATTTGACTGTGTAAACAGGGGCCACCAGGACTCCCAGGATTAAGAGGAGATCCTGGTAGCAAGGGCGATAAAGTGAGTGTTTAGCTTTCGACAGAGAGGCCGTTTTGCACCAGTCTAAATATAATGACACAGTGATGATGAACCATGTCTCTATTTGCAGGGTCATGGTGGGCTGATTGGTCTAATTGGCCCCCCGGGAGAACCAGGTGAGAAAGGAGACAGAGGCCTGCCAGGAAACCAGGGTGCACAAGGATCCAAAGGAGATGAGGTATATATGGTTGCAGCAAGGAACACCAATACATGCAGAACGTCAGTCTACAAACAAGATATGATAAATCTTTGCTTATATCCAGGGTATGAATGGTCCTCCTGGACCCACTGGCCCACCAGGACCACCTGGACTCGCAGTAAGTGTTACACAGCAGCCCTTAAGACAGTGTCCTCTTTTTCATCTACTGCATACATGTATAAATAATCGTTTTGAGTGGCCATACATGGTGGATCCTTAGATTTTGCTAAGGCCAAAACATTAGTATTTGCATGAGCATTTGTATGCAGCTATGTCAGTAAATTTTGTCTTGTTTATACTTTTTCGTAAAATAATTTGTACAAATGTAAAACACACCTCAACAAGCTTGAAATGCATAAATAATAAATAATAACTTATTATGACCCAACATAGCAGCTGGCTTGCAGATTATTGTTGCTATTGAGAAGGTGCCTGATTAGTATTTTGCAGTGCTTTCTTGAGTAATTAGATCATTTTCTAATCTTTAATAGCTGCTAAAAATTTATGTATGTTTTTAATACTAACATACTCATCATCTCCTCTCTTAGGGTGCAGCTGGCCAGAAAGGATCTAAGGGAGAAACGGTGAGCTAAGTAATTTCTCTTATTTATACATTGCTCTTCCTGTGTTCACACCTCTGCTTCGTAAGCAGCTGCTGGGAACATATGCTGGGGAAGAGAGAGAAAGTACCTTTGTTGGCTTAAATGTACCATGCTTCATAATCATAATACTCTGCTGTGTTTACGGCATGTCTTTGGAACTAAAAGCCTGCTGTACAGCCATGCTTGCCTTGTGTCTGATTTTTCCATTTTTCCATTTTAATAGGATTTGGCTCTGGTTTGTGTGATGTTATGAAAACTAGTATAGTGTGTCTTGAGAGTGAAGGCTTTGACCACAGCGTGCTGATGCACACAGCTGGATAATCCTTTAAAGCGGCATCCATATCTGGCCGGATAATGTCAGAATTTAGCCTAGAGGCCCTAGAGAGGCTACAGGTGAGACGTGATTGACATAAAGTTTTGTCCCCTTCTATTTCCCAGGGTGTCATTGGTCCCAGAGGAGATCCGGGTCCTGCTGGTCCCCCAGGACCTCCAGTGAGTACCTGCAATAATCCACTTTGTGACCTCAGTTCTGGTTTTATCCTCTTTCTTTTTATTTGACCCCTTTTTGACTCTGCTTCCCTTAGGGACTGCCTGCAACAATCATTGAGCCCCTTCCTATCATGGAAGGCAGGCGGAAGAGAAGAAGGCACTCGGAACGGACAAGAAGAGCAGCCCCACCTAGGGATGACAATATAGAATTGGACATGGAGGAGCCCCTCCAAGGAGACCAGCCTCTGGAGGAAGTTGAAGGAATGGAAGAAGTGTTTGCCACGCTGTCTTCTATGAAAAACGAAGTGGAGCTCATGAGACGGCCTCTTGGATCCTTTGAGAGCCCTGCTCGGACATGCAAAGAGCTCATGATGGTTCAACCGAAATACAAAGATGGTTAGCAAGAAATATGCTTAGTAATTAATGCTTCTTTCACCACTTGGTGCCAACAAATATTTAATCAGAAATCTACTTCAAAGAAAAGTGATGTGCATCTTCTTTAACCCTCACCCTTTTAAGTCAAGAGGCTGCTCACCATTTTGTTACCTTAGTTGTTTTCATTATATCAGCATTTGGTGTAATTGATTGATGCCATTATTCTGTGGGTTTTGCAGGTGACTACTGGATAGATCCTAACCAGGGGTGTAACAGAGACTCCATCAAGGTGTTCTGTAATTTCACTGCTGATGGACAGACCTGTCTCTTCCCTGACAAAAAGGCGGAGATGGTGAGTCTCCAGTCTCTTGATAGAAGTCTTTGAAATGCACAAATCAGACAACAAATTGCTCACTATATCCCTCGATCCTTATAATTTTGCACTACAAACAGTACTTGTGTTCTTCTTTGTATCTAGGTGAAATTAGCAGCATGGAACAAAGAGAAACCAGGAAGCTGGTACAGCCAATTCAGGAGAGGCAAGCAGGTACAACAAAAATAAACATATTATTAAACCTAACCAACCCCACCTCCTAGCATTAATCTCAAGTAGTTCCAAACGCCTGGCAGTTCTTTTCAGGTAAACTACTTATCCGAGCTGCTGTTGGGTAATTTACCTGAGTGATACTAATGTTTAGGATTATGTTCATGTGATTCTGTAGATGTACGTTTGTGTGTCCATCCAAGTGCACCTGGTTGCAAACATATTTTTGTGCTTCTCTGTAAATCTCTTTACTGTGTAATTTTATAATAATTTAGTAGATCACATGCAATGACATAGCTAATATGATATTGCCAGCCTTTGATTTCAGCAGTCAGAATGACTCACACAGTCACTGGCAGCTGTGTCTCATTGACTAGTATTCGTGGTCTCTCATGTGCACCTATTTAGAGGTCTCATAACCCTCTCAGATAATCACAGAGCTGCCAGTTGTAATTCACTGACTCATTCACACCAGGTCATTGGAATAGATTATTTTTTTCCTTCCCTTAATTCCATTGCTTTCTAATTTTCCTTCACTGTCATTTTCACCCTTGCACATGTAAATGCCTTCATTATAATTTGAAACTATTTAATAACAAGTTATTTTTTCCTAATCTCAGTGAGGTGCAGCCTTATTGTTGGGGTGAAAGTGGAGGGTTCCGTGTACTCTGTGAGATTTGAGTGATGTTTTGAACATTTTTTTTTGCTTAGCTTGAACACTAATACCTGTGTATCTGTGGCATTCAGTTCTCCTACAATGACAGAGATGGGAACCCTGTTCATGTAGTTCAGCTGACCTTCCTGAAACTACTAAGTGCCACGGCCAAGCAGTCCTTCACTTATAACTGCCAGAACTCAGCAGGCTGGTTTGACAGCACTTCCCTCTCCTACCAGCATGCCCTCCGCTTCCGGGGGAGCAACGATGAGGAGCTGACACAAGCCAAAAGCCCTTTCATCAATGCAGTGCATGATGGATGCCAGGTCAGTACAGTGACAGTGCCAGGGAAAGGGACTAGCTGCACAAATGGGAATTAACCTTAATGAAGCTAATGTGTTTGTCAATTGTGTTGCTGTTGTCGGCTAGTGTTTGATTCAGTACATGGGTGACTACCAAATCAGTGACTTGAATTAGGATTAAGAGGAAAGTGGAGAGAGGTAGTAGTCGATTTAAACCGAGCAAATTCCATTAATTGCTTTCATTCTTCTCTTTCAGCTTCGCAAAGGTCAGGAAAAGACTGTCTTAGAGATTGACTCCCCCTCAGCAGAATTACTTCCTATTATAGATGTTGCTCCGGCAGACTTTGGCGGCAGCAACCAGAAGTTTGGATTCCAAGTTGGAAAAGTATGCTTCAATGGTTAACGCTTTGGCAACGACAAACCCATACAAAGGCCTGCGCAGCAAGTTTTCAGCAAGAGAAACTAGGCTTTAACTGCTGCCCCAAACAATATTTATTATGTTATGATCCTGTATGTGGTGGGTTTTATTTAAGACTCTTCAACAGCCAATGACATGGTTTCTATGGCTTTCCAGCAGCGGGAATAATAGTAAGAAAGAAGATATGCAACAATGAGAACAAAGCACGTTTACCAAAGGGAATTATTTCAGTTAAATATATTTAATTTGTTCTTGTGTCTTTGTTTTTTTCCTCATTGTTTCACTATGCTGTAAATGATCCTCTTGAATTTCAAGGACTATGCCACTTGACCATGACCACTTTCACAAACAAGATGGATCTCTCCAATCACACAAAGGAATAGTCTGTATTTTACTGGTAATGGTCACTTGAGTGGTGCTTCGTATCTAATGTTTAACAAAGACTGAGACTGAAAAAAGTCAGAGATGTTGCCACTCTTGCATGCTTGGATTTTACTCTAAAGCCAATTGCATAGCAGTTGTGAACTAGCCTTGCATATTAATTACACAGAAGCACTATAATTAATTTCTTGTGTGCTGGAATGATAAATTATCCTTTTTACCCTTCAACTGCAGTTTGCTCAGTGAATTGCCTTGATTTGTATTCATTTGGTGTAGCTAGTTATTGAACTCGACACTTACTTGAACAAATAAGGTTGTTTCCTTGATTGGACTGCTTTTTGAGCCCATGTTTCTACAGACCAGAGTAGTGTGTAAGTCATCGTAATATTGTCCCTACTGTGGTATACTGTATACTTGCTGTGGCATACCTCAATACCTGGATTGAGGTAAGGCACAAATTGAGAATATGCTGTTTAAATGCTCTCTAGTCTGAACTGCAGTCCTTCAAACCACAAGACATTTCAAGCTTCTCTTAAAGGCTTTTAGAATTGCTGACACAACCTGTTTTCATTTTTCTGCCCTGCTCAGAGGTTTTTGTTTCTCTGTATTGTTCATATCTTGCTATCTGAACAAAGTGCATTGCTGTTCACTTGGAACAATTTGCTCTTCAGTGGTGCTAAATACGATTTTGTTATTTTTGTGTCACTATGTTGTTTGTTTGTATCTTTGGGCAGGATTATAGGACTAGAGAGTGAGAGGGTTACTGCTCTTTCAGCAGCATGAACCATCCTCAGAGGATGGGGACTAGTCTCCTGTTTTTTGCACATCTTCTGGCCAATTTCACAGGGCCTGTAAGAGGAGGTTAGGAACAATTCAGAACACTTAGGCTTTAAATGGAAAAACCAGCTTTAAACCAAATTTATATTTTGCTATTACAGTTAGATAGCAGCTTAATAGCCCCTAAAGTAGAAATTATAACATCAAAACTGGAGTTAATAATGTTGCAGAAGTAGATCCATCATACATTTTCCGTGGAGATTTTTTTTTTCAAAATCCTTTTTATTGTAGAGCTATGCATCAGAGATTGTCACGTCTCAGTAAAATTACCATGGGTGCACTTGTAGTGTCACAAGTGTAATTCCATTATTCACTGTCTGTGGAGCAGCTCTGGGATTTCGCTTTAGATAATGTTATTACTACAGTCTGTCTCTGTACGTTGGCTTAAACAGTCTTCTTTGAATTAACAAATGGAGCTGTGAAATATTACAGAAGTTAGATTTCTGTGCAAGTTTTATTAGTTTTTCCTTTAGCAAGTTACATTTTTTTAATCCTCCAAATACCTCCTGTAACATAATTAGTTGACTAATTGTATCTAGCATGTTTAATTTGCTCTGTTTTTTTTTCCTAACATTTATACAGTGCCATCATTAACGCCTCTCCTCCTGTCCCATCATGCACTGCCCCTCCTATGTATAGTGTTTGTTGTACTAATTTTATATACTGTACAGAACTTTATGAGCAATAGCCTGTTGTGTGAATGAAAAACGAATGCATTTGTCAAACGTTGGTGTCCAAATAAAAACAAACAAAAATAATTCAGATTTTTTTTTATTTGTTTGTTTATTTAGTTTTGTTTTCCTCTCCCAACCTGGCAAGCAGGTTAGAACAACGGCCATGATTACATGTCACTGTCTGCAATGACTGGTCAAAGTTTAATACATAAGACATGCTCTTCAATACAAACTAGTTCTGCAACATTCGCCTAACAAGCATTCAGTCAGAATCCTCACAGAGAAGATGCAATCTACTCTGATGTGTTCTCCAGTTCATTTATTTCAATTAGCGCTCTTTTGGTTCTCAAGAGGGAAGGTGGAGATCAGACAGAAAGGGAATGATGAAACAGTGGATAGCAGGAATAAGAGACGGGGTCAGTAAAGAAATAGACGATAAGCTGTGGAAATGTAATCATTTCTGTTAGAAAAGGGAGAGCTGTGAAAATGACTATTTATGTGAAATAGACTCAAATGATTAGTAAATTCTCACAGAATCATTCCAATACACAGCACTCACATATACACACACTCTAAAGCCCATTCTGTTGCTCACATTAGAGTACAAGTTTCTCATCCCCTTTGGGACCATTGTTCAAGGTTAGCATCAATGGCAGAATAAAGGTTACCATGTTTTTCTCCTTTCTGCTCTCTTCCACTCAATTGAATTTTAACCACACTAAGCTCTTGACCACGAAAGGTCATCTGTTGCCACTATCTCAGAATAATGATCAAGCAGAAGAGCAATGTGACTGTCAATATGGTATTTCCACAGTACTGTGCCCTTTTCTTTTGTCCACATTCCATCTTAGGGCCCACCACTCCTGTGACATTGTTTCCAAAATTTTGTTTCTGCTGTGTGCTAAGCCTTTGTTAGTGCTGTGCACAAATACCATCTCTGCTGATAGATGATAATGTTTCTGACATGCTGATATAGCCAAATAAATCCTCATAATTGCGATGTCAAATATGACAATCATTTGGAAACCACTGTGGTGTGTTTTTTACCATCACACACAGATGCACAGAGCATTGAGAGGAGCTCTTCATCCGACTGATCTGGGAGCTCAGCTCTGTGAAAGCCTGTGAGAATACCATGGAATTGCTCTTTCGTGTCAGGAAAATGGCATTTTAAGCATGCAGATATGAACATACCCAATACAAAGAGTGGTGCTTAAAACTGTGGATGGGAAAACAACGTACCATGAAATACGGATTTTCTATTTCTTTTCAGACGTGTTTCATATTACCAATATCAAATTAAAAAAAAATACAATGCAAGATATAATGTTGAAAAGAAAGGTAAAACTGTATGTAAGCAATTGTTTTCTACAATTATAATTCTGCATAAGATTAGCAAACAAAAAAAACTAAAACAAAAACGAATTTATCTTTTTTTTTTTTTTCATATTGCTGACCATTGTTATACTGCTAAATGTTATACTGCTAAAGGCGCAATTTCCACAAGATGGTACAGTGGTGTTTTGTTTTTTAATTACGTTTGCACTCTAATGAAAAACCCTTATCCGTGTGATGCACAATATATCACCTTGTAAGCTTTGGTCTTGGCTAGCTTTGCATTGCATCTACTCCATGAACAATCTGATAAGACCTATGAATGGTTGGAGCTGGTACAAATGAGTTGACCCAGGTTTACATTTGTAACGCAGCTGCAAAATTCTTACATACCACATACTGGGAAAAAGAACATGATGGCATCTCCTGAACTATCCTTTTTGTCTCTGTTCTCTCTTATCTCGCTCCCTGTGGCTGCTACTCTCTTGCGCAGTGTCTCATTATTCTGGAGCTGAAAATGTTAGATATTTTTCTATTGTTTGTTGTTGGACTGTCTGGTCGTCCCGCTTTCTCCCTCTAGTTTTCCCTTCCCTCAGCTCCTCTCCTGTGACATTGATTCTAACTAAGCTGAACGTGTCACAAAGTCACAGTGAGAAATGAACAAATTAAACAGATGTTACGATTAATTAGAGAGAGTCAGTGGAAACATTTACATTTCTGGGAGAACGGGGACATATCCTTGGTCTCAATGCGTCCAGCCAAATGCGGATGTTGTGTCACAGTAGATAACAGCAGACATTATTTTCCAACCCACTGATGTGTGTGCACGTGTGCATGCTGCTCTCAGTTTAGCATCTTGTACTGTACATTTGGTGGGGAATAACTTGGATCATTTCAAGCACGAGCATGGTCCTTCATGCATAGGCTTGGATGTGTGTGTCTGTGTGGGCATGTAAAAATCATGAGCATTTGCCGCTGAGCAGGGGTTCTCTTATTAGCGTGCATGCAGGCACCTCGCCTGCCAGGTCCCATCCACAGCTCCTTTATCTCATGAAGGGTTGGGGGAATCATTTCCACGGATGCCTTTTCCGTCAAGCGCTTATCAACAAAGCTAACATTAGTAAAGCAGTTTGAAAAAATGACTTGAAGGCGAGGGAGGGAAACAGAAATCCCTGGGCGAGTGGACAAACAGCTCAGTGATGATTCGGAAGCCCAAGGCCCTGTGTGTCTGAGAGTGTCAGATGATTATCTGGCAGACAGAGAGCCCAGATTTAAACACACAGCTTGAGAACACCCCCGCCACCTCCAGCACACACATCCTATTCGTAATTTTCCGTCTGCTGCAACTCTCAGCACCACCACGGCTAAATCCGCAAGCACTGCTACCGCCATGCCAGCCTCACTTAAGTTAACTTAGTCCTAAGTAAAAGGAAGACAACTTTTTTTGCTGGTCTTTCCTGACAGCCAAAGTAATCAGTGTGTCTTACTTACCAGATTGGGTGAAAGACAGAATGAGAGGTAGAGCAATGCAGAAAATCAGAAAGATGGGAGAAAAAGAGAGTGGTAGTCATTCACTAGACAGGCAAGAGTTGGATGAATTACTCAGAGCAATTTGAACGTGAACAGATGTTCATAAATTCAAGGCAGACAGTGTTAATGAACAAACTTAGCCCTGATCAGAAAGACATGAGGAATAATCAGAGGGGGCTTGTATTCAGCTATGTTTCACATGCATGTGTGCTTCTGACTTGTTAGTGAGCAAGAGTAAGTGAGAGAGTGGTAGCAGCATTACCCCATCGCTCAATACAAAATGATTTTTTGCCATAACTCAGACAAGGCTGTGAGCAAAAGAGCGAAAAGGAAAGACAGAGACCGAATGATTCAGCTCTGAGAACACATTGGCTCAGACTTCAGTTGAAAAGCGAGGGAAACAAATTGTTTCCATTCACCTCAGTGAGTCCTGTCTCCTGTCTGTGGACCTGAATGCAAAGAAATCCTCCACCTCTTACTCAGTCACACCCCTTCCATCTTTCCCCCTCCTTTCCCTCTGTCTTCACTTCACTCACTGAGTGATCAATGCATCAGTAGTGGCACTAACAAGGTTGTTATTCTATCAGAGAGAATCAGAAGTGGCAGCATTTCATGGGCACCTGGACACTTTTCATAAATCTTGTAAAGCAGAAGTGAACTGCAAAGACAAAATACTCTGCTTGAAGTGTGCGGGTGCTAGACGCCATTCAATGGTAGGAAATAACATTTTCCCTGTTGGTTGTATAAACCTGCCAGTGGAATGTAATCTATATATTTATACCAGCTTATATTTATACTACCTAAATGGATAAGTCCAAGTAATCAATACTCTTTCTAGAAAGATAAACTGCATCATTTGCTCCTGGCTTGACAGCGCAACTGACAGCATTTGAATTATGCTTTCATGTGTTTAACAGTAATGAGTACAATTGGGCCTGACTTTGTCGCTCTTTAATAATTTAGAACTAACTGGAGACATGAAGCAATATTCTCAGACTACAATTGGGAATTAGTCTTCTTCCAGGCACTGTTTTTTTTACCCGTCTGTCTTACTCACTTACTCTGATTCCCTCTTTTCGCTACATAATCGAACACTAACGCTTAAAAGCCCCATGCTGTCTTTACTGTGCATACGAATGGAGTGTGTTGTTGGCTTTGGTTGCTACAGTGGGAATTCTTTGGTGCAAAAGCATCCAGGAAAAGTTGATAATGAATAGCATTTCTTTTTTTGGTGACAGAATCAGTGTCTGTTATAAATTACACTTTGCAATCTAAAGAAATCCATGAAGAATTCCAGCTTTTCGACAAAGTCTTCTGTAAATTCAACCCCTCAAACATTAGGTTATTTTTTATTTCATTACACATAGATAAAGGTTCCTGTCTTTGTTACTGATAAGTCCTGACCTGTTTCTCTGGGATATAGCTGACAAAGACATAGCAAACAGGCCAATGTTCAAATAAAAAACTCATGCTGGTGTTTCGCTTTCTTTCACTTTTTCTCGTATGAATGGAGCACAGACAGAGGTCTTTAGTTAAACCCCCAGCTCTCTATTCATTTCCTCCAGGGCACACCAAACAGAGGTTTCTAGTTACAGTAAGTCTCAAATGTCTGCTTGTTTCAGCATCTGATGAAAATGCAATGATGTTTTGATTGAATTCATTGCCTCCTGAATAAACCTACTCTTCTAATGCACAATGCTTCAATTTGAATTCTAATGAAGATCCAGGCTTCATTTATGCTCTGCGTACGGTATATCTTCTTTTTTATGTGCAAGTACAAGTATTACAGTCATGATGTAGACTGAATGTATCCTTGTGATATAGAGACTTTTGATGTGTTTCTTTGCTGCTGCAGTACTAATGAGAGACTAGGGGTTTCAGGGTTTCAGGTGCTGGTGCGCTGAGAGAGGAGGTGAGTGACAGGGCTCATGAATAGTGATGGCCGACAGCTGCTCATTAACCAAGAGACTGTCTGTCAGCCAGCAGACTGGAAAAGCAGCCCTTCCTCTATGTTTACACACACATTTGCACATAAACACACCAATATGAAAATACACACACATATGTGCAATCCTATGGGGATTTGGTGAACAACATGAGCACCACACAGACATCCACACAGTTCATATCCCCTTCATCTGGATCCCTTGTGCCTGCTGTCGAGTGGAGGCCAATCATGCCTTTCCCTCTGACAGCATGAGCACCGTGTGCTATTACCTGTATGCACCTACCACTCCCACTGGGGCAAGACCCTTGCTGAATATGGAAAAACCTTCTAGATGTAAATTCTGAATGAGGTCCAGAGTGCAAAAGGCACAAAAGATTACAGCTAAGGCAGAACAAGTGACATTCAGTACTTTTTATGCTGTTGTTATGAGGAATTGTGTGCTACCTCCAGAGTCTGTCTCTTTCATTTTAACAACTTAAAGTAAAAATTCCAAAGAAAGGTGACCTAGATATTGGACATACATTCATGTTTCATTACATTTCTAATGGTGACATGCTGTTCTTCCAAATAATTCAGTCTTAAACATGTAATAATCTGAAACTGGAGCTCCTTGAAATCAGAAGGCAAACCCAGGAGGATACTGAAAGCATTATGTGATATATTACATGGCATGTCAAAAGTTAAGTAAGCTTTTTCATTTTCTTCTTTTAAAACAACATATCCCATTTCTGAAAGCTGTCAAGACATAAAAAATGAACACTTTTAAAAGAAAGTTTCTTTTTCTTCTTTCCTCACAGTTTCTTTAGCTTACTTGGTGGGAAAAAGAAATGCAGAGGGCAGCTGCTGATATTGTTTCTCTGTTCGGACAAAGCCAGAAGGCAAAAATCTGTCAAAAGCCTTACTACTAACTTTCTATCTATCAAAAAGTAAATAGCAAAACAGCTAAATAAGACAGTCTTAAATCAGAGTTCCTGTCTCTGGATGTTCGCTTAACATTCATTACTACAATCAAAGATAGCAAAAGGCCCTGAGACCTCAGTGACACAGAAGTGAATGCTGAAGTTATTTATTAAGCATGACAAAATTATTAGAAATATAAAATAAATATTAACATCCACTGCCCTAATTCCACCCCTATCTATATATGTGTGGAGGTGTCCGTGTGCTGCAGCTTTTGTAATTATATTAGTTCCCAGAAACCATCCATTCACCCAAAATGCTAGTTCCTCCTCTTATTGTACAGGAGCTATAGCTGAATGATGACATCATTACTCAATGAGCACCACCCCACCCACACGGTCTCACTTCCAGAGTACTTCCAAGCCCATTATTCACCCGTCTCTATTCACCCAGTCACTTAAGCCCCTGTCACCATTTCATTCCTGGCCCTAATTCAAGCTTTTGTATCTCAACCATTCTTATAAACTAATTTGTGCATGTATAATAGTGTAGTCTTTGATCTTAGATATGCATGGCTTGCTTTCACACTCTGTGAGCTCTGAGGATTTATAGTGGAAATCATGGAATTATTGTTTGTGTGGAAGTCAGTTGTTTACTCAGCCATTGCATAACTTTGTGTAATACGTGGCGTATGTTTGAAGCTTGACTGAGCTGATGCTTGATGTGTGAAAAACAAATATGGTGTGAAATGTGTTGATTTCAGTGCACTGATCCCTGTTTTGAACTTATTTTATTGGCACTGTCAGCTAAGACAATTAAACTCAACAAGCATGAAATGCTACCTGTCCTGGTAGAAAGGTGAAAAGAAATTACAACTACAAATAATCTGTCATTTAGAAAAATATGGGCCATGGAGTACTGGAAATGTATTATCTAATCAGTATTAGAGCTCTAAAAAGAACAAAAACAAAACTGACTATGCATAATAGTTGTGAAATTCAGTTAAAGCATTATTGACTAGATTGTATGATCAAATGAAAAGATGTCAGTAATATGTAAGGGGTGCTAATTCCTGCTGAAACCTCAGACAAACACATCACAAAAAACAGTTTAGTGAAAGCTTCAAACACAGTGCTCATTAAGTGAATGATTATAAAAGAAAATAAAAGAAGTCAATACATATTTTTCAGCCATCAAATGCCACTAGCATTAAATCTCAGATGTGCCGAGAGAGAGAACTTCAATGGTGTACATGTTGCTCTCTCTTTCATTTGGATAGCTATGCTCACAGTAACTGGCAACAGGACACACGCTGGACTCAAATGCTTTCAAAGGACTTGGCAGTTACAGTCTACTTAGAACCATGTTCAAAAACAGGTTTTTTCAAAGAACAGACAGGCGGATAAAGGACAAAATCACAAGAGCTAAGACAATCATAATGTAACAGGTAAACTAATGTAGGCTACAGACATTTTGGCAGAACTGCACAGAAATAACAGAGATTATCTGGCAATGAAAACATCTGGATTGGGCATTATGTTTCATAATTGTTTAGATTCATTCACATTTCATACACTGTGTTGCAATATAACTAGATATACTATAATAATATAATATTTGAAAAGTTTTGAATATTACAATTAGTCTACACTCAATAACCTAGAACCACAAAATAATGACATTTTTATACTGATCCACTTGAGGGTAACGGGGTGGGCTGCAGCCTAGCTGTCATGGTGTGTAAAGTTGAGTTACCCTCTGGAAAGGTCTCCAGTCTATCACAGCACTAACAAAGAGACAGATAACTGTTCACACCTATAGCCAATTTACAATAACCCATTAACCTAGCATGCACATGGTTAGATCATGGGTGATAGCCAGCAAATGTAGGGAGAATTCATGCAGGGAGAACACGCAAACTCCACAAAGCATGACCCCAGTTGACCAGATTCAAGTCCAGGACTGTCTTGTGGTGAAGCTACAGTGCTAACAACTGCGCAACTGTTCTACCCTAAAATTAAATTTCAAAAGCTAGAATCTCAGCTTTAAGTATTCAGATCTTTAATTTAGTGGAAATTCATTTTGCAGCACTTAAAGCTTCCCAGAGACTCAGCTGGCTTTACAAATTGTCATGGTCCGGGTGTGTGCCAGTGTGTCTCCCTCCGAGCCGGCGTCTCCACCCCTGGGAGGGGCCTCAGTGTTTTTGCTGATCGTTGACATCTGTGGGTAATTAGCCGGGGGACTCATAAGGCCAGCGTTCTCAATCTCTCTTCGCCAGATTCTCTGCTAAACATCAGTCAGTGCAGGCCACCACCATAATTTCCTTACGTGTTTTTTTGTGAATCACCTTTGCTTCACTGTATGTTTGTTTTTTGTGCGCCTCCCTTTTTCAGCTACACCTAACTGTTAAACCCCTGGCGAAGAGCTTCTACTTGGATGCTGGACTTTCTGGCAGTCCCTCAGGCTACCACCAAAACTACCTACCTGCCTCTCTGCCTCCACGCCAGGAGTTTTTGGATTTACACACCCGGATTACTCCCCCTCCATGTCATCTCCGACCTCCGTTGGCAAGTACACAGTACGAAGGAGGATTTTGAGCCAAACAACATATTCATATGCCTCCTTATCTATGTTTTGAACATTTGCATTCTGTTACAGTGACCCCGACCTTTTCCTGGACCTTTTGTGACTTGCTTTCCAGTCCAATCCCCGGACCCGGACCAGATCATTATTTAGTTAACGTCTACGCTCACCTTTTGTTTATGAATATTTTGTGTGCACATTAAACATTATTCTTAAAATATATTTACGAGCTGTTCGGCGTCTTGCGTTTGAGTCCTGTCACTCGTCTGAAACGGTCCCGGCCGTAACACAAATGCGTATTAATCACATTCATCTTTAACGGATCATGCCGAGCTTTTCAGACAAGAATAGAACCATGTATAAACTGTCCACAGATGTTCAATGGGGTTTTAATGTGAACTGTGGCTTGGTTAATTACCAAAAGTTAGAGATTTGTCCCTAAAGTCACTAAAGTATTACTTTATCTGTATGTTGTAGCTGTGTTTTCAGGTTATGTACACTCTGGAGCAAGTTTTCTTCAAGGACATTTTTGTATTTTTCTACATTTATTCTCCTTTATTAAGGTAATGTAATGTTATTAGCAGTGCTCTAAAAGATCAGTTTCTAACTGGCTAGACCAAAGAATATTTCTCTCCATGCTCTCTGAGTTTGTTTTAGGAACTTCCAGCGGTTTGTCATATGCTTTCAACTCAGGGTGGCTTCTTTCTGCTTTGTCATAAAGGCCTGGTTTACTGAAGTGGATGGTATTTATGAAGTCCTTTAAGAGAGATCAGTGGATTCTTGGTCATCTCTCTGGCCACCTCCAGCCATGCTGGTTTTAAAACTGCTCCCCTCTCATAATTATTGAGTGCTCTTTGATTCTAGGAGCACATCTGATATCTCTGCGTTACTGTGTTGAGCCAGGACCAACTTTGCGACTGATCAGTTGCTGTGTTTTAACCTAGTTATAAAATAATAAAAAGCCACTTTTTCCCATTCAGAAGGAACCAAATCATAAACTTTAAAAAGATTTTCTTTAATAGTTTTCTTGTAGTAGAAAATTTGAGGGCAAATATAACTGCCTTATTCAGGATTAATTGTGGCCAAATCATTCATTTTGTCTCGGTTAGACTCGCTTAGGTGCTCTTGATTATTAATTAGCAAAGATATCTAAAATTATGTTTTTACTTTGACATTTCCCCTGGTGAATGGCTGAATACCATTCACCAGGGGAAATAAGAATTTTATTCATTTACATTTTTATAACACAATCAAGTTTTTTATAAGAGCTGTGAATATTTTCTTACACTAGTGTGCATTTTGTGTTGAGAATCACTCTTACCTGGCCATCATGATGCTTTCACTCAGTTCTAATAATCATGCATCAATGATAGAATAAATTAATTTACTTTGAAAGGTTATTTGTGACACATACTACGTTACTCTACTTTCATGACTAATTCTTTTCTTTGTCCAAATGTCTCATGTTTATGCTTAGTACACACAAAACAGTACAGAAACTAAGTTGCATATACATTAATATTCAATTTCTGATCAAATAATGTATCTGCTGAACACTTCTTTAGATCTTTTGAGTAATTAGTACCTGCTTTCCGTGAGAGAGAAACTGCAAAAGACTGCTTAGTCCAATTTCAGTTTTATACTAAACATCTATTTAGATGGAAAACATTTTAAAATCACTTTCTCTGTATTCTTACAGCCCAAAGATTCAAAGCTGAGGAACAATAAGGGAGTAAGCTATAGATGACCATGCATGCAGCTGTATGCCAAGTTAAAATACTCTGATGGAATGCTCCTTTTGTTTGTAATCGATTGAGAGAGAAAGGCATCCACTGTGTAATTGTAGCCTCATTTGATCTCAAATAAACCATGCTGTCCTACACAAGGGAGAGAGCAGGGCAAGGATAAGCTGGAAACACCTTCATTACACCAAACACACACTCCAGCACACTTACTTCCTTGGCCTAACTCTTCCATGCACGTGCACATACACACACAAAAACACTCATTTGCACTTTCCTTTTAAATTATATCCGCCCTCACCTCCACCCCTCACTGCCTCCCCTGGTCTGTCTTTTTCTCCAATCTTGCTCTGTGTCTTATCTTCAATCAAACTCAACACACAGCTAGATAGAGGGTGTATGAACACACCAACACACACACACACACACGCTCACTCTCTCCGCACATCTTGGAATGAGCCTGGGATTGATTCTAGTCACACAAGAGTGGGGCGAAATGAGCAGTCACTCTGAATAGGCAAAGGCGTCAAATAATACAGATATGAACGTCAGAGGGATAATTGAAGAAAGTGTTTTATATGTAAAAGACAGAGGAGGATGGAGTGGAATTGAATCTCAGAGAAAATGAGGAACTGGTTCTGGTCCCAGAAGACTGACTCACAATAAACCCAACTATTTCTGAAGAAAATAGGGTGTAATTAGACTGGTCAGGGGGTTCCACTGGGTCTAACACCATTCACATTCACTCTTTCTCTATCTCCCCTGCATTCACTCACGCTCTTCCCATTTCTTAGCCTCTTTTTAGCATCTCTAAGTCAAATGTCAGTATGTTCATGTGAGCCCAAGCTTCTTTTCTCTCTCACTGTTGCACTTCCTTTGTTATTTCTTTCATCCTGTCCTGTTCTTTTCTATGTGTACTTCCCTTTCCACCATTTTCAACCTTCTCTCCCTCTCTCTTCCTGCCTCCCTCCATCCGTCTATCCCTCCCCCACCCAGCAGGCGTGGAGCTACATCAGTAGAATTGATCAGATATTCCAGGCACATATGGACAGCACTGATGGGCATAAATCATGAGTATTTTGAAGTGCCCATGCAGGGCTCTTCAGACTGCTTATAGTGAGCAGCCAAAGCTCTGTGGAACCAGTGGATGAAATCCTCCTCTTCTAGCTCCATTTTCATGCCAAATTTCTTTCTTTTACTTTGCTTTCCAAAGTGTGTAACATCTTCCTCAGCAGACTTCGAGACTCTTTTTCTATGTGTCTCTCATCCTATGTTAATACTGATGTAACCTCCAAGCCCTCCTTGTCTGAGCTGTGTGCATTCACAGCCTGAAAGATGGTCTCCTCCCTCACCCCGTCCCTTATATGCTACCTAACTTGGCAGCATTACAACAACCTGTTCCTATGGCAACAGGCTGGCCAGCAACAATAATCACTATTGTTTGAACATGTCGTGTTGTTTCAAGCGTTTTCCTGGTCACATGGTGAAAGGCGAGCAGATGATAATCAATACCTCCTTCTGAGCCATAAGGGGTTAACCTGCCCTTTCCTCCTCTCACAGACACACTGAGCACCACAGTAACACACTATGAAGACTTCCCATCTAACACGTCTTTGTAAAAGATTATTGGACAAAAACAATAATTAATCCTCCAAATAAATGCCAAACTTTCATTGTTCTGTTTTCCTATTTGCAAGTCTCATTATATACTAAAATTACCTCTGAATAAAATACAGCTAGTCAATATTGTACAGAGATGAAAACCACTACAAAATCAATTGACAGTCTCCATAATTGCAGGGGAGATTCCTGAAGCTTCCCATATGCATTTGTCTCCCTGTGTGTGGTCACAAACCACCGGGCAGCAGAAATAAATCTCCACGCTTTGCTCTGTCCTTGTTCCCTCTCTCTGCCTCTCTTCAGATGACTTGTCCTCTGTCTCCCTCTCTCTCTCTCTCTCTCTCTCTCGCTTCAGGTTCCAGGTTATTGATTGGGACCCTACTGGAAGGTGCAGGGATAAGATAAATAAAGAGTCAGTGGCCATGAACAGCTCTCTCGCTCACCCTAACATGAAGGGAAGGATAATCATCTGCCAGGCTCGAGGAAGTGGTCATGTATTTTTTTCAGGCTACTTTCATGCAAAGTGCCTCAACTATTGCCTTCACCACAAGGATCCCCAGGGCCAACTGTAACATGCTCCTAAACCTACTAGATTCAGCAACAATTTAATGGCTTGTAGACTCAAGGTAGAACTTGTCGACTCAGTCGTATTATATTTTATGTATGAACTATAGTTCGTCAGTGAAACTCATTATAAGTCTATTCTTTAAAACTGAAATTAAACAGACTGCAGCTACAAAGTTTATGGACATAAGCCTTAATGTACTGAGCATGCTAAACTACATAGCAGAAAAAAGCAGGTGCCTCTCTGTTTTATCTTATGTTATCAAAGGAGTGTGCAGGGCCTGAAGTTATTTTGCACAGATTATAACAGACCATATCACTCAAAACCTCTATCAATCAAGGTGGATTTCAGTGAAATGCAGTAAGGATATTTGTCACACATCACTATGTAGCGCAAAACACTGCTATCTCCACGCAAATAGGTGGCACACAGGCATGTATAAAGTCATCTGTAAACACGAGCACACACAGTGGGGTAAATAACTGTCGGTATCTCTTGCAGCATCGAGAGCAGTGGCGCGAGTCTTCCCCTCAGATTTTGAAAGCCCTATCTGTATCAGGAACAGCAAACCGAAAAAGCAATTTGCTTTGTCACACAGAGACATGCTTGACTACACTGAATAATTGCACTGCAGCTCTGGAAAGAGCTGTTTTCCTTTTATCTAATGAAGGCCTTCAGGGGAAGGAGCACGGGACTATGTGTTTTATATCTGTATGTGTGTGCTTGAGGATGTGTGTGTGACTGTATGTACGTACAGGTGTGATATGCAATGTACGCGCTCAAGGACTATATACATATGTGGGCATTTAAAACTGCAGAATGGAAAGATAAGCAATTGTAGCAGATATAAGATATCCTTTGCTCTGGTTCTATACCATCCATTCTACCAGTGTATATATTCTACATGTCGTTTCTGCACAGTGTTCCCCTGCAATATAATGATTAATCAAATCTGCATCTTGCCTCTCGGCTGTGTCCAGTTCCACGCTTCAGGCACTTCACTTATTCAATATTGCAGAAGCAGACTGGAGAATAAGAACCCCTGTGACTGGCTTTAGAAACTAACTCCGGAGAAGTGCTGAATCCACACTCAGCTGCCTGTCGGCCTTCCTCTATGGAGCTTGGCAAAGCAGTGCAAAAGCTGGAGGGACAACTTCAGCCCACAACTACCACTCAGAGGACTGCAAGGAGCCCTAGTGATGCAAGCAGAAGGGAAAAAGTGAACCTTTCCATCCCCTTCATTTCTATATTTTTCACCATAAATGTAGCAGAATCAGATGATAAAACATATCAGTGGGAGGAGAAAAGCAAAAAGAAGGAAAAAGATTACAAAAAATAGAGTGGAATATAAGCGCCGTCTCTGATTTCTCTGATGATTGCATTCAGGAGAAAGGTTTGTGAATCGCCACAATGGCTCTACAACATTTGCACCACTGTGAAACTGTAATTAAGTCATCAGCGACAGTTTGGAGTCTTTGACATCATAATGAGGCTGAATGTGCGCAGTTCGTGCTCTGTGGATAAGCTGCTGTAATCACTTCTATCTGCTTAATTATGTAAAACCATTTTTCTATCCTACTAATGTCTAGGTCTTTATCTCTTCCTCTCTCCCTCTCAATCTCTATCTCTGTCTCATATTTTGAAAATAATGTACAAGAAAATCGTAAAAATGCAGTAGAAAAGGACACACATCCTTGGACTTATCAACCTGAGGCACATATTTGGGTCTTAATGGATGCTGGAAAATAGAGTACAGTGGATGTTGGAAAATAGAGTACAGTGGCAAATGAGTAATAAAAATGGGCACTGAAGGATTTATACTAGCTGGAGCTACTTTAAAAATGAGCACAAAGCCCTGACCACTTATTGGTGGAGGAGCTTATTGTTACCCCTCCTAAGTACTGATCAGAAGAACAGTACAGCTCAAAAGAAATGTGCATGCAATTTTCATATCTTCTTTCTTTCAAGTTCACTTGTACACATTTCCTGCTTCACACTTATGGAAGTGAAGATGTGCGCTGGCTGCTGCGGGTTATTTGCAATGAAGTAAACATCATTCTTTCTGTCCCTAATGGAGAGAACCTGACTGTACTCTTTTTTAGATAGACCCACATCAAAGCTCCCCTTCGGTAGTACATCAGAGATCACCATATCGCAGTGTACAAGCTCCACGCACACAAACACATGCTCACCCTTGAGAGTGTGGCAGTGGAGAGTGAAATCTTGTGATGCTTGGGAACTTTACCGCCAAGACAGGCTGCAAAGGGAGAAAAAACCCTAAATGCATGAAAAAACAGGAAGCTGCCACAGTTTCAATGGAGCAGAAAAAAAAAACAGCAGAGAAAAATGTCAACAACAAATAGCTGCTGGTTTCTATTGCCACAGGCGACATGGACTTTGGTTCTCTCATGTTTCTTTCCTCCCGCATTATGCATCATCTTTTCATCCAATTAAGCACAAATACAGGCAACAGAACAACTCAGGGAGCATCTCACTACTATTCACTCTGGGAGAGAAAAGCAGAGCAAAACAGAGGAAGACTTGTCAATGAAACAATGAACAACAAAAAGGATAGTACAAGATAAAACAATAGGAAGATTGTGCGTGTACATAGCTTTACTTAAGGATGGAACTCTTGGCAAACAATCCCTTTCTATGTTTGATAGGTCAGCCAGCGTCTCCTCTCATTTGTTATGTTGCTGTGAGTCTGTGCTGGGCAGCAACTCGCCGTTTTGATTCTGCAACATGAGCACACTGCCATACAGTTCTTCTAGATGGTGATTGATGATGTTTGCTGATTTATGGCGAGGCGCAGACAGGAAGAATGGCAAGGCCTCTTTGCAAAAAATCCAACTGAACCTGAGCTGTCCTTGTCTTCGTTGCCTTGGTTATGATCAGGTAGTGAAGTGAAGCAGCTTAAGATGAGTGTGAAAAGCCATGTTAAATTCTATCTTCAGGCAGACACTGAAGGTTTCACACCTCTCCCTTTGGGCACTCAGCCGAGAATTGTGTCGGGCACATTGCATTCTTAACCTTCTGTCCTACTGACTGCTTTAACTTTGCCATCATTTACGTGTTTCTCCTTATATTATTTGACATATCCTGATAAACCCAGGCTCTCTCCTAGGTTTATCAGGATATGAGAGAAAGATGAGATTTAGTAAGCTGTCATTGTTGTATTATTAATCTTTAAACATCAGGATAATAGATTTTATGACTTCACGTTGCCCTTTTCACCAAGCCTAGACTTCTGGAACTAGATATTTGAAAATTTCAAAGTCAGATTAACAACGATTTTCCCCTAGTGAAGTGAAAAGGAAAACTCAGCAGGCAGCTGAGTGTTAGCAGTGGCAGTCTTCGGTTGCACAAAGACACTGTACTTTTGGGACTGCTGAATAAGATGTTTCATGCTGTTTAGGCATTAGAGATTCATTAGGTAGTATGAATGTGAGATGCATGCTCTAGGAAGCTGTGCACTTTGCTTTTTTGTTGTTAGATATCTGTGTTATGTTTTCTGGAATGCCAGGGTTACACTATTTGTACTATTATCAACAAGCTGATGTTGTAGTGAAGTATCTTACATTGTTATTAATGTCTGCTCATACATTCTAAGCCAGATACTAAGAACTCCATAAACTCTACACTTTCCCACATGCCAGCTGAACATACTATATATAGACTAAAGATCTGGATACTTTGAAGGAGCACATGATCTTTCAGTTCTACTGCATAATAACTCAGCTGCAGTAGCAGCAGCAGTAACATTACAAAGATCAATGAAAACCACAAGCTCTGTTATGGGACAGACTCCAATGTTTTCTAGATGGATGGAGCCACTCATGTACTCCAACGTCACACAATCCAATTAGACTGTCTGTGTATGCCTGTGCTGCGCTCTGCAATTTAGTCACTCCCTGGGTCCATGCACCTGTCTTAGATTTACTAGAACCACAAACAAAGCGTAGTTACTCTTTCTCTAGCGCTTCTATACCACAGTTCATTCTCAGAGTATTCTTAATATTCTTCTTGCTTTCCAATTGTTTTAAGAGAGTCAAGTCTTGGAAATTGAAAATCTATATAATAATAGGCTTGGCAACGGTGGCTCAATATAAATGGCCCCATCTGCACAGCTGTGTTTTAATGCTTAAGAATGCTTTGACAAGCAAGATGCCTGCAGGCAGTCAGACACACTCGTGCAAACTCGTACTTGCACACACATACACCTAAGCACCAAGATGCCATGGTTGTTAAATATAGTCCTTAGGCCACTTTGAGTGTGTTCCATTATTGCAAATATTTTAGCAATGCACACACTAACTCGGAGAAAAGCACCTCAGGTAATCCTAGCTTGAACCACAAAGCATGAAATGCATTCACACAACCAATCAACTCTATTCTGATGAAATGTTTTGATAAGCTGGTTCGCCAGTACATCAAAGACAGCTTCCTACCAGTTTGCATTGCATCCACAGAGGATGCCATGTTGAATGCCCTCCTCCCTGTCTTCATACTGTCTGGAAAATAACAACACCTAAATAGAAATTCCCCATGAAACTGACTGACAAATTAACCTCCCTGGGCGTGGATACTGGACATCCCAACAAAAAAATACCAGACAGTTGAGATCGCAAATCAAATCTTCTCAGCATTGAAGCTCCCTACAGTTGTGTATTCACCACCCCAAATTCATACTATAGAAGTACAACCGCACTGTCCAAATAAGGAGAGAACTCTACTCTTACAGATACAACACCAGATCAATCGACTGTTCAGTAAACAAAACTAAGGAGCTGACTGCTGGTTTTATAGAACAAAGAAGGTAAAGACACATTTCCCTCCATGAAGATGAGGGAGAGTAGGTCAACAGCTTTAGGTTCATGGCAATCAATATCACAGAAACCTGTGATGCTGATCACATAGTTCTTTTTATGAAAACTAAAAATGGCTAAATCAGCTATTCTGGTTATGTGAGGTGTCTGAGCAAAGCCTAAAGGATGCTATAAACAATATCTGGCAAGCAATATAGAGCTATCTGTCATACCACCAAACTTTTATCACAGCCTGTATTCTCCTCAGGCTGTGAGAATACATTATTCCTTCACCACAACAATATCACGACATTTCTTAATAATTATTTATTCATCCATGTAAATATATCTATTTGTTTTTTGTCAGTAGTATGAAAGAAGTTTGTACTTAACTTACACAATTCTATATTCCATGATCACAGTCAAATTGATCCCCGAATCTTGAATCAGTCAACTAATAAGATCATCACTGAGAGTAACCCTGGGATCATCATGGTTTTAGTGCTACATCTGCCTTATACAGAAACAGAGAGATCATGCCTGCTTGCCTGAGAAGACATATAGTGGCTCTGGAGGTCTCATTCTTCTTTCCCTTGGCCTTTTTGGCCTGACTTGAGGATAACAAGAGAAAAATAGTGCAATTGTTTGACAAATGGGTCATGCTTTGTTTGCATTTACCCAAGAAGCAGTCCCACAATTTTCCGAATGCCCCAGGACTGCAAAGTGTGACAGGGGATGGAGATGGAGTAGAGCAACCAGGAGAAGGGATGAGTCTGTTAGTAGAGTGTACAGTATTTCCTCAGTAATAACAGTGGCACCCTGGCCAATGACTTATCACCAATTTTACACACTATGGCAATCTTGAGCTTCTCATGCTTTACTGTATGTATGAGCAAAGACAGCATCCAGAATGAAACACTAAAATACAATAACACTGGTGAAAAGAGCATGACTGGAAGGAGGAATCTTTCATGCATTCTTATGTTTGTCTTTCTCAGATATCACCATTGCCTTTCGCCCTCCTCTAGCTACTCATTTCACCTCCTTGTAGTTTTTCCTGCTGGGAAAATAGAGGGGTGTGCACTATGTCACTGAGGGCAGCAGCAGGGGTGGAGAAAGTCAACCCTCTCGCGAACCATACAGGGGCAAAAGGGATAGTAGAAACAACTCATCACAGTTGATATCCTTTATTTGAACTATTCTATGCTATTCTAGCTTTGGAAAGCTTTGAACTGCAGCCACGGGGTTTTGTTTTCAAGAGTAATGTTTTATGGAATTAACTACTGTGTCCTTAGAAGAAAAATAAATAAGAAACACAACAACACTGCCGTATTGTGTGGATTTGACAATGAAAATTATAAACAGGCATGTTTTATTCAGTAGCAATACACCTTTCGTTTCATGTCCTGCCTTTGCAGCTTTAGCTGTCTTTGGTCAGTCAAGAGATTCCAGAGCCACAGATGACACACTTTGCATTTACCTCAAAGATTTTTTTAAGCCAGAACATCCTTAAGAGGTTAGGACAAGATGGAAGCAGAGGCTGAAATATATACTTTTTTTTTATACCCAAGAAAGCATCACCATCACCACAAACACAGCCTGTCACAGCTTACATGAACACACACCAAAGAAGCTGTGTGCACACCCATTCTATATTCACCTGGCTCGGACAATAGGTATTAAATGAATGTCAGCAGAATCACTCAATTATCTCTTAGATAATTATCTCTTAGATAATTGAGTGGATAAAGCTTGGAGCATTCATTATTTTAATTGTAATCGGAACAATAATAATCTTTATCATTTTCCTAAACCCAAGAGAAACCCTTTGTTTTGGCATGTTGTAATTGGATATACGTCAGAGCTGAATTGATGGTATTAATGTTGATCTAACAGCCTTTCTACCTATCAATCATAATGAGCAGGAAGACATTAATGCTAAATGTCGGATTCTTAAGGACCTATCTATCTATCTATCTATCTATCTATCTATCTATCTATCTATCTATCTATCTATCTATCTATCTATCTATCTATCTATCTATCTATCTATCTATCTATCTATTACACACACACACACACACACACACACACACACACACACACACACACACACACACACACACACACACACACACACACACAGGTGCACAGCCAACCTCGGCTGCATCAAAGAGTGGTACTTCGTTCTCTGGACTCGTGGCACGTAGACGTGCTGCTCCTAGTGTCGGCACCTTGCAAGCACAGCAGTCACCTTCCAACCTCTGGTCCCCCACCCCCCAAGCTCCTGGCGCTCAGTCGCAGTTATTTTGCAGGACGGAGGGGACCGCTGTCTGTTCACTTTGACTCATTACAGCATCTCAGGAGTTTGCGCTCTATTTCGCTCTCTCTCTTTCTCTCTCTCACCTCCTTTCTCTCCTTCTCAGAGATAGGAGGTTCAGCGTTCGCTTCCCGCAAAACTGTCTATGCTCCACAAAAGACACGCGACTGGTTGCTTTACCGAACCACATAGGGCTGCCTTGCGTCCCGGTGATGAGGCTGGTGGCGCACAGCCGATACAGCATTGAAGGAATCCCTCTGTATGTGAAGAAACCGCCCCAGTAACGATTAAAAAAAAAACACGGAGGAACAGCTGCCGGAACCGGTGTCGGCTGGGACGCGAACATTTCGACAAGAATGCATCTCTTCAGTGCCATGTTCCTACTTGTGATGTTAGCTGTCATGCCCGGTGAGGTAAGGACGCATGTATACGATGAATAAGCATTGCTCAAAAGTTCCTGAAGGACCTATTTACGAATCTCAAAATTGACATTATACCTGTGAACCAACGCTTTGATTGGAACAACATCGCAATTTCAAAGAAGGTAAAATATGTTAAACGACTGCGAAGACCTATTAATCCGAAAATATCGCAGTTCAGTCTGCAATCTATCATGCTACTGAAACATAGAGAGAAAGTTCAAGCATAACAATAAGAAGGGCTGTAACAGTCGATGGCATATCCACGTAAACTAGAGCCCTTACACATTAAAAAAAAAGAATATCGTCATGCAATTTATGGTCACTGCCTTAAGGGAATGGTAAGAATACATAAAGTACCATCTTCCTCTGACAGTATAGTAATTGATTTGTCGGCGCTCTGATGCTTTTGATGCCCTGGAGGTCGTTGTTTACAGATCTTCCTATCAACCTCTACATCAGTGACAGAGGGGTCCCGGGGCTCACCGAGAATCAGATATTGCGCTGTTTAAGCGTCACGCAACGAAGTGTGATTTGTGGCCGTGAATGCAAGACATGAGTAATTACTATACTGTACCAAACCAGCGCCAACAAATGGTTGTAGTTTCTGGGGATGTGTGCCTGCTTGTGTGGCGTGCTCTCGTGTATGACACTCGAGAAAAGCCGTGCCCGTTTGGAAAAATGACGAGCTTTGATGTGACAGTTGTAAATTAAAGTGAAGGACGGTAAATCATTTGACCCAGAAAAGCTTTCGGCCAAGGCAAGAGCATTTGAACTTGCAGGGGTTCAGCTGGTCAACATACGTGCAGTGATGAGCATAACTCAGATGGATTAGAAAGTGTAACGTCTACAGAGAAGCCAGCTACAATTCTCCACATTTACTAGGATCACACAAACTAGCCAATGGTCCTTGTAGGTCAGCGCTGTTTATACCTTTAATAACAAACCAAGCTATATTCAGGACCGTGGACAGCGCTGTGTCGCGCCTGAGTCAATTTAGCACCGAAGACAGCGCCTCCTTATACGTTGGAGGTGAGTATCACCATTTGGCAAAGGCCATCTAGAGGCCTCAGGGTCTTGCAGATATAACACCAAAGATCAAATGACACGGAATATATGTGCATTTACAAGGTCAGTGAAATACTCGACGTTAAAATGGTATGAAAAATAACAGTGAATAATATGGCCGTCACTCATGGACAATAGAATTGCATCAGCTCTCTATTACATTGTCTTCGATTGCATTTCTTTTTCAGAATGGCTCTTTAGGTATTTGCAGTAAATGTATACTGTTAAACTAATGGACTTTTCATCTCAAACATGAGCACAGCCTGTTACTCCATTTAGCTGTCGATTATCATTGTAAAATGCAGTATATTGTTGGAACTGTTCAGATTCACTAATATTTCGCATTGCATTTGCATTAGCCATACATCACTCATTTATGTTTACCAGCCGAGTAAACAATTACAATTGACCTGTAAAAGGAGGGAAAGCTGTTGTGCGTTTTCAATTTATAGGAGATGAGTAGATGTGCCATACACCTGTTTGGTAGATTTAAAATAAATCATGTACAGCACAGCTGGTATTAGAGGAGAACTGTGTGTAACTCCTAGAGTGGTAACAACGTGCAAAACTCTAATTTATTTTCAAGCACAACCCCAGCATGAATAAACTTCCCTGATGCTTAATTATGGAGTAAAAACTGATATATTCTAATCCAAACCAAAATATTTGGCCAAAATTGGAGGAAATTTGTAAATTACACAACTTTCTCTGTTCAACAAATACTCACACGGCATCACAGATGCACTTCAATAAATGGTAAACACTTGCAAATGTGATCCTGACAACGTAACTGATGATACAGTTTTATATCTCAACCTCTTCTTCAGTGGATTTATATAGTAGCTGCCTTTGGGGGACAATTTGTTGTAAGTGTTTACATTAAATATTGAAAGGTTTGAAAGAAAATATGACACCACCCATCGTCTTAAGATTGCATTGCAAACATAAAGTATTGATGAATTCTTGCATATATACTGCAACGGGGATAACACTCCAGCAGAGCTCATATCCACAGTAAGCTTCAGTCACAGTTTCAACACAGGCTTTTATGAAATATTTAGACAGCTTTAATGAGACAGATGCACTTGTTCGTTCACTGCGTGTGTTTGTTAAGTGCCCATAAAGCCCAGGGGTCCTTAGTGCCACTGATATAAATGGGCACCTGTTTGACCTTGGCACAGATGTCTTGCTATAATGTGCACACCAAGTGACGCATGACAGAATGCAGGTAAACTCAATCAAGAGCTAGGATTTACATCAATATGTGATACTGCATGTATTGTATACTTTGTTTGTTTCATCATTAACAAGATAGGGAGTGTAATGTATTGCAGCTTGGAAAATTACTCTAATGTAATACATTAAAAATAATGAATTATTGAATTGAAATAAAGATGAATAATAAGGTGACTTCTTCATCAATAGATATAACTTTAATGTTACAATCAAAGACTTGAGAAGAATACTATATTCCTGCTCGACAATCAAGCTCTTTTAAAAAGCATGCAAGGGGCCTGATGGGGATGTAATGTGTATTTTGTTCCAATTAAACAAATGATTTATTTGTTTCATTTTCTAGAGCGGCACAATTACTGGTTAAGGCGTAGTGATTGGTTCGTGTACTTTCTCTCTTAGGCTTTGGGGGCAAGGAAAATAAATAAATTGATAAATAAATAAATAAATACAAACGCTTCTATCCCAGACGAGTGAGTGAGTGCCAGAGAAATGCCTTTATTGGTTTAAGATTCCTCACCTTGAAGCCTGCCGATAATAGTGTGGTTGAGACTGATGGAAATGAACACTTGCTTTGGTGTTTTGCCGTTGAGACACAAAGTGCATTGGGGGAGAAATCCTTGTTGTTCTCAAAGAGGGAGACAGGAGCCTGTGTAAGCAATTGGCTAGATTCTTCAGTAATTTTCTTGATCCCTTCTGTCGCCAGTGATCATGATAAACAACCAATTTGAAAATACTACCCTGTAAGACCTTGTTAAATTTTGTTTCCTCATTCTAGTTTGGTGTCATGATTGTAGGAGGAACTTGCCCAGCCAGGGCCAATTTATAGCTGAAAGGCGAGCAGTGTAACAGAACAAGCACTTGTAAATCAGGCTGCTGTTTAAAACATCATTTGGCACAAACATTCCGTTTATTTACATTCAGCTAATTATACAGTAGTTTAGCGATGCAGCATAAGTGTCAGAGAATCTAGATGCTTTTAGTAACACAAGTGCAAAAAACAGTAACGATAATGCTGTAAGCTGACCTAATGTAAAGCTGTTTACAGTGCTTCTACATGTGAGGACAAAAAGGACAGACCTTTGTTCATTCAGAGTCAGACAGGACAAAAAGCTTGGTTGGCGAATGTCCACATGAGACAGTTTTAAATAATCCACCACCCTGGCATTGACCCTTTGGAAAAAAATGGCTTTGCCTGGTGCCAGCTGAATGAGAGCAAAGCTACATGATCATAATAAAAACCCTTCCCTAGACACGAACGTGACAGAGCCATGTTAAATCTTCATCCTCGTCTCCACACCAAAAGCCTATTACAGTAGAAATCTAAGAGAAAAAAATTGTATGTCAGAAATATTTCTTTATAGAAATTCTCCCACTGCCATTATTATCAGAGAACCCACTAGGCAAAGGTTTATATAAATGTTGAGAAAACAGACGTGTAGCTGGATAATGTTCTAAGAATAGAGATGTGAATCTATGTTTTCCAGGAAGAAGGACACTAAGTAGCACGCTGGACTGAGTGTGCTCTGCCAAGCCGCATCATAACCTCCAACTAGAGAATTAAACAAATGAAAAGCTGCAGGAGCATGGGTGTAAATCTGCCAGCGAGAGGCAAAGACACAGCTGATAAAATCACCTTGCTGGACTAGACAGCTCCAGAGCTTGAATGAATTATTAACACTGCATGACCACACAAGCCCATGTAATTAGAAGGTCAAGCAGCAACAAAGATATATCTTCATACGCCAAGAGCATTACATAGTATTGGTGTAGCTTACACATAACTGATGAGTCAATTGACTCACTGCTAAAAAATGTGGTTTTAAAGACATATTTTGCGTTACATGGCAACAATATGTAAGTTTACTGTAAATTTCATCTGTTTCTTGAATAAAACACCACATAATTACCTATGTGAACTAATACCTGTGTTGCCTGTGACTCATGTTTAGCATGATGTGGGTGAGTAAGTGAGCAGGCAGGGTTATATTAGCCTCTGTGCATCCACTTTCATGCGCTCCCCATCAATATACAAAGGTGCTGCTTCACAATCAGCCACAGATAATGAGGTTGCGTTATATCTGATTCACTGCTGCTTGGAGAGATTGAGTAGTATGTGCTTGTGTCATGACTGATTAGGGTAGGGCCTGAATTAGGGCACGATAATGATGCCACATTGTGTGAGAGATTTGTTTTATAAAAGAGATACTGCTTAAGAAAGGGGCTGATGCACTGAGAGCTATCGAGCCTTTGTGCTGTCCACTGTTCACTCCCTCATCTTAATGTTTGATGTGCTTTCATGTAGCCTGCTGCTTAATCATCAGAGGCGTTTTTATGTGTGTGTGATCGCGTTTGCAGGGACAAATAATCTTCACAAGCACCGACACTGTATGGATTCACGACTAAGAACGGAAATCAGGACTTGAAGAGGTTATTTTTTTTGCTGTAAGACTTTTTTTAAAAAAAAACTTAAATTCAGTTTGACTCAGTTTCCATTGTAAGGTAAAGACCCCACAATAAAAAACCCCAGCAATTAGATGACCCCACTATGAGCAAATGAGTTGTAAAATTAAAGTTGAAAGTTGGGACAGCTGTGAATGATGCCGGTTATATTTAGATCAAGTAGTACTGTGCAGGGACAGATAAAGGAAGGTTATTGTGCTTTTTGAGTTCTTAATGATGATTTACCTGCTCTTCATCACTTTGTTCGCAACTCACTCCTGGGTGACTTAGGTTCTGATGATGCTGGGGAGTTTATTTGAGGTGTGTCTCAATGACAAAGTGAAACGGGTAGCTGATTTTACTACTGCGGTGCCTTGGATGAGCCTCACAGGCAGGCAGTGGTCTGCATGGTAATTGGTTAACGGGTGCACTGCTGAGTAGAGAAGCATGTGAGGTCAGTGGCCTGACTCTCAGACTAATACTGCCTCCCTGTCATGATTGCCTCCAGAGGTAGAGCTAGCACAAGCTTGGCCATACCTCTTCATATGGAATAACCTTTTTACATAGGTTATGTGTTTGTTTTGTTTGCTTTTGCAATTGCCAAACCAAAAAATAGGTTTTGTAAAACCTTCAACACACTTGGCAGACATTTAAATATTACTTGAAAAGGGGCTTGCCAGCATCAAATAGAACATTACAGTTTAGTTTCACTTTAAATGACCGCTTACTCATTCCGAGTCACAAACTGTCCACTACATTTGCTCAAGGCATGTGTGGGCCCTAAATGACCTCTATTGCTGTTTTCTGTCGTGTTGAAAATCCAGCAGCCTGCTGTCGTATAACAACCATTAGAATTCACATGGACCAAGCTGTCTGACTGGAGGACAGATTGCAATCACTATTAGAAAGCTTAGCTTTGTCATTTCTACATAAATGGTTGGTTAACCTGACATTTAACCAGCAATAACTGGATGATTAAAAAAAAAAAATCATACAGGAGACCTAAAAAATATTTTGAAATTATGTCCCCCTCCTTGACTCCTGATCTCTCTTCTATAGCATTTACAATGTTTGACTCATGCATAAATAATTTCTCAAAACATTCTGGCTGCTAATATAACGCATAGGATGTTATTTGTATGCTTCCTGTCGACAGAGTATAGAAGCATCGGCTTGACTGGTGGGATGAATATCATCCCTATATCGCATTCTCTACCCCACTTTCTCTCTTTCCTTCTGTGTGAGTGTGCTCGAGGGTGCAGGACTCCCAGAGGTTTATGTCTGTGACTCTAAGCAAGAGTGACATTTCTCTGACAACACCCAGCACAGACACACATGCACCTCTACGCACACTCTTTCTTCTCGCAAATACACATTGTCTTTGTCTCCTTTTCTCTCTCGCCTTTGCGCTCTAGTTTCCAAGCATGTCAGCAATCGGATCCACAGTAGACAAAGAGCCAGACAATTCACAGAATCGATTCAAACAAACGTGGCTAAAGCTATTAAGGCTGCTGAAGTGCATGGTCTAAGTGACAGATGCTAATTAGTGCACAGACGTGCTTGATCATTTGGTCAGTGCTGAACACACAGCTGCCTGTAATAAGGATAACAACACATGTAGCCCTAGTAACAGTCACTATGGGAGTGACCCAGTGTTTTGGGGTGTACGTGAGTGTGGGTTTGTGTGTGCCAATCGGCTCTTTTTAAAAAAAAATTATTTATTTTTTTGCATTGCAGTAGGCACCTCCTGACCAGCTCTCTGTACGACCTTGCTTTCCCCTGCTCGATGAATCTTTTATGAGCCTGGCAATGTGGGTTTCTGTGTAGAAGATTGGAATATAAATATGGCTGTTGCGCCTAGAGCTCCTCTTCCCGCTCTGATACAAAAGCTTTCATAAGACTGAGCAGATTGGGCAAGCTGCTACTTGAACGTTGCTCTTTACATTTCTTCACTTTTATTGGAAGAAACACATCAAGGAGCGTTGTGCATTCAAAAACACCAGTCACAGATTGTGCCTCTACCTGCTCGCTCATATCGTTAGGCAACATACAAACTTGTTTCTTTTAAAAGCGGTTGGTTTTCACGTCAGATTCTCAGTCGTGGATTTTGTTTTCCTTTTGAACGTCCTAGTTAATTGCTGACATCCATCGTATGAAGCAGAGAGCTGTAGCAGTAACTGACACTAAATGAGGGGTGATAAACAAGTGACAGAGTAAATGTTGGTTGAATTGCTCAAACTGTGCTATCCTTCGTCTTCTCTCTCATTTCCCTTTCATCTCCTCAGTTTTTCATCTCTTCCTGCTTCTACTTCTCGTGATCCCTGCTACCTTTGTTCCATCGAATCGTCTGCTCGCCGCCATGTGTGACTGTGACAGCATTGCCTCCCATGTTGAAAGCTAACTCAATTGCAGGGTGATCATTTTGGGTAATGAAGGATGAGAGCTATACAGCACAGTAGAGGAGGAAGTAGAAGGCAAGAGGAACCATTTAATCGATGTGTTTTCCACGTGGCACTGTCACAGCCACTCAGTAGGGCCATTGATGGGGGAGACTCACTTTCTCTGACTGCGCCAGGGCTTAAAGGCTCCAGTCAGGGAGGCGTGGGAGCCCAGCAGCGACCAGACACTGCTGCATATCAAGCAGGCTGGCAATGCTGCTCTTTGCAGCCCCACGGTGAGCAAGGTAGAAAGGTCCTTTGATAAAGACACTACATGCCGGAGAGGGGGCGATAACAAGATGATCCAGTGGAAGGAACTCCAGCTTGCATTACATTATGATAGCTGAGCCTAAACCCCCAGGATTTCTCCAACTCTATAAAACATACATGGACACATTAGTGTGCAGTACTGGATGTGAATGCAACATCTGGAAGTAGAGACCATGATGCAGCTAAAAACCAACACATGAATATATATTAACCAAGAACTATGATATGCACAGGACATTGGTTTATTTCATGACACTGCTGAATGTCCTGAAATAAGTAGGGTCATGGATAACACAATGCTAGATTAGAAAGCTCAGGTTTAGATAAGCCTGTTAGAGCAAAGCAACTTTTCATAACAAAAATGTTTTCATCTTTTTCTTTGGGTGCCTTGAAAAGCGCTATATAAATCCAATCCATTATTATTATTATTATTATTATTTTAAAAAAAAAATAATGGCAGTCTCAGAAACACGAAGATATCCTGCACAAAGGACAAAATGTACTTCAAGTACTGAAAAGAAAGCATCCTTTCCCCCCTCTTGTCCCTTAGCAATACTCTTGGAAATGCGTATGCATATTGCATCTAAATTATATTAAAGCTACTCTGTGTGTGTGTGTGTGTGTGTGTGTGTGTGTGTGTGTGTGTGTGTGTGTGTGTGTGTGTGTGTGTGTGTGTGTGTGTGTGTGTGTGTGTGTGTGTGTGTGTGTGTGTGTGTGTAGGAAAAAGTGTAGTTCCAAAAGCTAATCCACTATAACCGAGAGCATATAGTGTGCATGCATACGTTTTTGCCACACAGGCACACACACTGTGGACAGATGCTGTGAACTAAAGCTGCTGTGTTGATCAGGGTTGGTGGGCAGTATCAGTACAAAGTGAAAGGATGTGAACTGAGTTTGAATT
Source organism: Astatotilapia calliptera (assembly GCF_964374335.1). Taxonomy (NCBI): domain Eukaryota; kingdom Metazoa; phylum Chordata; class Actinopteri; order Cichliformes; family Cichlidae; genus Astatotilapia; species Astatotilapia calliptera. Next base: position 10,865,822 of record NC_137425.1, on the reverse strand, counting down.
AGTGCCCAGTGGAGTAGCCGAGCAGGGCAGCATGGCTGGTAAGTGAGTGTGTGATAGAAAGAGAGAGAGAGAAACTGAAAAGACAGTGAAAGACAGAGTAGAGTTACTGAAAATGAAAACTCAGATTGTGAGCAGGGACAGAAGGAGAAATAGTCAGAGGGAGCCTTACGACTGTGTCTGCAGGGTTTTTTATCTCTCGCATCTTGAACGAGAAGAGAATAATAATTAGAGGCCTACCACTTTGTCATTGTGATTTTATTCCCCTCACTGGCAACGACACTCTTTTGCAGATTGTCTTTAATTAGCTTCACATCGCTTAATCAATACGGCCATGACCATGACAAAACAATGACATGTGCATCCTGTCGCTTGGGAGGGGGAGGCACAGGAAGCAGCAGGATGAGTGTTGACAGACAAGATGCGACAAGAATGTGATGTAGAGTGGCATTTTTGTTGGAGGAGGGAAAAAAAGGCGCCATGCTCTGATAAAAACCTGCTCTCATGATGATTAGAGTCCACACTTGTTTGTCTACTTTTGAGTTTATGTGTGTGTGTGTGTGTGTGTGTGTGTGTGTGTGTGTGTGTGTGTGTGTGTGTGTGTGTGTGTGTGTGTGTGTGTGTGTGTGTGTGTGTGTGTGTGTGTGTGTGTAGATGAGCTGCATGATAACTATGTCTGTATCTCGTTGCATAACAAGGTGAGAAAAGCAAGCAGGTTGAAGTACTGCTGTGTATCAGGCAGCAGTGATAGTCATGTCAAACTATGAAATGGGATCTAATGCAGTATTTCTTGTTATATGGTATGAGCAGCAGAGCTGAGTGCTTTAGCCACACTAATGGTGATGTGATGAATAGGTATTCAGGAGAGGTCACTCTCTTTACGCCTTAGTGCCTCAGGCTACCGGCCCTCTCGGCCCAGCTCTCATCTCTTACTCTTCTCAGTGAGAGTAACAGCTTGCAATGAGCTGGTGCAAGTATCTTCACAGAAGAATACATCTCACATGTCATCCACATTTTTCTACTTGGCATGTCAGGATCAATATCTGCAGCTGCCATACTTAAAATCAGGGCTAAACTTTTCCAAACAGCCCAGAAGGAGGGTATTACGTGTGAACTGTGGGACTCCTTTCAAAGTAAAACTAACCGATTTGTGCCCATACATAGTTTGATGAATTAAGAGGTCATTTAAAATGAGGAAAAAAAATCTAAGCATAAAGGATTTGGATTTTGGTAACTGCTTATAAGTGGAAATTATCAAGGAAATTAGAAAATGTAATTATTATTGACTGCATCTCGGAAGGGCCATCTTTAATCATAAGTCTTTCCTTTTCAAAATGACACAAACACTCAGTTGTTGTTCAGATGTGGGTCCTTGCACGGGTGTCGTTAAAATTTAAATGAATGATTTAGTCTATGAGGAGAAAAAATATCACCAGAATTCTTTTCCCTGTTATTAGAAACTCCTTTGTTTAAAGGGTAGATCTTATTTTGAATGCATTTTACCCATGGCAATCAGCTAAAAGTCAACAATGGTTTGTCCAATGAGGATCGAGCAGTATAGGAGACTGCCATGTCCTAAAGACCACCAATGAAAGTAATTATGCTATTGATTAGCAAAGAAAGGTGGTGCTTGGTGCTGCATGAAATATTAGTGCAAAGAATGACCTTTCTCTTATCTTATCTGAACGCAGACATTCGCTCACGAGTTGCACTGCAGATCTTGCAGTGCCTTCATTGTGAAACGCAGGCTGTACAACATCTTGCATCAACAGAATTTCTGCAGACAAATCCACAAAGCTGCTTGTCTTTGTTTAGCACACAGACAAACTCACATAAATCCTGCAGTGTAATTCATATGTTTGAAGAAGAACTGACTAGAGACAGTAACATAGCAAATGCTACTACAGTTATTAGTTTACGGCTTTGTAACTGCTAAACATTACATCTGTTGCTGAGAGATCCAGACTAATGTCCCATGTGGTATAGCAGAAGACGTTATAACTACTCTTTACCATTAGGGCCTATCCACCCTCCTCCCACTATCACCTCCCCACTCACTTAACTCACCCAATCTTCTCATCTCACACTTGACTAACTCCACACAATATTACCGCTTTATAATATTTGTACAAACTTCTCATTTTTGCACCGCATTGCAGTTTGCTGATATTTTCCTGTCTGTTTGTTTGTGTAATCACTGAATGGATCAGTGGCTCCTCATTTTGATGTGCAGCACAGACACTGCAGATTATAGTATATGGCTGAAATCGGCAGGGAGTTGGAGGAAGGCAAAGGAAGAACACAGGCTATTACAGGACTGTTTATTCTAATAAGCCTTTTTTTTCAGGCTTTTTCTTCCCAACTCAAAAAAGTATAAAGTGACAAGCTAATTTGTTTATCTACAAGTTTCTGCTAACCTTTACCCTCATAATTCCATGTGGCTGTAAATGTAATATTCAGTTAGGGGCTGTTTAGGGATTTCTCTCTGCTGCACACTGGGCCTGTGTTGTACTAATAATGTCTCCCTAATTAAATGTTACAGCTTCTGTGAGCATTAATGACCTGAAGACAGAGGATACAAATGGAGGCTTCAATGTGAGCTCTGACAAAGAGGTTGGACACAAGACTGCAGGCTGGTTCTGTCCCTTAATTACTAATATACGGTACATAGCTGTTAGGTTCTGGTCATTGTTTGCTCCTTGTCTATGTCAAGCATGTTTTTTTCTTTTTTTAGTATCTGACTGTTGCAATCTCTCAGCAAACCAAAGTACAATTGGCAAGACCTCACCACTCCTCTCTGGTCCTGTTAGTTTCACTGTTGCAGACATGGCAGAAAACCGACAAAGATGTAAATTCATTACCTCAGGGAGCTTCAAAATACATCTTACATCCTTCTCCTTGTCTTGCTGTCTTTCTCTCTGCCTCTTATTAGCATCACAGTTTCCTTTATAACCTTTTTGTCTGTTTCCAGAGTTATCTTTGGCTTACTTTCCTTTTGTGTAACCGACCACTGTGCTTAGCTAATCACTGTGATACCTTCACTTTGTGACTTGGTGACATTTGTAAACAATGACTCAGACAAAGACCAAACACAGCCACTTTGTCCACTGGCTGTCTCTTTGGTCATCTAACAAGGTACTAGATACATGCTATCTAAGAATAGCTACCAGCTCTACTGCAAACACACATGAACAGAACATTAATGAAACAAAGCAGTTTGAAAGTAAAGTGATAAGATGGTGGAATAGCACTTATGCTGCATGCTAAAGCAGATTTGAAAATGCTCTTAAGACTAAACAGCAAAATTGTATATAGAGATTTGTAAATGTTATGTCAATTACATGTATTTTATCAACTGAAATGTCTTAAAGTGATTCAATATCTGAGGGTTTCTAACACTCGGAATAAGACAAGTTAAAATCTGGATGAAAAAAATCATTTTGTAAGTTCAGTAAAGGCTGTTTTGAAGAGGCAGGTAGCTATGGGGGGGCTGTCTCAATTAGGAGGATTTCTTTGAGCTTTTGTTACCTTTCTGTTGTGAAGAAGACTTCCAAATTGCTGTCAGTAATTACTCCATTTACAGTAATAGCTTTCGCTATGTTACAGAGAATCAATGATTAGCTGGGAGAAAAGGTCAATATGTGGCATGGGCTCTGCTGTTGGTCTGGTGTGTGGGACATTGGTAAACAGGTCACATATCCAGAAAATGACTACAGTATTACAGTATCTGTAAGTGTCAATGCATGTCTGCACGCATCTACATATGTGCAGTGGCTCTGTGTGTGTGTCTGGGTGGGGAGGGGGGCAATTTAACTGGGCGTATCAAGCCTCAGGAAGGGCTGCACTGAGTCACATTCAGCTGGTGATGAGGGCACGAGAAGGAGCAGAACATAGAGCCATGCTGGGCTGCAGAATGCATTGCTGCTGATTGCCACATGTAGTCCTTGTGTATTGGTTTGATCAAGGCTTTTCTTTTTCCAAGCCCAAAGCAAAATGTGGCACCCTGCTTGTGCCTGATTGAGCTATCTAAGATTCAACCAAACACATACAGCTTATCGTATCCTACAAATAATACTGTACAACCCCCCATAGACAGTTAGGATTGTAATCAAGGGAGCAATCAGGAGCAATCAGTTCTTCTGTGAATAAATTTGAATGCATGTTCCAGCAGTATATTCAGAAAGCTACCCGGTATATTATACAAGATTGTTTTTTTTTCATGTCATGTGTGCTGGGTAAAAGAGAAATACTGTCTGCGAGTTTGGCTTGGATTTAAATGCTTTACTCACTCTCTGCACAATAGTTCTTGAAATCTTACTGTAAGTTTGACCATTCTGTGAGCTCAGTCGAGAATATTAGAGGTTCAGGAGCCTGATATGTGTATTCAATCTTCAGTCTTGCTTTGTCTGTGGATGGATCTTCTTGCTTTCATTGTGATTTGATTAGATGGGATTTATGGGCTATATTGTAAAGACAGTAAATAAGCTCAGCAGTAAGGTATTGTGTTGGTGTCAATATAGCCATGCAGACACACTAACCAAATTAATTTCCTTTACTACATATTCCTACACCACAGGTGAGAAGAACAAATTCTCACCTGTTCATGACTTTTATTTTAGCTAAGCGCTTTTAGCCTGATGCTAATGCTGTCACGTTCCTTGTTTTATTTTACTTTAACCCGCATTGCACAGCTTAACCAGGACTGTCACGCAAGCACCATAAAAGGGTAATGCAGAAAAATTCACAGCTCAGTGGAGAAAAAGTGCTGTTGCTCATGGAAGTGGACACAAATGTGAAAAAGCCTTGACATACACAGGCAAAACTCGGCATGCATATGTGAACACACCCACACTTAAATCGAAACGTAGGAGGAACATAACAAATGGGCTGTACTGTAGCTCTCACGGGCAGTATGTACCTAAGGTTACCTAATTGTCATCAGATTAATTAAGCTTAAAAGTTACCCTGATGCAAGTTCAAGATTAACAGACTCCCATGCAAGGTCTGAATGCAAGCGTCATATATCCTGTCATTATTCATACTCATCATCGTCAGTCATCTCTGCGGTCAGATGATTGTTCACTACTTGAATTATTGACCATATTCTTCAGAAAAGGGCGTGTCCTCTGTACTTTATGCACGCAAGTCTTGAATTGTGTATACAGTCCTCACATGGTCTCTGTCACTACTGTAAAATGTAAAACGCCAGATGAATTTCCTTAATCAGAGGCCTGCAGGAGCAATTAATAGATTAATCATTCCATGTTGCAAATACCAGTGTGTCTGTTGGCCTGAACCTTGGGGTACAACCTATTTACGGGATTTAAATAGTTGCCATGGTAATGAGGTCACACTTTGTTTAAGCTGATTTTGATCTTGATACATTTAGAAGGAAGTGGGCCTCCGTGTCCATCAGCTAATTAATGAATTATGACTCAGAAAAATAGCCAGTATTCTTAGAGCCAGATGACTCCGCTATCGTTCAGCGCTCAGGCGGGGGCTTTATTTCTGCGAAGCCTTGCTACTTCAGTCATAACAGTTCTGCATCATGATGATAGAGGTCTGTGTAATTAGCTGAGGTGTAATTTGGTTCTGTGTTTTAGCTGTGAATCTGTAGCTGGCTGTGTATTTATGCTTGGTGACAATGTTGCTTGTGCTTGGTGCTTTCTGTTCCCTAGTATTGTAGTCTCACCCAAAGCTTGTCCCTATAGCCTCTGGACTTTGTAGCGCTCTACTGCCACCCATGGGTGTGCACAAGTGTTTCCATTTCTGTAGTTGGAGGGCAGCTTCACCATTTGAACTGATTAAAAATGCCCTTTATATCCACACCCACAGGCAAGAGCAGAATGGCCTTTTTTTTAGATGTTTATAATAACAACACAAGGCCATGTTGGTGTGACTGTGCTGCAAAGCTTCGCAACATGCATCCCTCCACAGTAATGTATGTATTGCCAGAACAAGAGTTAAACATCATGTGCATCTTTTCTCATTGCCCAAAAAGCACAGAGAAACAAAAGGGAGACAGTGAGGGTTCTTAGAGGCTATATAACATTTACAGTGAAGAAGTACAAAAGGGAGGGACAAAAAACTGCAGACAATGACACAGCAGAGTTATGCAGAAAATTATGCTGGCCAATTATTCGAGTCAAAATGATATGGAATGGAATGGCAGTGAAAATTAATCAAAAAGGATTAAATTAATACAGGTTAAATGGCTGACTTCCTCTCTGGCTAATATTTAATAAAAGCTTGTTCCGCCAACAGACTTTGTGATTAGACAGTTGATTGGCAGAGGCTGGAATTCTTTGAAGTATAACAGATTGTCCTCATCGCCCATTTTTGCCATCATTTATTTAGTCCATCTAGTCACAAAAGATGGCATATGACCCATAGTCTGTGAAAGGAATTTTAAAGAGCTCAGTGGAAACATGATCTATACAGCAACCGCTAAAGCACCACTTATCAGCAGCGGACTTTGATTGAGTGATGCTTCAAAAAGCAAGATAAATGTGCAAAAGTCAAACGTCGGGGAAAAGATATGAGGCTGGATCTTACATGAGCCTCCTTCAATATTGTTAACCAGCACAATTAGCAGGCACGGAATCAATGTGGTTTTGTTACTGGCACTAAAAAAATCAGACTGAAGAATACATAATTGTGTACACTGCTAGTAGAAAATAGAGGGCTAAGAAAACTCCTCCCATGTGAAACTTGATGCATTTTTATTCAGCCATAATCTTTCATCTAAAAAATATGCTCCTTAGAATGAATCATTTCTCTGTTTGAGGTTATGTATATCAAATCTACTTCAGTCGTACCGTTCTGCACACCAAAGCAGCCATCACAATAACCTTACAGGACTACACTATTTTTTGGCTAGTTTGACCTATTTGGACTATTACTTCTGAGAACATTATATGACAATGTCTGGGGCTCTGTTTAATTGCTGGAGCAGTACATAACTAGTACAGAATACTTCATGGCTGCTGACTGTAGATGGTTATATCAAAACTCTGGTCATTTTATTTAATTGAGCATAGCAATAGTTCAGGCAGGCCATTAAATCCAGCTCAGCCATAGACCTGTGTCAGCCTACACCAGCGGAAGGCTCAGTTGATACCCTTCTACTCATCTAATTGGCAAATCTCAGAAAGGACATGGTCTTTAGGTTGCTTTAGCCTTCTCACCATTACTGCATTTGCAGGCCACTCTGCAGCCCACCCACCACCACAGCTCCAACTTTTATGGCATATCTGACGTACCTAATGCCACATTTCTCATTCTGCTGGTTGCAGACGAGAGCCATGCTGCCAAATATAAATTACAGCTGATGGAAATAACAGTTTTCTTTGAACTGACCTAAATGATACCAATTTGGTTTATTTTGAGATCTGAAAATAGAAAGTTCAGAGCTTGAGCTTGATGCAAAGATGCGTCTGTGATTTAAAAAAAAAAGACAAATTATAACTACTTTTATCTGTGTATGTCCTTTTATGTTTTGTGAAATTTTGAGTATGACATAGTGGAAAAACGGAAGCTGTATTGCCTTATTTTCATTCACAGGAGGGGATAAGAGTTTGTTTTTACTTTAGATTGGCATGATGCCAGTCTTTCTGATGATGGAAATTGTTGAGTAGGGGCTAGGAACAGCAATCTGTCAAAACATCCTTGGAAGTGTAGAGTAATGTGTGTGTTTTTACTTTCTCAGCATTTTCTGTGCTATCTTGCTATTGCATAATGCATTATTGAACTCTTATTCAGCAGCCAAACTGCACAAATTGGAGCCACAAAAAAACAAAAAAACAAAAAGAAAACAAACAAACAAAACAAGCAAAAACAAAATAAGAGCAAAACAAATAAATAGATTTTTTCTTCGAATCAAAGTGAAATATATTTTACTTCTTCTAGTTGCCACATCTGCACATTGAATGTTTGATCTCTATATCTATATCTATATTAAGCATCATCCTAAATTTCCTTTTCGCTCAGGCATCTTTCTTTGTTACCAGCTTTTCTTTGAGAAACCTGAGAAGATTGGCTCATTTGATTACGGAATAAAGACTCAGAGATGTCTGTATCTATACTTAAATCTTTGCTGCCACCCTGTGAATATGATCAATACTGCATGCTTTACAGATGATGTGTTCAAGGAAGCAAACAGTAAGGGAATTTGTAAAATATTGCTTCCCTCAACCTCCATATGTGAACAAAACCTTCTGAAATAAAATGAAACTAATCAAAAAGACTCAGCTCTAAAAAATATAATTACATTAGAGACCTGTATATGCACATTATAATCCAGAGATAAATATACAGATATAACTGGTTTGTTAGAAAACATAAAAGAAGCAAACTGTTATATTATTAATTTAATAATGAAAGATGAATACAAGAGTATATTTTTAAAATGCCCGTGGGCTCCATTAGAATAACCTTTTTAAGAAACAGGTGAAAGCATGTACGTGTATGTGCGCGCGGTCACGTGTGAATGCGTGCGTGTGCTATCATGCACATTACATTTTACCTTTCTCACTAAAACCTCTGTTAGACATGGAAAAGTGTGACTCTAAACAGTGCTGCCACATTCACCCTCATATCTCCTTGAAGAATTTTCATAAGGTGACAGCTACCTGCCAACAAATTCCGTGTTGCTCAATAACAACGACAGGCAGTGGCCATCACCTGCTGTATGTTGACGGCTCTTGTTTACAATTCCACTGGCTACCACAAGGGGTCAGTGTTGCCACATGTAGGGCACAAACAAGCACGACTTAGGCAATAGCAGGTGAGTTGAGGATGGCTGACGTGTTTTGGATGGGGCTCAGAAAGCTGTCTCTTCTGATTATCACTTCACTGTACACCCCACACAGAAGAGCCCATATCATTCATCCAATGTGACTGCTTGAGAAAGGGAGCCCAGCCATGGCAGACAAAATGAATAAGTCAGCAGACCAGGAAGAAGGCAAGAAAAGGGGATGACCTGGCCGTTTTGCCTGAGCAAGCCATTCTGTCATCATTTAGGGCATAAAATGACACGGCCAGTCGTCAAATAACTTTCCAGTAATTGCTGTGAGCAGAGGCTTGAGACATGGTTCAATTTTCATACCGCTCCATCTGGTCCATTGTAGAGGTGAGCGGAAAATTCAAGCAGCTATGATCTCAAAGACAAAATGTTTCCACGAAATCGGTCTAGACTTCAGAACATGCTGGATGTCTGGCCTGACACAGGCTCAAACCAGACTTTCACCAAGGGAAATGACAGTAAAATGAGACAGAAACAGTTGGTAAGCTATCTGATACTGATTTACCTTCTGTTTGATCACAACAATAAAACTCTGCTACTTGAAAAGTAATCTAAGCATCATTTTTTCAGCAGGTCATCTCACAGCACCAGGATGAGTGAGAAAACGCAGGTTTATTATAACTTTAAGCCAAAATTCCAAGTTGGAAAAAAAAAGCAGTCCTCTTGCAGATGTTTGCAATTACACGACGTAACATCAGAGTAAATTAACACAGTGAGCATCAAGAAGTTAGTGTCATTAGATACTTTTCTTATCACTCCGACATTGATTCTTTAAAAGTACAAGCTACAGGCTAATTTAGGATATGTCATGAAGCAGAATGAAAGATGAGCTGTCAGAAGCAGCCGTGGGTTGGAGCACCTGCATCTCTCCCACATCATGTCTCCCACTTTGCCAAACCACCTGCCCATGTTCACTGATGAGCCCTTAGCCAACCTTTTAATCTAAACACCCACCGGTCTACATTCTCAGTCCTGTCTTTAGTACAAACACGATGATGAAACTGCAGGATGGTCTCCTGTGCCTAACATTGCACTCAGTTGCCCTGGGCATTCACATGTCACTTAACATAGAGCACAGATCAGTCCTATGAAATCAGTCTCAGATCTCTCTGCTTAAGAAATAAGTGCACGCGCGCACACATCAAGATGTGAGTCATAAAAGAACAGGCAAATGTCAGCGAACGAGAGGGGAAGGAAAAAGAATGGATACATGCATGCAAAACAGGGCTGGAAAGAACAGAGGAAGGGCTGATTGGGAGGGGATGAGACGGAGAGGCAGCCAATGCGGAGCTCTGCATCTTGAGGAAGAGAGGAGGGGAGAGAGAGGGAGAGAGCTAAGAGGAGAGTAAGGAAGTGAGAGAGGTGGAAAGAGAGGGAGAGAGAGATGAGAGCGAGAATGTGGGGGAGGGAGGGAGAGGGTGAAGCTAAGGCAGTCACTCTGAGAGGGAAGGCTCCAGTGTGGTGCTTTTGGATGTGAGCTGCTCTCCTCTAACCAGCCTCTGCCCATCCCTTTGACTGAAAAAGTGGTGTGTGGGTCTAGTAATTGTGCTGTACCAGCTGTGGGGGGTGCTGCTGCTGCTCAGGCTCAGGCACAAGCTGACTGGCTGGTTCCCTGGCTAGGTTGTCTGAGGCAGAGTGGGGTTGACTGGAGCTGAGGTCTAGGGAAGGGCAGGGCAGGGCTGGCTGTTGGGCCATTTGTGCCAGGGCCCCACAGGAAGCAAACATGAGCGTTCCTATGCTAAAGATCGGGGCAGTTCTCAGCACCATGGCCATGGTGACCAACTGGATGTCTCAGACTCTGCCCTCTCTGGTGGGACTCAACGGAACCACCATCTCCAGAGGGGGCACATCAGAAAGGATTGTCAGCGTGCGTATCAATTCTTTTTGCTTATTTGCAAGTGCGTGTGCAGTGTTTTTGTTTGAGCATGCTGTTGTGCATGTGAGAAAGAAAGCGAGAATGTGACAGATTAAAGAGAGTGACACAGCAGCAGACAGAGGGAGAAAGTGAAGAAGCAGAAGAGAGGTTTCAGAGAGACGTGTGAAGACGCGAGTAAGAATAAAAGAGCCCACGTTGTGTTAACAGAGAGACGATGGAGACAGATACGCATGTGAGAACAAGGTTTCAGTGAAGCATGAATGATGCATATGTTTGTGGGAGAGTCATAAGTATAAGGATGCAGAATTGTTGGCTTGTGATTGTGAGTGATGGTGAGTGGCGGACAGTCTAAGTGTGGATGTTTGCAGGAGACCATATGTTTTTGCCAGGGTGACAGGAGGTAGAGAGCTGTCCTGACTGATGCTCAGGCTGATCCTATCTGTCAGTCACCTCCAGGGTGGGAAGGAGGTGATGAGGAACACCGAGAGGTTAATACAGTTTTACAGCTTTGAGTATGTCTTATTCCTCCCTTGCTATGTCTATCTTTAAGCATTTTAGATTGTTATCGCCTCAAATTAAACACTGGCCTCATCCTGAAAGGTCATAAGGGCAATTAAGGTGTTTTATAAATAAAACAGCAGTTTATTTATTTATTTTGAATATTTTTTAGTGGTTAATGCTTGCATAATGTTGTACTCTCTTTCTCATGAGGTAACACAGACAATGAGACAGACAGGGAACAAACAAAAACAGAAAGAAAGAAATGAATGTAATATTTTCCGGATCATCTGCAGTAAGTGATCGCTTTTCCTCTATCCTGAGTGTCTTTCTATGGCAGCTTACCCATTAAGTAAATGTTCTGGTCTGTTCAAAAAGACAGAATGAAATTGAAAGTCCCAAGAGGTCTGTGACCATCTGGATGTGTGGTTTCGCATGCATATTGTGCATGACAGTGTTTGTGTGTTCAGACATGTACACACGGAATGTTTAGACATTCTTGTCTCAGGGGTGAAGGTCCATCTGTGGTAAGAAGAGTTTTAGGATGTAAAGTGGCTTGTTAAAACATAAATCTACCACTTTATGTCTTCCTAATGTAGCAGTGGTGTGCCAGTGGAAATGTTTCCCCTTTAAAGAACACTTTCAGACAGTAATATCTTTTTTTGAAAATGTCAAGCACCTGGAAAATTGCTTCAAACTGTTAATCTTTCAAACAACTTGCGCATATGTCGGGTAATTTAGAGCAGAACTCAAGGTAAGAAATGTTTGGATTATAAGTCTTTTATATTATTCTATTATTCCAGTTTTCCTTAGAGGTTATGGCTTAGTTAATCGCTGATTTCTTCTCTATACCAACTCATTCTGCTCAGGATCAGATGGGATAAAAATAAACATCGCCATGTTTATTTTCAATAAACTCTTTCCAAACAAGATTTGAGATCAGAAGCTTAATCATTTGCATTTCAAAAGACTGGATACAATAAAATACAATAAATAGTCATGAGTGGATATTTTCTTTGAGGCAGCCCTAATTCACTGCCAAAGGAGGAAAAATGTTGCTACTGAAGTTCATTTCATCAAAGTTTTAACAAAACTGATGAGCCCGTTTGATGGTGCCACAAATTATTACTGTGTAACAGTCTGTTGTGATGGGAAATGTCTTCTCTTTGAGACAGGGATAATCTCCGCTCATAAACAATGGCAGCAAATAAAACTTTAATGTAAAACCTTGCTTCAAAGTCCCGTCACTATTAATGAGACTTTTGCCTGTGATGATCTTAGAAGCAGTCATGACTCACAAATTGTTTAGAGTTTGAATCAAAGACAATCTAGCTGTGGTCTTGTGACACTCTGGTGCTAACATGCCAGTAGCTGTTGCCTGCCTGCTTTCCACCCTGGCACCCATGCATGCTGCATTGCATATTCTCTAAGCTCAGAGCTATTTTCCAAGTCTGCTTCACTTGCTTTCTGTGCCTGTCTTCTAACCAGCTGACCCAAGAACACAGCTGACTGAATTCATGTGGGCCTTTCTGTGATGGCACTGAGCACAACACTGCCTGGGTGCTTGTACACATCTGTGTAGTGCAGAACCATGTTCCTTAATGAGCAGACGAGACCCTGGAAACACTTACACAGAAGAAGCGTGGCTATAAAGAATTGCTAAGACAAGTTAAAGCTATAAACCTGCCAGACAGAGTGTACACACTAAATCATCTTTTTTATTATGATAGCAAAATGATTTATTCATCTATAAAGAGTGTTATACATTTAAAAAGAAATGTTCTTAAAGTGCTGTGTGGACACACAGCAGATACCAGGGGTATATCTGATAAATTTCTGCACTTTTTTCCAATTATTTATCAAGTTCTGGTCAATGAGACATAAAGGCATGGATTAAAAATGAGTTTTAATTTCTTAGTATAGCATATATATCTTCTCTGTCTGACCGCAAGACAAACAAGTGACAAGTGCTACTCAAGTAAAAGAAGTAGCACGATGTTCAAAGCTGAAAACAGTGTCAAGGAGAGCACTTATTATCTCGGGCAGAGGTTTAGGAGAAATAATGAGACTTCCAAATTTGCCTTCCAAAAAGAGTAATTACCATAAACAACTACTGCAATTCAAACATCACCTGCTATAAATTGTGAGACACAAGATACACCAAGTCTCTAATGCAGTTTGGCGTTCTTCAGCTTAGTATGTTCAACCTACAAAAACTGTCGTTGAAAAAAAAAAGAGCTGTCTGTCCTTAGTTATAGAAATAAAAGGACACATTCACAGTGCGAGACACATAATAAAAAAAGGCTTGTCCATGAATCGAACCCTGCTGTGCTCTAAGTTAAAGCTGAAAATCTGTTGAGATGAAAAATGCTTGCTTTTCTACATAATAATAATAATCACTGAATCTCTCAACACTTTCAGTGAACACAGCACAAGTCAAGGATAACTGTCTCATTATAGATAAAAATAAATAAATAAATACATGTATGTGTGCACAAGACTGGCATAGATAGGTTCCTCTCAATAAAACTGCAGCAGGGTGCCTGGATGTGTATGCATGTGGTGACGCTCCCTTTGATATCTAAATTAAGAAAGCTGTGAGGAAGAAGTCTGAATAAAATATTCTCACCATCAGAGGAGAGAATGGAACAACAAACGTCAGTGTACAAAGAGGCAGGACACAGAAACTGATTGGGGTCACGCAGCCTCTGTCAGGATGTGAGACCGTAAACTTTATCACTTCCACTGCGGAATCCAATAAAGTGTATTGTAAAAATTGATTCTCAGCTATGGATTAAAAATTAAATACGACTGCAGGCTTTTATTTGCACACTTTATTTTTTACATTCATTGTGCTGCTTTCGATTAAATTTATCTCAGTTGGGATTCTGACAAGTGTAATCTAACGTCAGGTTAATGGGATGCAGTGGGAACAGCGACAAGCTCAGCCAATCTATAAAAGATCATTTTCAATTGTTTTAAACTTTAATTAATTATGTGATCGTCTAGCATAAAGCATTGATCCCAGAAAAGGGAATCAGGGTTTTGACATGGTTCATTTGTCATTATAAGAGTATAATTCCACCCTGCAGGACTCACGCCTGTTGCAATTCCTCCATTTTTCAAAAGCAATTCTGTAATCCATATTTCTACCAATGAAACACTAACTGTGTTATAACAGTTTACACAGTGTTTTCTCACATAAGCCACCCTGGCACTCTCTTGCCTGTGTTTAGCACCAGACATGATAGAGCTATCTTGCATCGCTGCAACAGAAGAGCAGAATCCAAATGCTTTTCACTACGGCACCTGGCACGGCGCTGGCTGGAAAAAGTGTAGAGTTGCAGTTGCGCACTCATGCCGAGTGCCAGCGAGTGTCATTTTCTTTAACCTCTCCAAGAACCCCCCCTCTTCAAAAAACACTTGATGCATATGCCCACCCCCACTGTCACTCAAGTGTGAGGTGGATTGGAACGGGTTGTGGGTGCAGATGGAAAGCGAGCAGGACGCCACTGAGAAAGGCGGCAGTCATGAGGGTGATGGAGAAAGACGGAGAGAAAGGCAGTAGGGAGCCAAAATGAGGCAGTAGGGACAGGGCCATGATGAGTTTATGACTCATATTATTGACTGGCAACCATGCTGAGCTGATTGTGTTAATCACTTTCCTTGGGAGCAGAGGAGACCTGGGACTTCACTTGGTGTCTTTATTATTTTAAAGCCCAGCAGCTGGCTTTGGCATTAGGGATTTACTGATTGTTCATTTGAAGAGTGAATGTGTGCATTGACATGTTTATCTATATACACTCAATTATAGCAATAACTGGCAAATCTGAAAATGAGAACCGATTGTTTGGGTATAATATAGATAAAATCGAACACTGTGCAACAGAGACAGATGTCTAGTTTTTTGGGGACAAGTACTGATGGATGTTAATGCCTGGCATAAAGCATCATTCTGCTGACAGAGAGGAAAGGAAAGTAAAGCATTTTTTATGAAAGCTGGCACTGCTGGATGACAATGAAGGAAAGAAAAAGATTATTTAGGTAGAACTTCATATTTTATTTCCTGAATAAGAATCCCCCTTCTCAATGACGTCTAGATTTCATCTTCTTCTATGTCTTCTGTCTTTCTCCGTGTACAGCTCGACCTCTCCTCCTCTTCTTAACCTGTCCATCCTCGGTAGTGTTGCAATTTCTCAGCCGTGTTGACAGTTCACAGTGTAGTGGTCAGCTCTCTTCCATATCTCACAACTTGTGCCTGCCTCTGCCTGTTTGCCCCTTCTGCCTGCTGCTTATGAAAGTTATAATAGACTTCCCGTCATGCTCATAAAGTAGGGAGCTGTAGATTTATGATCTCATTTAACTCTGGCTTTACAGCAGCAAGCTCCAGGGTTGGTTTAATGAAACGCCAGAGGAAGTCCATCCTGCAAATCAGCAGTGATACCACCAGCTCAAATGTCTAATTGGATAATACCTCTAAACTTTGCTAATCATTAACAAAACCAAGCAGTCTTAGTTTCTTTGTGCTACAGAGAATCACTCAGATAATGGTTTAACTTAGTAAGTTTTTTTTGGTGGAATCAGCTCTGATTTCTCTGCAGCAGGAAACAGTGGAGAAGCATCTAATCTTCACTTATCTCAGCACAGATTCCCCTAAAGTTGTCAATCAGCATTGTAACTGAATACCGTTTAAACCAAGCTAGAGGAAATTAGAGCCACTTCTCTCTTCTCCGTCAGCCTTTCTGAAAGCACAACTTCTCCTTTTCTGCTTATGAAAGTAAGCTGTTCCTCCTTTGATCAGTTTTCCCTTGGGAGGATGGAAGTTTGTGGTTTGAAGATATGTTTGCAGCTGATGGTGATGGGACGTCATGCATCCAGGCTATCTGATATGAGGTCATGGAAATGGAGGAGACTCTGAGTTGGCACAAAGTGGGAAATCCAGAAATATTAACGAGTAATTTTCATTTTAGTGAGCAAACCCAATTGATTTTTAATTTCTCCAACCCTTTGTGGTTTCCTGTTGTTTTCATTGCTGCTGTCTTCGCCATTAATGGGCTTTTACATAGCAGCCATGTTACAGTTTCAAACCTGTCCATTACATATTTTATTTCATCCCATACATCTAATGGATAAATTTCTGGTATAGGGAGCTAAACGCCTTCCCTCTGCTGAAACCACCATCTGTGTCTGGGAGAAAAGGATCATCCTTTAAACCTTAGGTACTCCAGATAGCCGCACTGATAGCACGGCGACAGCTCAGGTTATGTTATCGTCTCTACTCAAGTGTAGCAAACTAATACACGAGCTGCATACAGTATGCAAACATTACTCACACTCGTTTTCACTCTGCATATCTTGAACATAATTATGGATAAAGGAAGATATTGAGAAATTAGCCTTTTTCATTACTAATGAGATGTTTGCTAGACTACATAGTTTTGACTGTCTTAAATGAACCAATGTCAATGACCCATTCTGTAGAGATGCCTCATATTAATATCATATTAATACATTCCAAAACATATTTAAGTTTATGACGCTATGTTCAATGTGAGAGATCACTAGCTCTGATATAAAGATCCGTCTGGGCACAAAGCATATAAGGACAAGGCACATTTGCATTTAAGAATTACCTTTTCTCTCCTGCTCCCTAAACTGTCACGGTGAAGTTAGTGCTGAACGGATAGGTGGGTGGTAATGAAACTGGAAGTGATTCAAGTAAGCTCTTAATTTCAGCTCAGCATTTATGAAACTTTAATGAACAGAAGAGAAGATTGGTTGCTGTGAAAGCTCTCTGGCTTGGAAAAGCACAGGAAGAGCACAGCGTGATATTAAACATGTTGGAAAATGAAGAAAGCATGATAATAGGCTGACATGGCTCTGATATTAAAAGAAGCTACTTTCAGCTGCTCCCTTACTCGCAAGGGGTCGCCACAGCAAGTAGCTCCACATGTTTTATTTGGCAAAGTTTTTACAGTAGATGCCTTTCTGACGAAACCCAACGTGCCTCTGATTTTATTTTGCTGAATTTCTACTGCCCGCTACGTAAGATTTCATTTGGGAAAGAAAAAAAAGTTGGTGCGACACCGACCGTGGCTCCCTTTGAAGCTGATAGCAATATGAAAAATTAATGCACACTTCTGCATCCACTGGCAAAAATCTAGCTAAGCCCAAAGTGAATATCTCGTGCATAAGCGGACAAGCCCTAGGTGTGTGGATATGCAGAATTATTTTACCAAAGACTGCAGACACCTTAAGAATTAGCAGCTTAAGTAGATTTTGCCGTTTGTATCTAGAAAACCTCCACCTGTTCACACTGCAGGGTACCAGTTTTAATGAAAGTGCTTGTAACCAGCTGTGACTTCACATTCTAGTATTTTACACACATTCACAGTATTATATCAGCCATTACATAGACTCTATAGTTGTGAAGTAAGCATGCATTACAGCTGCAGGAATTTCCAAACATAGCATCTTGAGGGTGTGGATCAGATGTGTAGTTGCATTTCAGTGTGATCCCACAATGTATGTATTATTCCACAAGAATGTATGTAAGTACTGTATGTTGAAGCATACTCATACTGATATACATAGACATTATGACAGAACAAGTTTTAGCACAGATGACCGCTCTCACACGCGAGAATAGCCACAGACTTCAGCACATACAGAAACCTGACAGTGAGTGAGACGTGAGCAGGGAAGTAGATGCTGAAAAAGATGCACCCCCCACCAAACACACCCACACCCACACACATACATACAAACTCCCTCATGCCAAGGCAATGGCAGAATGAAACAGACCATCAGACAAAGATGAAAGGTTCTGCTGTGGCGACTGGCTCTTTTGTCTTAACTCTGGCTTTGGCTATTGTGCCTCTGTATCACCATATTATAGACTTTTGATGGTCGATTGCCTCGGAGAAGGAAGACTAATGATAAGAAAGGCACTGAGTGACAGAAAAAAGTGCAAGTCACTGCAGGGACTGGAAAATATGCAGCAAAACTGATAATACTGTAAAGATATTTTAACCAGTGTGCCAATACGTTCCACGGTGAGTCTTTCACATGGAAAGTAGAAATTCAGTCATCCTGAAATATAGCTAATATATCTATTTAATACTATATGAATAGAATATTTCTCCTTACTTAGCTTAATTAAATTTAGATGCAGTCATATAAATAATTCATGAGTCTATTTAATATGCATTGAATATAATGAAAAAGAGAAAATGTGATAAGAATTACGCGTAGAACTTTATTGTTGCTATTGGCACAGGATATTTAAGTCTCTCACATAGCTATAGTCTGTTTGCCATCCCTCGATTTAAAGTAAGTCAGATTTAAGATACGCTCTTTCTGCAACTGCAAGGGAAGAAGAAGGCAGTGAAAGAGGGAACAGAAAGAGTGGAGAGGGGGTGGAGTGCCAAGGGATTGGCAGGAATGACAAGATGTGACAGTGAGCACATTGGCTCGCAGGGTGGTTGCTACTTTACACTCCAATCACACAGTCCCCCTGTCCCCCAAGACATTTTAATCTGATCCCCCGACCCAAGGAGACGAGATCACAGCATAACACTGCTCAGAGGAAAGCAGGAGACAGGCACAGAGCTGAGACATAACATTTTATTTCTAGACTTTTCCGACCTCTTATATGGATGGGTCTTAATTGCATCTCCAAAACGGCTCTTTCTTGTCTTATTACAGCTTGCGTCATATGCTGGCTATGCTAGATGCAATGTAAATGAGCAAATCAGAATAGAAAAACCTTTGCGTAAATTGTGTAATGCATACATGTGTGATTGCAAGCGCACAGCGCTGCTTTTGATTGGATTAGACAGAGAGAGAGACATCCATCCTTTTAGCCTCTCCCCTCCTTCACTGGTAAGGGGCTGCATTATCGATCGTGAACAGCTCCATTTCCTTTCTGTGTCCAAACTTATTAGATGCTGTGCTTTTGTACAGCCTGTTCTGATCCCTTTTCCTTCCTCTTTTCTTTGAAATCCCCATTTTCCACCAATTTATCTTTGTCTTTCTTCATCCTCCACAAAATTCTTGCTCTGTCTTTGTCACGTCAATGTGTTCTCCATCCATTTGTGTATTTTCCACCAGTCTGTCTTGTCTTATCTTAATCGACACCCATTTCAGCTTTCACCCTCTCCATTATCTTCTAGATGACTCTTCTATCCTCTATCTCTCCCTGCTGGTGTCTTTTATTACTGTGACTACCAGCTCTGTCAGTCTCTTCATCTCCAGTTAAAACTGAAATTAAACTGCAAATGGTTTTGAATAGTTGGGGTGAGCAATTGTCATTAATTTTCTTAGGAGAGGATTCATTTCTGAAAGAGTCACAAAGAAAAAAGTAATGTAATAGAGAAATTATGACTTTGCAGCTAATTTATGGTGACAGAATAGGCTCAACCAATCATGATATAGGATGTATAAAAGAGTCTTTTATTTTCTTCAAAAGGCTTTATGCAACACTTTTAAGTATTAGATAAATTTATTGTCTTAGACACGTTTTATAAGGGTGGAACACTTTTCAGATTACCGTTGATGCGTGCTGGCAGAATAAAATATCTTGTCTGCCCTCATGCATTTTGAAAAGCCAATTTGGTAGTAGCACAGATAAACAACTGCAGACATAAACAACCATATTTTATTTTTTATTTTATGCCTGTAAGATATATGTGTCTCTGTATTTCTGCAGGCTCTATACCCAAGACCAGAGGAGGGCTGGGAGATCTACAGTTCAGCACAGGACGCAGATGGGAAGTGTATCTGTACCGTCGTTGCACCAGCCCAGAACATGTGTAACCGCGACCCACGCAGCAGGCAGCTTCGCCAGCTCATGGAGAAGGTGACAGCTGTCAATAACACACCCACACTGGGACACGAGTATTACCCACACAGACATGCAAGCACAAACTGCCACAATGGGCTCGTGTCTGACGCCGTCTGTCACATAAAGGCTGCTGAAGTGAACGGTTTTCCTTTACGCCGCAGTTGATCAGTTGTGCATATGAACACGACACCAGTCAGAAGACTGTTGTTGAGCAGCTGAGTACCTGAAAATTAATGAATTATGAATTGCTAATGAAAAATATCCAAAAACCAACCCATGTAATTGAATTCACTGAACCTTAGCCTTACAATGTTTCTATTATAAATATAAATTTATGAGATAGAAATTAATAAAATTAACTTTTAACAAGTCAGTGAAGATTACAAGTACTTTAGGTGGAGACTTGTAAATTAAATACTGTGTCACCAAATCTGGGTTGATTAGGACATTTCATTAGAGCTTTTGTGCTTACTTGTGATATTGATAGCATTTAATGATGTAGTGTGTATTATGAATGCAGTTTTCAACAGGCAGAGAATAAATCTAGGCATTATTTAGATGCAGTAAAGCATTACTGACTGACACGTAGAGCATGCTAATACCTAGTGCACAAACACAAACACACAACTAAGGTCAGGCAACAGGTAGGTTCATAAATGACCCGCAGAGGCTTGTTAAATATCCAGATCTACAGGCAGCACACCTGTCTCTTTTTATTTATTTAATTCATTTAATTTGTATTCATGTCTGTTTAAACAGTAGAAACCAGAGAAATGATGTTAAACACCTTTCAAGTACTTGATGGGCTATGGCAGAGTATCTTCGGTCTGCTCTCCAGTTCATTCATAGTACAGTTGATTTTTTTTCTTGGACAATCAAAACCAGTGAGTAGGTGAAAGAGAGGCTGGCTTCACCGAGTAACTGAAAGCCTAGGAGCAAAGAAGCGGAATGGAGGAGAGGAAAGACAGGAGGGGTTGACATTGATGTGGTCTTGTGAGGAGAGGTGGTGGTAAATTGAGATGCTGAATAAGCTCCGAGGCCCTGATGGATCAATGAGACACCTGAATTCACATATTGCATTCATTCTCATTGAAGTTTCCCTTTTCCCCTGACAGTCTCTGTCTGCTCCTGTTTAAAGCACATGTTCACACTAACAAAATCCACACTCATCCACACTTGAAACGAAGCATATTCCGACAGAAAAGGAAGAGCCTTGAACATAAAGAGACAAACTCAGTAAAACTGGTGAGAGAAGTTCACCTACACATTTGTGCGATGCAAAGTATATATTCCTTTATAGTCTCCATATTTGCTCTTACAGTGTGTGTGTGTGTGTGTGTGTAAAGAATAGATTTTTATATATATTAAAAGACTGCAAGTTCAGTTTTATAATAATGCACTATAAAAATGCACTAGTCTGTTTGCATGTTGATGTTTTTTCCCCCTCATTTTTGGTAAATATAATTCTTTGGGAACTGACAGGATTCAGTTCATTTTCATTCTGAACCTTTGGGAAAAAAATAACCTGGTAAAATGTATATGAAAAGTGCATATTATAAAATACTGTTTATATTTGGAAAACTTTAGATTAATTCTGAACGCAAAGCAAGTGCACATTAATACTATTTCCTCATCCCCCTCTTTTGTCTGAGTTTTTTCCTTTAATTCCTTTAATTCCATGTTCCGGCATGTAGAGGGCTGCTCGATTTTGGTGCCACCCATTTAACGAAAGTGAAGTCATTTTCGACATATAATTTTTGGTGTTGTACTTTGCATACAGTTCTTGAGTACTTATCTCACAGCCAGTTGCACCGGTGTTGTTAATCCAGGTTGGAGGATGACACATTTTATTAAAATAAGCTTGTAGTTTCTTATAGATTTTTTTTCTTCAGTAGCATGCCATTGTAAAATTATAATTAGCATTTCCGACATAGATCCCAGTGTGGTTTCTTTCAGTGGTTTCCCTTTTGACCTTTTATTTTTTGATTGTTTCCAAATATGTCCTGGAGTTCAGTATAAGCAAGGTGTCAGCTTTTTTCCCCGCTGGCCTCCTGCCCTGCATACAAGTACAAACACCCCTTTGTTGCTGACTGGCTGGAGTAGTGTTGCATGGATTGATCAAGTCAGTTTGTTTATTGCCCGTCTCCAGATTTTTATTTTTCACTGTTGTAACAAAGCAGCCTGCATTGATTAACAGTAAGCGATTGATTAAATTAAAATAAATAAATGGCTTACAGTACTTTGCCATTTTTTTCCCCTTAGTGATTCAAATGAGTCATACAATCATATATAAATGCAGTCTTCTGAAAAACTAAGTACATTGCTTCTTTAGAAATGAAGAGGGTAAGTAGCAGACAAGTCCTTCTAATCAAATGCACTTGATTAATTGACCATCTAATGTGGACACCTCTATAACGGCAGAGGTAGTTTCCTGGCCAGGTGTGTGTTAACACAATGCCATGGAGAAAAGACAAAGGAATGATCTCAAAGAAGCAAATATTGGTGAGAATGGCTCTAAGGCTCTTTCTAAACTATTTAAAGTCCATTATTCTACAATGAGAAAGATTATGCATGAGTGGAAAAGATAGTTGCCAATCTTCCCTCGAGTGGATATCACAACAAATTCACCCAATGTGATGTTCAGTGAAATGGCAAAAAAACCCGAGAGCTACATTTCAGACTCTACAGGCATCAGTTAGCATGTTAAATATTAACGCTCATGTAAGGCCACCTGTCTGAAAGCTAAACCTTGTCCAAAATGTGTCCATGCAACAAGACACCCAGCAGCAAATCTACAGCAGAACAACTAAAAACTGAAAGAATCAGTGTTTTGCAGTGGTCAAGTCAAAGTCCAGACATCGACCTGATTGAATTGCTGTGGTGGGTGAAATGCTCAAATGGAATTATGCAACATTGTAAAAAGAAAAAAAAGAAAAAACTAAATTTCTTGCATGCACACTACTTGTAAGACACTAGTTATTAGAACCAAACACTCCCATCTACTACTGTCCACAGCCCAGCTTGAGGACACCTGGGGTCAATGCTGTTTCAGCTGCACACAAGACGTTAGTTTAAAGACTACGTGTTATTCTCTGTGTATAAGCACATTATAGTTCCATGCCCACCAAGCATCCTCATTTGAACTCAGAGCATTCGGGTGAAATGTTTGATTGGACCAGATCCACAAAATCTCTCTCTGACAAAGAAAGCCAAGGATACAATAACAATGTCAAAACAGCCCCTCTGTTCAAAGAATTTAAAGTAGCCTTGTGCAAAATCTCTATTCAGCTTTCTGTAAAGCCAGACAAAATGCCATTTAATGCAGAGCTGACCTGAAGAATACTGTGCAAGAGTGCTCACAACATACTTTTAAACACCTTATGGACTCTTTTAACCTCTCTATGTAACTGTGTTGAGGTAAAAAAAAAAAAAAAAAAGTGATATGAGGCCAAAGTCAGCCATACACATAAAGACAGTTTTTAGGATTTGTTACAAAGTGAGTCATCGCGCTGGACAAGAAGCAGATACACCTGTGACTGATTCATCTGAGCTGGTGAGTGTAGAGAGAATCTTATGTGACCAAAGGTAAGCATGAAATGCCACAACTCAGAGGACTGAGTGGTCCCAGCTGTCAACTGCCCTGGAGGGTGGTGACACTGCATTTGTTTAGAGTCCATCCTGCTGGAACATTTTACCCTTCCACATTCTTCCATCTAATGCACATGTAGTGCTGTAAAGCAACTTTTAATTAGTGAAGGGATATATTTTCTGACCAAATATAACCAGAACGGTTCATGAAGCACATGAGGAATGAACTGGTTGTAGAAAACAAGGGACACAAAGTAATTGAGTGGGTTGTCAGAGAGTAGGCAAGCAAAGCATTTGGTGCAAAGTAGAATTTGTTCCAAACGCTGACCTTTGAGAGCTTGGCCTGTTTTTTGTTTATGTTAGGAGTGATATGAATAAGTATATTTTGCTTGCTTGGAGTTTTGATTGCGCATGTCATTGTGGGTGGGCGTCTGTTGCTGTGGGGAGTTGTACATATGTACCCATACGCCTCCAGTATACACGACAGCCCAGTAATATTTATCAATGTTCAACTGATTTCTGGCCAGTTCAGTGCATCGTGCAGGAGATGAGGGGGTGCATGAATCAGTAGGTTGGTTATGCAGAAACAGAGTGGGCTGTCAAAAGTGAATAAGCTGAGTACTTAGTAAAAATTAAACATAGTGCAAAACTGAGTGTTCAATAAACGCCTACTTAACAGCATGTTTGCTCCTCCACGAGGTTCGTTTAGTAACATTTCATAGGCATCCATTACCTTTTGCACGCTGTCATGATCATGAGCTTACTATCCTTATTTTCATAGCTGTAGCATTTTTATATGAGTGAAACTTGTTGACTTTCATTGCATGTTGAAAGTCATGTATAGCTGCGTTGTTTGTTTATTATCTCGACAGATTTGATAGGACTGTGCTGCTTTTTAACCTCCCCATGCTGCCAACTTTCTTTTTCATTACTTATTTTTATTAATATGTATATATATATATATATATATATATATATATATATATATATATATATATATATATATATATATATATATAAAAATTGACAGTAAATAAAAGCATATATAACTTTCTTCTGACCTGTAGTGTTTTTTATGTGCGATTTGCACACCTTCAGCTGTAGAAATGCCTGCCTTCCCTTGAAAATAAATAAAAGAAATGGAAAAGACCTTGTGGTGCTCAAATTGCCAAAACGCACATTTAAAAATGTTTAGCAGCACATTAAATGTATTAAAGTCCACAAATCACACAGTTAGCAGTTATAGACTAAATCCTACCCCTATATCACTTCTTTTGAAAAATGACACATTTTAATGTAATTTTGCCTCTGCACACCATTGCCATGGATTATAGACCAGATAGTGAAAATGTGATTAAAGTAGAGACATTCAGCTTTAATTTTGATTAGTTTTATTAGATTAGCTGCACATAGTCCCCCACTTTCAGAGACTCAGCTGAAAAGCTACATTCCCTCCCTTGAGATGCCCCACTAGGCATTTACTGCAGCCACCTTCATTAGCCATTTCTTTATGTGCCTTTCTGCAATCAGGCTTGTCTTGAGTAACTGAAAAGCAAGCTCTGTTGGATTGATTTCAGGTTAATAATTTGGCCAGTAAAGAATATCCTATTTCTTAACCTGGAGAAACTCCTGGGTTTCTTTTCCAATATGTTTTGGGTCTTGCATTAGGAAGTGCTATCTGACAATTTTGCACCATTTGGTTGAATCTGAGCTGAGCATATAGCCCTTTAAATTTTGCAATACATCCTACTACTTTTATCAGCAGTCACATCATCAATAAACACTAGTTGCCTTGTTCCACTGGTCAGCACGCATACCCATGTCACAACATTGCCTCCACCATGTTTGACAGACGGTAGGTAGATTTCTTTTTCTTTGCAGACCTTTGTAGGCTCTTTGAAATGTTTTCTGATAAAGCCAAGTCGAGCCTTCCTGTGTTTGATTGTACCAATTTTGTAACATTTTGTAAACCCTCTGTATTTCCTATCGTGAAGGCATTTCTTGATTGTAGAATGTGACAATGATGCAGCTACCTCTTCAAGAATGTTCTTAAATTTCATAGATTGTGAAGTTGTATTTCTTAACCATAGAAATAATATTGTCATCACTGTTGAATATTCCTGTCATCATAATTATTTAAACTGAGAGTTGTATGCCTAATTCTATATTCAGTGTGATTAGTGTACATTTTAAAGCCCATTCTTTATTTCAGTAATTTTTACAGCTTATGAATGAAACAGTACAGATTATGTAGTTTCAACCAACTTCTTTAACTTAACATATTTAAATTCAAAAACAGAGCCACCTCCACATTCTTCTTTGGCTGTAATATTTAACTTGGAATATGAACGAAATGGGAGCAGAAGTTTTTTTTTAGTTTTTTTTTTTAGTATCTGCACACGAGTACTACAAAAAAGATGCCTACAGACAAGTAAAGGACAAGTTTATAGACATTTCACATTCACAGCTGAGGCCACAAAGTTTTCAGTTCACCCCACCTGTGTATCTGGAAAACCCATGCCAACCCCAAACTACGAAGGCAGGATTACAGCAGGACTTTTTTTCTTGCCTGACTCATTTACTGCAATTTAAACTAAATAATGAACAACTGCAAAAATGAAACTTACAATAAATGATCTGTGATTGAGGTGTAAAATGAGAAAAAAAAAAACTCCTCCTCTAAGATAACCCGCGATCATTAGTGTCATTGTGGGTTTGTTTTTGTGACGCAGGTTCAGAACATCAGCCAGTCAATGGAGGTGCTGGACCTAAGGACGTACAGGGATCTACAGTATGTCAGAAACACAGAGAGTCTAATGAAAGTGGTAGATGGAAAGCTGAAGGTGGCCTCTGAAAATCCCCGCAGCCTCAATCCAAAGGGCTTTCAGGTAATTGGCTCTGTGTCTCCTCATGTACAGTGTGTGTGTTGGTGTTTATATGTGTGTATATTATTGTCAAGTGAATGCAGACACTGTTGATTTGGCACTGCTCGCCAAACTTATGCATTGCAATCTCTTTTGCTCTTCACAGACAATAAAATTTTGTATGACTCGCGATGCACTGCAGCATAAACATAGGTACACAAATTCATTTCCAGTCTTATATGAGTTCTTTTGTCATGCACAGAGAAATCCAAGTAAATCGCACACTCATGAGTGATTAAATTCTTGGACCTAGAAAAAGTATGGGGTTTTTTTATGGGGGGGAGGGGGGTTGCATTTGTCTCTTTGTATCCATTTGTTCTCTATCTTCAGTGAGCTTACTACTTGATATACTTAACATTCTGCTGTCTGCCTTTAGATAACAGGCACATACATTCACATTTATCTCTACCTTATCTGTCTACAAGCTAGGGCTTAGCTGCCATTATTAGTAAGCCTTTTTGTCTTCCTGTCAGCAGGCTGTCCTACTGGGGTTTTTTAACATTTCTCACACTCTTACAGATATTAGATGGACCATAAAATAGTTTGATTAAAAGATGGCTTGATAAATGATAAGTGTGCTTTACTGCTGGGTCCATACTGCAGCACAAGGACAAGCACGAATGCCTGTGTTTTGCTTTCAGTGTGTTTTATGAAAGCCATTCCAAAGAAGGTAATGAAGATGTTTATAAAATTAACCAATTCATCAGCACTGCCTGAGATGACTAAAATATGCAGAATGAAATGAGTTATATCTTCTGATCTATCTTAATTCAACAAAGAGGGGAAAAAGCTGGATTTGTCCAGACCAGGTTGGCTGATGAATGCGTGCAGCTTAAAGTTGCCGATGGCAGAGTGCGGGAGATTAACGAGAGTGAATTTTCTCTTCTTGAAAAAGTGAAAATGAGATTTATGATGTGGCGCCACAGGGCTGAGAGCTGCTCCATCACCAGATTTACGATAAACCTTAACAAGGAGGAAACAGTCCCTCCTGTGGCGGCCACACTTTATTGATGCGCCCAATTCTCTCTTGAACCCACTTCTCTCCACGTAGGCAGCCAGGTTCTCCTGCAGCTTCCTGTACTCCTACGGACATGTTGTTCTTTTAACTTCTAAACACACGATGAGTCACAGTCCAAGTTTATTTACAACTAGCTCTGCAACTGCAGCAAGTAGGTGAAGTTTCATCACCCAAAACAGATCACAGGCGTTTGGCCAATTTGAATAGTGTTTCTCATATAGGTGGCTTTCCAATCCAAAATATTTTCAAAGGAAGTAAAACTGTATTTACAGACATGGAAAAACAAAATATTTGCTTTTTAAATAGATAAAATATTCCTTTTGTCCTTGAAAGAAGATAAAAGGACATCTAATTTCAGGGTATTGACATAAAATATTAAGAATAGACGTTGTACATCTCATTAAAAATCAAAGGTCTATAGTTTTGAACAGATAAACCAGAACCTAATGGAGACATAAGCTTTATGAACCACAAACACCAAGGGAAGATTGCACTCACTCCCATGTACTGACTATCACAGGGCAGTTGTGTCCCCTATCTTGACTATTCTCTAAGGGTGTAATCCTCTTCCCCCTTTTCTGTGATAACTATCACAGGAGTTAAAAGACAAGGTGACCCAGCTGCTCCCCCTGTTGCCAGTGCTGGAACAGTACAAGACTGATGCCAAGATGATCCTGCGTCTTCGGGAGGAAGTAAGGAATCTGTCCTTGGTGCTTATGGCTATCCAAGAGGAGATGGGGGCCTACGATTATGAGGAGCTGCGACAGAGAGTCCTGCTACTTGAAACCAGACTCCACTCCTGCATGCAGAAACTTGGTATATATGGAAACGATTGTGGGTGTTTGTATGTGGTCATTGTTACCCAATTAAAAATGTATTACCATATATCATTGCAGCATTTAATCAATTTGACAACAGTTGCACAGAACAGAATTAATGATTACACTAGGATCATCGCTGGTCAAAACTCTGTAGCATGTAGTTAACATTTCCACGTTGCTCTGATCTCAAATGATCTGCATAAATTGAGAAAAACTGGCCTAGAAAAATGGAATGAATAATAGATTGCATTTGTGTGTAATATGTTAGC
Organism: Astatotilapia calliptera; assembly: GCF_964374335.1. Lineage (NCBI taxonomy): Eukaryota > Metazoa > Chordata > Actinopteri > Cichliformes > Cichlidae > Astatotilapia > Astatotilapia calliptera. The sequence goes on along the minus strand of NC_137425.1, from coordinate 10,837,183 downwards.
TTAAACTGATGATTTTACAAAAACCCCACACATATAAACTGATGAGTTAACAAAAAAGACTGCAGTTACAGTTTAGCCCTTAGCTAATTTGCGTTTTATTATAGTTTTACATTTGAAAATGAACCAAGAGAATTAAAAAAAAAAAATAATGCTCACTTTTTGAGTACTGGGTAAAAACCAGGACAGTAAAACAACAATGGAAATATAAAAATGATGCCGCAAAGTCAGTCGGTGAACCAGTTTTTGTGTATTACAGATTTCAAAAAGCAAACACAAGATCGCATTGTGGAGAATCACAAATGAAAACAAGACAACAGAAGATGACTGCACAAAATATTTATCTACGCATTTATCTGAGATAATGATACAAATAGTACATTTTCTTAGTGTACAAAAATTTAAACTTCTACAGTGAAAACAATTGAACTGAACAATCTGAACCAAAACAAATGCAATGCCATATTTCAGATGAATTATAAAAGAAAACTAGTGTGATCTGATAGAGAAATCACCTGAGTGCATGTGCGTCTGTGTGGCCTCTTAGGTATGTAGGCATACATGCTTTCTTAATTCTTCTGCCTCTTTGACCTCCAGGCTGTGGGAAGCTCACTGGCGTCAGTAATCCCATCACAGTACGTGCATCAGGGTCAAGGTTCGGCTCCTGGATGACAGATACTATGATACCCAGTTCCGACAACAGAGTGAGTTTCTCAACTGCTGCATTTCACAAATACAGGAACACAGGATTATTATTATTATTATTATTATTATTATTATTGTTGTTGTTATTATTAGGATAACCAAGCAAAGAGGATAACCACAGTCAACCTTCTCAGTGAGGAAAAAAAAGAAGAAAATATGTGTCAGGGCAGTGCCACTATACGGCACTTCAGTGACTGATGCACTGTTTTCCATGAAAATGACTTCTCATGAGCTTTCAAGGGGGAGAGAGAGTGAGAAAAATGGGAATCCAAAGCTGTGCCACTGATGGATAGCGTATCTTTCCCTCCTCCCTGTCTTCCTCTGTCACTACAACTCCAGCTGATTAATCACTTCATCATCAGTGGAGAAATGAATGAGATGTTTGGGCAAAAGTTTTCCAAATCACTTGGGTAATTACCAGGAGTGTGCTCTGGACCCAAATGATATAGTAATGGGTTCAGCTGATCAGACATGACATGCAGTTTTGTACGGCCAGGCACATGGCAAGAAGCAGCAGGAAAGAGACAAGGGAAGAATAATATAGAAGATTAAGGGTGGTCTATGGTGACTGAGATGAAATGGTGGTGTTGGAAAAGTGGAAGACTGCATTATTAGCCATGTGTAGAAGAGAAGGGAAACTGATTAAGTTTAAGAGGAGAGATGAGCTTGGCCTTTTTCTTTCCTGCAATGAATCATAACAGCCTAAATAGGTGTTGTGGACAGAAAAGGTCAATTTTTGTGACTGAATGTCCTGATCTTTGTCTTTAATCACCTGGCTCAATCACTTCAATCTCTCCGAGTATTAATAGGCAGATACATCAGCAATGCCACATTAAGATCCGCAGCAATAATCATAATCATTCTGGGGAAATTTCATTGTTGCTCATGAGCCAAAGGCAAAGGAGGAAAAAATCGGAATGTGCAAGAGCTTTGCTTTACTCAATTTCTGTCTCCTATTCTATTCTAGAGACCCAAATTAGCAGGCATAGGAGAAACAACGCTTAATGCTCTATAATCTCCCCTCCTACATAATTCAGCCGCTGTGTCTCTTCACCATCAGCTCCTCCCATACCCTTCCTTTCTCCTCTGTGCATTTGAAAATACTTACTCTACAATGGAGAAGCAAGCAAAAGTGGGACAAGAAAGAAAAATTGCAGTAAGAGAATCAGAAAAAGCAGTAGATCGTAGCAAAGCTTTCCTTCAAATGTTCAAGAGAAAAATAACCATCTAAGCCAACTGCAGTTTAATTGAATCAATTAAAAGCTGAACTGTGCCTCAGTGAGAGCACTGAGGGAATGAGATGGGAAATGCAGCCAGAGAGGGGCCATGTCAGTGGAGAGATCCGCTGAGAGTGCTTGAGGAAAAAGATAGAGTTGCTAAATGGATTGATTTTCTGTAAATGTGGACTGGAAAGGGCAAGGAGCACAAGCAGTGGTTGACTGCAAAGCGCAGGCAACATCTTCACTCCCACATGCCTGGCAGATCAGTAGCTCTGCACACACATCGATGCATGCACAACTCAGAGAATCGATATACACACACACTCAAACAAGCACACTAAACATTCTTATTTTAGGCCATTGCAGCTACTGATAATGAACTGTGACTTACATTTTCTTACAGAAAGGTCAAGTTTAACACAACAATATTTTTCTCCAGTAATCTTGAGACCTTCTCATTAACTTATTTTTCTGACCTTTTTTTCCGATGTTATTCATTTTTCCTTTTTCCACAGGTGTGGTCCATGGACGGTTACTTCAAGGGACGTCGGGTCCTGGAATATCGCACAATGAATGATTTCATGAAGGGCCAGAACTTTGTGCAACACTTGCTGCCACACCCTTGGGCTGGCACTGGTCATGTGGTCTACAATGGTTCACTGTACTACAACAAGTACCAGAGCAACATTATCATCAAGTACCACTTCCGTTCTCGAAGTGTGCTGGTGCAGCGCAGTTTGAGTGGGGCCGGCTATAACAACACTTTTCCCTACTCCTGGGGTGGCTCCTCTGACATCGACCTGATGGCGGACGAGAATGGCCTATGGGCTGTTTACACCACCATCCCTAATGCTGGAAACATTGTCATCAGCCGCCTGGAGCCTCAGAGTCTGGAGGTGCTGCAGACTTGGGACACAGGCTTTCCTAAGCGCAGTGCTGGAGAGTCTTTTATGATCTGCGGCACACTATATGTCACCAACTCCCACCTGGCTGGTGCCAAGATCTATTTTGCTTATTACACCAACACATCAAGCTATGAGTACACAGACATCCCCTTCCACAATCAATACTCCCATATTTCCATGATGGACTATAACCCCAGGGAGAGGGTCCTTTATACCTGGAACAACGGACACCAGGTGCTGTACAATGTCACACTCTTCCAGGTTATTAAGACTTCTGGAGACTGAGGACCCTCAGACTGACTGATTTAAAAAATGCTGTGATTATTGTTCTGGGGTGTCAGAGGTGGGGGGCACAGACTATGGGAGGTGTGGGTTGGGGGCTTTAATGTATGGGTATAGGCTTGGATTTTTTTTTTTTAAATGAATTTCAAACTTCATAGAGTGCTATTACTCACATTCTCAAAAAACCATCCGACAGTAAGGTCGGCAAAGATACAAAGACTGAGCGCTTCTCTCTCTTTTTTTCTTTCTGTGATGAGTAAGCATGGTTCTTTTTATTTGTGATGATAAATAAATATCCTCTTTACCATTTATGCTTTTGTATTTCATTGTCACTTTGATTTCAAAAACCTTAGATGAATTTTTGGAAGAGGTGAAAAATCTGTCTGAAAATGTGGTTTCAAACGTGAAAGGCTCAAATAGGAGTAACATTTCCTTTGTCTGTGTTGTTAATGTTCCTGTTATTTCCTTGAAGCCTAGCTCAGACAGATACAAAGCACAAAAGATGCATTTAGAATAATATTGAAGCTATTTTTCTAGCCTGAAATACTTAAACACACAAAATATGCCAAATGATACCATTTTAAACCAATTAAAATAATGCAATAATTATATCTACTCTATTCTACCAAATCACAAGATGATGAAAGGACAGCATGAGAATACTGACAAGACCATTTCTAAGGTTGCATTAAATTATAGGTCTGGAAAAATCACCAAAGATTTTCCATCTGAAAACAACAGAGCACAGCACTCTGTGAACGCAGGATAATAAAATTCAAACAGCGTTGAATTTAACTGCAACGGCAACCACTTACATTTCATTTTACCAAGGTGAATTGAAAGTGCAAGCAAAACATCTGATAAAAAGAGCAGATGGTGGTGCAAAGGGTCGAGAAGAATCCACAGCAAATGAAAGACAGAATGTAAAAGGTATTACATTAGAGATGACACTTCTTTGTTATTGCTGCTTGTCAGGCTCCAATCTGCTTTAATCTTGTTAGTCCCACAGCTCCTCTCAGATGCTTTCTGCAGAAAAATGATAAAATGCAAACCACACAGTAGCACACGGCTCGCAGCTTTGTCATTATTTACCACTGAAATATTTCAGAAGCCATACTGGCATTTTGTGCTGCATGGAGGAGACAACAGCCCGCTGTGCTTCATTTCTGTGCTTTCATCTATAAGGTTTGTGCATGCTTTGCAGGGGTTGTAACATAAAATAATATCGTAGATTCAACTTTTCTGTTCTTTGTAGTAACCATGGTGGATTTATCCTAGATGACCTTTCTATCAATAAGTGCTACGCTGAAGAGAACCCCAATGAGTTCATACACAGTAGCAGCTGACATTTAAAGCACAATGCAATAAAAAAAAAGGTACAAAGCATCTAACAGCATCAAACAGAAACAGTATTGACTGGGAAAAATAAAGGTTTTGGAGCTACCACAATATTACTTCACATGTAAAAGTAACTGGTTAACAAAGAAACAGATAAAAGTTAACAGAGACTGAATGTGCTCTTAACACAGGTCCACCACTCACTGCTCTCCCACTGCCCACACACACACACGCAACTGGTTTTAAAAAGCAGTGCAGCACATCCTGAATTTGCAAGAATATATACAACAGACCAAGACATCACCTATAGTATAAATAGAATTTCACCTTTTAAAAAACTTTATAGTTTATAGTTTCATAAGCACAAAATAGTATTTGAAGTTAGGCGTGACTGATTATGGCCATGAGTGGTAAAGACAGGACTGCATTTTCAAGCTAGCAAACGTTCTTGCTTTCTTCTTAACATAAAGAAAGCAAGGAAATAGTGACCCATACTAAACAGACAAATAAAGCCATGAGACTGGAAACAGGCACTCCTCTGAGAAATGTGAATGGAATATTTATCCATTCCACAAAATATGACATTTTTTAAGCAGTGGGTTTTTTTTTTTATTAATGTTTCTTCAAAAGAAACAGAGTTCAAAACAGATAAGAATCAAAAGAGAGCTTTGCAAGGACCAACATATGTGCTGTTGTGCCACCCAGTTCTCACACTTAGTGCCAGTAGGTGTGGCAATAACAAAGACAGAGATCAGGGGTATAAAGAATAGCACCAAATCATTATGTGGTGACCCCATTTGAGTATTGTATCATCACATCTGTGTCAGTCTAGATCATCTTCAGCTAAGGCCAGTTTGTCAGAGCACAAACCCCTGCTGCCAAGCAACAGTACTTATGTGCCATCTTTCCTCAGGATCATCTTAAGGATAAAAGACAGTAGGCTGAAAAAGGTGGTTGTGATTCAGGGCGTGTAAAAATGTACTGTAGTAAAAATTCAGAAGCGACATGTCAAATGTTTTTAAAAAATATATATGAGGGAAAAATATATTATAAGTTAGAGCAAGAGGTATTAGTTGAATAGATAAATTGAATTTAAAAAATAATAATTAGTGAAAGATGGTGATTTTGTGCTTATTAGCTAAATAAGTGTTTTTATTGTTCTATCAGAGTATGATGAATACAGTATGATGAATAAAGTGTGGATTCTCAGATTTAATATCTGAACAAAAATATTTCATCAACCCCTGTGAAACAGTTTTCTATTTGCAAGGCCTTCAATGAATTAATCATAAAAAATGCAAGCAATGACGCATGAAGTCTTAAACTCATGAATATCACCAACGTGTGATTTTCCTTCTTTCTGGTTATATGCGTAGCCTTTATATCAGTTATCTTCAGTTTTTATTTGTGTGTTAATCTTTCTACCTTTAGTTTTTTCTTCAGTAAAATGCTTGTTCAGTCAGGATGAGATTAGGGAACTAACTTAGCTACTGAAGAATATTGCACTTTCTAGCTTTATAATACTCCCTGCATTGCTTTAGTAGCATTTTGGGTGATTTTCTATGTGTAATGAGAAGAACTTTACTGGATTTTTGCTAAAGTGAAAAGCAGCTCTACACACTTCAGAATGTGTTCTGTTTAATTATGAATTAACACTAGTGACGCAGTGCTGACAAAAACTACAAATGTATGTGCATTACACCACATTTTGCAGGGGATCTTGTATTAATTCAAATTACATGCCATTCCAAAAGTGCAATGGAAGCAGAGATTGACCCTTCGTTGATTGTGGATGAGAAGGCACAGTACAGTTTATATTTAGCATTTAAGCTATGCCTTTATTGCTCCTCAAGCATGGGATACTGTCATGGAGTGATTATGATATAACAGAAGCATAAGAATTGACACATGTGCAACAGTACAAGGAAAAATCTTACGCAAAGCAAAAAACAGAATTTGTAAATTAGTACACGTTTAACAAGCTTGAAAGCATCTGGTATACTTTATTCTTCAACACAGCCTGAACAAAGCTCTTGGGCAGCTTTGTTGTAATTTCCTTAAGTAGTCATCTCGTTGGAATGTCCTTCAGGCTTCTTGAAGGATATTCAGAGTTCTTCTTTGAATGTTGGCTGCCTTTTGTTCTATTCTCTGTCAAGATGATCCTCACACGGCTTCAGTAATGTTGAGGTCCGGGCTCTGGGGAGACCACTGCATAGTTGATACTGTTCCATTGTGCATCTATCCAGGTATGCTTGTGCTGCATTGTCAGTTTGTTCAGGATTGTTGTTGTGCTGAAAAAAGAAGCCACTGCCAATCAGACAACGTGTTTGTGGATTAAAGTCTGATCCATAATGACCTTTTACCAGACCTCCTCTGTACATGTTGATGATGATCTGAAACAAAATCTTCCCATTTGGATTCATTGCTAAGCTTTTTTGGCTAAAAGCTATTTGGGAATCACATTGTTGATACAAAAATGCTATTTTATGACTGTCAGACTGTGATGTCTTTGACACTTCCTTTGAGTGATACATAGGTCAGCGTTAAAACAGTTTAACAAACAAAACACAATCCTCTTAAATGTCCTCAAATAAAAGGGCAGGACTGACAATCAGTATAATAAGTGAACCAATATTCAAGACCACTTTAAAATATTACAAGAACGTCTGCCTCATTGGAGGTGAAACATAAAGAAAGAAGTGCTGTACTGCACAGTACTGTAAATTGAATGATTGAATAAAATCATTTACCACCAATTTAAACTGTGGATTTAATTTAAAAATTCATAGTGACAATGTTTCAGATGTTAAATTGGGATTAGGGTTAAATTAATGGTTAAAATGTTTGAAATGACTTGCTGTGTTATTATTTCATCATTCCAGGCTGGACAGCAAAGTATAATTTTACAGCAAAGTTGTTGATTCATGTCATTTGTGGTAAAGTATGAAAGAAAGTTCATGTGGAAAGACCTTTAGCTATTTCTGCAGTTGCATTTTTCATTGTTGTTGGAGTCAGCTGTGACTTTGCACATTTTCTCATGGTGCAAAGTCACAGCTACAGGACCCCAGGAAAAACAAAACAACAAACTTTAAAATTAAAGTTTGCATGAATAATAACCAAGACAGAACGTATTAACCTACAGAAATCTCTCAGCATGAGCAGCTTCCATTAATGGAGAGCTGAAATCTAAAAAGAACAATAGGCGACAGAGTGGCTTTGCCGGTTTGATTTCCTTAAAGTGGTTATGAACATGCATTCGCACATGCAGTCGGACTGATTGAGTGCAGGTGGCAGCGACAGAACTGGCTTGATAGAGTGCATGGGGTGAGATTCATCGGCAGGAGCGGAGCTACAGAACAGCTCGAGAATTAAGAAGCAAAGCCAGTTCCAGTTTAATCACGCACCCATCCTCGAGAAGAAGGGTTTGTTTTGATGGAAACACAATCATCTTTGTGAGTGCAGCTGGTCCTGAGACACTCCTCTTTGATTAAACTTGAGAGTACATTTGCTTTCTGTCCCTTCTACTCATACAGTAGGTCATGCAGCAACTTCTGTCCTCTGAAAGGAAAACTTGCAAATCACCCCAGCCTTGTTTTATGCATCCTTTCACTGTAACCTTTTACATCACCTTCCTCATTAATTGTGCCCTCAGCCACACTTGGAACAACACCCCACCTCTTGTTCAGATTCACAGTAAACATTTCCTCTACACCCTGCCCCTTGAGGTGACACAGAAACGCTATGAACAGGGCTTTGAACATTTGTTTCCTCATGATTAAACATAACTTGCACTCAGTTTCCTAATTTTTTTCCACACTCCATATTCATGTTTGAACTCTAAAGGCAAGCAAAGGTGCCGGGGTGTCGAGATGGAATAATGGGTTAGCTGGAGAAGACGCTAATTTACTCTACTCACCTCTTTGGAGAACCTTCCTCATTAATGTCCTCTTTAATTGTGTTTTAAACTTCCATTGATTCAGCACTTGCATCCCTAATCTCATTAGGTGCTGTTTTATGAAGGAAGGACAGTAGATCCATTCTGGGCTGCAACCACGGGCGATTCCATTTTATAACCTGATGCACTCCTCGCTGAGGCAGTAAAGGTTTACCCTTGAACTGATTTTTTTTTTATGTCTCTTTCCGTAATTACAGTAAGATGCTATTGGAGAAAAGAGATGAAATTTTAGCTCTGGTGTGCCAGAAGGGAAAAGAAGTCAGGATACATAAATACAAACATCACAATGTAGCCACAAGCTGAGCAATAACAGGCTGGTAAGTCAATATAACTGAAAAAAGAAACTTTTAGAAAAAGGAAAACACTTTTCACCAGCTAAAAAAATGAAAGATGCTAAAGGAGCCACAAATCACATCCATATACAAAGGGAATTATTATATTACTTTTTCACCAGGTGGATTAAAATTGCAAAGCTTTTAATGTACATATATTTCTCTTAATAAGTCACGATCACTGTCTAAATTAGATAGCAAATCTATTGTAATCAGGCCCACTGATGCACATATTGTAAGTCTCATATAAGCTATTTGCAGTTTTAGGATCGTGGAGTTAACTGGTTCACTGTTGCAGCTTCACATTAGTAGTATTTAACTGGTGAAATATGCATTGGCTTTTATTATGAATTTTACCAAGAAAATACAAGGTCATTGTTTGCAAATTTAGCGTGTTTTCCTGTAGTGAGTCTGCCAATCAACAAAACTGTAATGTCTTACAGCAAATTAGTTTTTCTTCCATTACTCCATGTAATGTTTAAGAGTCTTTTATGAAGAGCTTCAGGCAACAGGCTTTTTGAGCAAAGGTCACTCTCCCCCAAACTGTGTTTTTCAGACTCATTCCACATGCAGCATTAAATCCCAGAATGATGGAAAAAAAGGCCAATCTTTGTCTGCTTCATCCATTAAAGTGACAACACTTTGTTTTGCAGGTCCCAGAATTTATGATTAGTAGTATTAAACTGCATTTGCTTTTACCGCTGATAACTGCAGGTGACCCTGCTCTGTGATGTTTTAAGAGAGAGGGAACTTTTTGTTTAAATGGGCCATCAGTAATTGTGGAGGGCAGAATTTTACAAAAATATTTCAGTCATTCTATTCAGTTGATATTTTTTGTCATGCATGTTGTTTGAAAGTTTTTGTAGTTCTTCAAAATTGTTCAAAGTTAGCCAAATTGGATAGAGAGGCTCTAGCCTCTTGGTCACTGCAAGCCTCACAGTTTTCACTCCTCAACAGTATCCTGTTCTTGAGGAGCAACAAAAGCATATTTTAAAAGCTAAAAATAGCCTCTGTACATAATCTGTATTCACATCGACCATCATCAGTTGCCTGGAATAGCACAATAGAGCCACTCCTATCTGCAATGCCAAGTTTCCTAAACATATACCACTGAACATCATAGCCAAATACGTAAACTTTCATTCTATACCCCCAAAGGATTTTACTCCTTATGTTCTGAGAGTTGAGAATTCTCCCTGCAAGATTTGTGCCCAGCACTTCAAAACCCTGTCATTATAGAGTACTTTGAGTAAGCTAATGACAAAACAAAAAAAAAACAATTCTCAATTTAAAAATAATACGTAAAATGTGGAAAACCTGAAAGTTTGAAGACTTCCTGAATCCTTCTGCTTACTTTAATAAAGTATGTGTAGCTTGTAGATACTGCAGGTGGTATCAGTATCTGCTCATTTGGTATTTCCTCAGCTAGGCCTATCAAACCTACATTGGTCTCTGACAGATACTGGATAATGTTTTTGCTTAGAATCACTGCAGAATAGTTGCAGTTTCAGGCAACCTGCTGGAACTGACGATTGCTGATGTCAATGCAGAATATCTACAGCATTTATATTTAGCAGCTAAGCTTTTATTTTGTTGCTGCCCAAGTACGGGAAACTGTCGAGGAATGATTATGATATTACAGAAATTCTCTTAAGCTTACATATTAGTGCTTCTGGTGGAGGTGAGTTTGAAGAAAGAAATCAGTTTCAGACTTGGTGCAAACAGTATGGGCACTTTCCTCTCAAAGCATTGCTCTATCAGGCCTGCAGTGTTCAAAACATGAAGGGATAACTGATATCCTTTTGAACATTATAAGGAGCTATTTTGAATAAATTCTCATTCTAAGGCACCAGCACAGACCAAAAGCTTTCATAAATTGCTTATAAAGTGTTACTAAAACATGAATCACTGGATATTTTCTCTGTTACGCAGGTTAAGCACTGCTTAGCCTACTTAAGTCAAGAAACCTCCCAGACTCTGAACATAACTTCAAAGCAGGATAATAGTCATAATGAGTGTTTTTAAACAATTTTTGTGTGTGTGTGTGTGTGTGTGTGTGTGTGTGTGTGTGTGTGTGTGTGTGTGTGTGTGTGTGTGTGTGTGTGTGTGTGTCCAATTCAGCTCATTTGAAATATTGCCCATTTAAAAAACTGCAGAGAAGATGGCAACATTTCTATTTTGATTCAGGAAGTATTATATTAAACATGTAAAGAATGGAAGTGGAGCTGTTATCAGCTAAAGATCTGAATCATTCTCACTTTTACAGCTTGCTAATTAACCAGGAAAATTCACAATATTGCCTTTGTTTTCTTTCTTTGGATTATGACAATTTGTTTGTAGTGCCAATAGACTCACTGCAAACTGAACTGAGAAATAGTGTTGAAATTGCAGTTATTTTCAGATATCAGACAGGCTTTATTTAATCTGTTTGGTAAATGGATGGTTCACAAATGAGAGCATTTTCAAAATTTACTTTTTTGCATTAAACCAGCGGGAAACATTTTGACATGTGTTTAGTAAGTTATTATGTTTTAGTTTAGCGTTAATTGGTCCGACCTACTTAACACCATTGGGTTGTATCCCATTACCAAAATCAGTATAGGTAGGAGGTTTGTAATCTTATAAATGGGGGGAAAAACGCTCAGGTTTGTTTACTAGTATTTTTCACTGGCTGGAAGCTAATATTTAAACTGGATGGATGTGTTTATTAAAGTAGTTTCTGTTTTCAGACAGGGTGCAGATATATGAAACATGCTCAGAAATGCAGGGCTGCTCATGAGCAGCAATAGAATACAGGAAACATCAAATATGGCAGGCTAAATAAGAAAGTTCAGGCAAGGAAAGTAAAATGTTGTGAAGGAGACAGAGTGACATACAAAGTGAAATCTAGGTTAAGTGGGAAGACTGTCAGAGACCAGGCCTCATGTACTGTATGTCACGGAAATGAGATGCTGTTCTCTCCCCAGAAGATCAAAAGATCTGTCTGAAGAGACAGAACTTTTTCCTCTTTCCTCTCTGTTCTGTGGCAAATTACAGTTTTTAAAAAGAAGAAAAAAATGTGATCCATCAAAAAACACCAGAGCATGGCCATGAGACCTCCTTTTTATAAAAACCTGTAGTTGTAAGCCACAAATATACAGAACTATAGCTGGATCAAAGTGCTCCATTTCCAGGACCTCGCTCTTGTAAACTGGACTTCATAGGTTAATTTTTTTTAAAGTTAAATAGTTTTAATTGTGAATCAGAACAAGTTTGTCTCTATATGCATTATATTTGCTCTGTATTTTTTTTTCATAGTAGATACATGAACTAATATATTTTGACTTTGTGTGAAATACTACCAACTCACAACAGAACCTGTTGTTTTTAATTCACACCTGCCCCAACAGATGATTACAGATGACTTGCCTTCAGAGCAATCCATCTGACTGAACATCAGAGCAACACAATTATTACAAACATGCACAACATCTTGTACACACAAAGCACAATTTGACATTTTGACCTTGTGACATCTTTGTACTATAATACATGTCTCCTCTATTGGAGCATAAAACAATTTAGACAACAGCCTCTTTAAACCACTGAATACATTGTAAAGGTAAATATAATTCAGATGAGGAATTTTGTCAATGTGATGTAAACAAGATTAGTTCTCTTCACATAATTCATAAATTAACTATTATGGTTTGTGCAAGGAACTCAAAGGCAGGACGCGCTGGAGTTCAGTGTTTGTGATTTTAATGAACACATTCTAATTTACAATCCGTGAGTATTTACAGTAACTCAGAAAGATAAACAGCTACAAACAATGGAAGTTTTGAGTTTGATTTCCTTGCAGGTTAAAGTCCAGTTACCACCAAGCAAGCAAAGCTTCATTATTAAAAGAGCTGAGTTACATTACTGTATTTGTGTGGTCCAACAATACAGGAAAACTGGGGTTATATACTGTTGATAACTGTAGATGAACATCAGGTGGTTCAACACCTGAGAGAATGGCGAGACCATAACACAAGCATGATCTGATTCTCAGTAATATACGCACAAAAAATAAAATTATAATTTACAATTAGATACACAACATATATGACATATTATTGGATGTAGAGATTTTATGCTCTGGTGTTATTTTTTTATGTACGTTGCTGATTTTTTGATCCTTTATGTTTTGAGCACTATTGGTAGCTGCAAGTTACATCTGCTTGTTTGTAATACTACCATTTCTCAGCTCAAAATAGATATGTGGGAATTTGATTTTTTTTTACTCCTTATACGATCAGGATTAGCTGAAAATTTATTGTAAATCTCAAGTAATAGTTGGATTTACAATTATTAAAAATGTCATGACCCTTAAAAACTACATTTATATTGCTCTAATTGTGGCTGAGGTGTTATTGGTTGCCTCTTTAAATAGCGAATCTTTTTCTCGTGCCATTTTCTCTCTCCCTCTCTTCCTATCTCCCTCGCTCTGCCCGCAGTCTGTGTGTGTGTGTGTGTGTGTGTGTGTGTGTGTGTGTGTGTGTGTGTGTGTGTGTGTGTGTGTGTGTGTGTGTGTGTGTGTGTGTGTGTGTGTGCTGAATTTTCCTCCAGGTTGAGAAACATGTGAGTTCATATTGTTCCCATATAACTGTTGTATAATTCATGTATTTACAGAATATGTATTCAGTTCCAAACATCCAATAAATCTTCATAATGCACACACATTCATAAAATGATTTCCCAGTATTTCCCCACACATCCATTAAAACATAATCTATGTGTCCATGGACAGACTTCTGTCCCGAAGTTTGACATTTAATAACAGTTTAAGTATTCATTTATGTGGAGGAGCACAAAGGACTCAGAGTGTATTCACTGAAGAAAGAAATCCATGAGGGTGGTTTCGTACTGGTGTAATTATTTCTCTTCAGCTTGCATTTGAAAGAAAATCCCACAAACAAAATACCTGTTTTTTTTTATAAATAAATATGCAGAGGCATTACAAAGTTTCCACCAGGGAATTGCTGCCTTTTCCTGCCTCCATTGCGGCACAACAGGGCCCTATCCTGACACCTCCAGAGCAGCACAAAGTAAAGGTAATTAAAAAACAGTCGCCTCAGCCCCACCCATCCGTAAACATTGCAGACTGCAACCATTGTGCCACATTAATATGCAAATTGGAGAAAGGGCTGCAATCAGGGTGCTTTACTGATCCAGTTATTAAATCAAATTTCCCCCAAACAGGCATCAGGAGCTGCTGAGGTAGTGAATGGGTTTTCCCTCTTTCTGCGCATAGTAATGAGCCTTTATCAATTTTACATTCATCACGGGGGTAGGGGAGATGGAGAAGGCGGTGCATGATGGCACCACCTCCCCTGTGGCAGGCCACCTCGCTCTGCAGTGGCAGTCATTCGCAGGGTAGTCCATCAGTACAGCAGCCATTGGACACAAGGGTACCAGGATCATCATATCATCTTGCCTCTCTCTCCTCTCAGTTCTTCTGGGACCGCATGCACAGCTACACACCGAGATGACATGATCGAATTTTTCAACGGCATCAACAGGTGATGTTACACAGCAGCCAGAATGCTGCAGTCTCCAAGGAACTGCAGTGTCAAACCACTAAATTTGCTGGTGATTGTAGCAGACTGCAATTCGGTGTGAATTACAAACAAATACACCATGTGAGTTGAACACAGCATGTGAATGGACACTGACACAAAAAGTAGTCTCACTGGTGAGGCAGTGACACTTTGCTAGAGAAAATGAAGACGACAGGTTACTGTTGTTTCTTATGGCAAATGTGCACACACTGATAAAATGATCTTCCTTCAAACTCGTCTTCCTCAATATAAAAACACTGGCTTACAACAATCAAATCAGCGAAGATGAGAGCAGGTGAAATGACGGCTTCCTCCTGGGAGACGTGTGGGAACAATTGGATTGTTTCTCTTACGTGCCTTCTTTTATTTGTATCTGAAGTGACCTTGGGCAAAGACTAGAGTGTGGGGACATTAGCAAACCAGCAAGTATTGTTATAGCAATTACTAGGAAATCACTGGGCCACGGGGAGCAATTATGTGCTTTGTGTTTACAATCCAGCATAGGAGAGCGATGGGAGAAAAAAATGAAGAAGAGCAGGCACTGAAAAAATTGGGCTGTGGGCAAGTAGGAAAGCAAGAGCGCAGAATGAGGTAATAAAAAAGCAGTGTGCAGTGGCAGAAATGGGAGGAAGTCGGCAGTCAGGTGTGTGAGAGGATGGTGAGGAGGAAAGAAGAGGTATTTGAATGGTAGTGAAGTGGACACAGTGAAGTGTAAGTGTAACAACAGTAAGAGAGAAAAGTGGAGGGACAAAATAGCAAGTGACTCTAGAGTTTCTAGAGCCTGTGATAGCTTGGATTTCTTATACAGCATCTTGGTCCTTTGAGGCATAAATTTCAACTGTTTCTGTGTCACCATTGTAGCTGCGTACACTGCCAGATGTGAGCGGTAACGAGCTGGCCTGGCGACATGGTCAGGCTGAGTCTGGGGTTTGGCTGATAAGAATGACGGGGAGGAGGTCACTGAGCTCACTGTATTGAGACATAACCGTCGGTCAATTCAATTTCCTTAAGGACACAGGAGTCCAAGCTGCAATCAGAACATTTCATATCACAGTCAGGCTCCTCTTGCCCTTTCCCACAATCTCAGCAGAGAGGAGTTGGAGAAAGGAAGAATAATGAGAGAGGGAAAGAAAGAAAATAGGGGAAAAGTGTCAGAAGATAATTGTCGGGATGGGTGGGAAGTTTAGAGGTTACTGCAGTGGCCCAGAAAGTCTTAATTTCCTGTCAGCGTTATTCTAACCAGTTATTAAGCTCTAGCTGATCTCAAGAGGAAACGAAGGGAGGAACATCAGAGAACACGTTCACAAACAAATTCAGTAAAGCCTGAGTGCTCAGACAAAAAGGCTAACACTGTCGGGATGTCGGGATCTGTAAAAGAGAAGAATCGGTCTCTCCCCAGCGCTTTAATCTTTCATATCAGTGTGTGCTTGACTTTCAGAGGAGAGGAGGAGCAGTATACATACAGGCCACCCAGAGGATCAAACAGCATGCTGACTGCAACAGAGGATTCTGCAACAAAGACACCAAACCACCCTCAGATGCAGATAAAGAAAGAGTGGAGGATGACTAGGAAGAGCTGAGGCAAGGACGACGTATACAAAGCAGAAATCTAAAATTGACTGGAGACTTTTAGGATGCCTGTGGACACCCACAGACCTGAAACAAAATCAAAGATGTAAAGTTTTCATCATCTGCCTACTTAAAAACATGACCAAAATGTAGCCTTGTTTAAACTCCCAATTTTAGACAAACTTCACTTGAAATCTTTCAAATGGTCAAGCCTTTTTGTACTGATTCAGATGGTGTAATGAACCTTAGGACTAGGGCAGGGCAATATAGCCAAAAATATTTATCACGATATATATTTGAAAATTTGCGATAACGATATAACTGACGATATAATTAACGCGAGACAAAATACTTTACAACTCCACAACTTTATTAGTGCAAAAAAAAAATCCCCCATCGATGTATTTTCACTTAAACTAGCAGCTGGTTTTTTATGTGCATTAAAGTTATATAAAACATTTACAGTGCAAATGCAAATTCCTTGCTGACAGTTTAACCAAAAGGCATTTCCAGTGGAAATTGGCCGACATATCCTCAGCATAACCATGTATAATATCCAAAACTTAAAAAGAGGTTATACACACACAATACGGTAATATTATGTTGAAGCACAGTACATATTACTTTGCGAGGCTCTTGACTCTGGTAGCCGTAATGCTCCAACAATCCATCAAGCGGTGCGACTTTGTAGCTTAGCAAAGTCGTACTAAAATATTTTTTGACAGATTTTTGAGCACCGTGTACCACATAAAATCGGTTCGGTAATAACGATGGATATGTGCTTTGGTGTGAATCTGATGGACGAAAGCCAAACCAGTTCCACACCACTGAAGTTGCACCATTTTTATAAACCAATTCTGGTTCATCTGTTTCATTTAACAATCTGCTTTCGCCCTTCTCATTCTCCGTCGCCGCCATGCTTTTTCCGCCATGTGCGTATGAAAACAAAGGCAGTGCACACGCTTGTTTTGCCCATATTCTATCGCAATATTTCATTTTCTTATCATTGCCTAACATTATACCGGTATTACCGTGAACGGTATGATATGGCCCAGCCCTGCTTAGGACCACATTGCTATATGGGGTAACATTATGACTCATTTAAGCAGGGCTGAAGCAAAGAATCAGGATCATATCTCTCTAAACAATGAAGATATTGAAAAAAATTGATTCGTAATTTATTCACAGCAGAAAATGAAGTGTCTGAGTGTTGATTTGCTGACAACAAGAAAACCCAAGTCCGTACTGTGCCTGAACAATCACATACCATCACATATTAAAACAATGTGAGAGTTGATATTTAGTGAACAAGGGAAAATGACATAGTGTGCCCTTATTTTTCAATTATCTCAGTCTTATAGTAGTTTGTCTAACTGTATTTGCATAGATTAAATGGTGTGTGGGGGTGTGTGTATGTGTTTGTGTAAGAGGTAGGAAAAGAGGTTTGACTGGAGTAAGATTAAACCAGTTTGCTGTTACAATGGGCATTGTGTAAACATTTAAAAAAGAGAAATAACTTAATAAATACAACTGTTAGCTTTATTCATATGTAATCTCAATATTAGATGCTGTATTTGTATTTTTTGTCTGAGGAAAAATAATAGATGCTTAGGAGTCACGTTAACCCCTGTAGTCACTGGACTTACACCTCTGAAAACACTGAGTATGTGACCACCATTGAAATCGGTTTGTCAACAGTGAATCGTTTTAATTGACACTGGAAGTTTTCCTTTTCCGCCAAAAGTTTTTTGTTTTGTTTTATTTTTATCATTATTACAAACTGCATTAACCCAGACAGAAAAAAGAGCAAACAACAGAGAAAAAAAACAACAAAGCAGTCCTCCCAATCCAAACATGACAATCCACATCCACAAGTACAGGAAACAAAATACCCAGGCTCGCATAACAAAATCCCCATGTCAACTCAAAAGATACAACAAACCAAACCCAGTATGTTTTAGAGCAAAAATTACTCTGATTGACATTCTGTTAGATAAAAATCTTTTACAAAACTGAAAAGAGTCCCCAGACTTTTCCAGATGCCACTGTTTGTCTCCCTCTGAAACTGGAGGTTTTGATTAGCTGTATGTTATATAACCTTTTCACATTTTTGTGTTTTTACTTCTGTCCTAAAAGGATAGCTACAGCAACCCTGCAACTAATGACCAGTGATTCAGTAGACAGCTTTCCAACATTAGGTAATTAGCTCTGTTTAGCAAAGAACATCTTTACTGTTCCTCCAAATGGCAGGATTATGAACCCATTTAGACTGAATATACATAAATCATTGTTAGGGAAGAGCTTCTCACCAGTCACTATTCATTTGCTTGATAATGTAAATATCTAATCAGTCAATCACATAGAAGTAACTCAGTGCATTAAGGCATCTATAAATGGTCAAAATAACCTGCTAAAGTTAAATCCCAGCATCAGAAATGGGAAGAAATTGGTTCTTGGTGCAAGGCAGGCTGGTCCGAATATTTCTGAAATATTTCTAAAAGGTCAGAACTTATGCATAAAGTACATCAAACCATAAAGAACATAAAGAACATAAAAGCATGGATCTGTCTGGTCTTGTATCAACAGTTCAAGCTTCTGGTGGTTTTATGGTACTTCCAGAGGATAACAAGCACATCACACAGCTCAAATCATCTCAAACTGGTGTCTTGACACCATAACAATGAGTACACTGTACTCAAATGGCCTCGACAGTTACCAGATATAAATGTTATTCTGTAGTTTACAAACCAAAAGTTTGTTGAACTTTGAAGGGTAGCAGAGAAAATGGGTTCACACAAGTGGGTGGCTGAAATTATAGATGCATTAAAGAAACCAGATGCTGACAGAAGTATAAACAAGCGCTTTGTTGCAACAGCAAATTCATCAGCACTGAAAATGCAGAGCAAAGAGGAGAGGGATGAAGAGGTTGTGATGAGCAGCTGAGCAAAAGAAGAGCGGCTGATGAAATGATTAGAGTGTTTTGAAGTAGAAAAAGACAAGATATGGGATCATTATCAAGAGCCATGGAGCCAAATGCAATCACTGAGAATGTCTGCTTATTTACATTTATTCAAAAACTCAGCCTCTAGTGGTAAAAATCTGTAACAACATCAGTTGTTTCAGAATCATTTCCTCTCAAATATGTATTTTTTGTGCTGAAATGTACGTGGAACGTCTACCAACCCTCAGGACAGGCGTTCACTATGCAGATAACAAAAGGTTCAAAATTAGTCTTTTTAGATATTTCCCACTGATATACAGTTCTACAACTAGCTAATAATTCCACTTCGAACTATGTAGGACACCAAATGATTACAACTATGCAGTGCAATGTATTGCTAGTTGTTGCCACAGGAAAAAAAAAACTGAGGGAAAGACAGAGAGATGAGCAAGATTCAAGACAGCCAACTCTAATATTGTTTCACTGAAGAGAATCTCTTGAGTTTTATTACCAGACTTCAACAGCAGCTGAACTGCAAGGAGGCAAACATGCTGTACATTTTTTTATCTTCTTCTATTTCACCCCATACCCCATCCTCTTTGCTCTCTTTGTCATCTTTTTTTTCCTCCCATATACAGTATGTGACATCTAACACGCTATTTCATCCCTACTTGGCAAGCCCTCTGACTGAGTGCCTTATTTGCTCTCTAATGTTGTCAGGAATGCAGCAACCCTTCCTCGGGTCATTGCTTGAGGTTGAACTTGTATCTCACTGCCTGACAGAAGGAAAGGAAGGCCAAATGGAAAGTAAAGAAAGGAACGGGGCTCTTTCATGCTCAATAGGAGGGGAGAATAGAGACAGAGAGAATGCATAAGCAGAGCAAGGGGGTTGGGCAGGGATGGGCGGGTTGTGGGGGTTCACAGAAGAAGAGCTGCAATACTGAGGTTTTTAGCCAGAGAAAAGAGACAGCCAGTCTGTGAATACACAGCACTACCACAGTGGGTTCCCCACTCTTTTACAACCTTCCATCAGACTAAAATTTGGTACCTGACAGCAGCTGACAGCTTCTAAAGCAGGAGGCAATACAGAAGACCACATGGCACATGCTGTTTATGCAGGTCTCTTGCATATGTATTGCATGTGCACATCCATGCATGAAATAGGGTTTATAGCTGCTGACGGGACTAGAGCTATCTGCAAACGTGATGTATAATTACACTCTAAAAAAAGATCTGCTGGCTTAACGTAAAAAAATTAAGGTAACAATTTGCATGGATCTTTTTAAGTTACTTCAGCTTAGCCATTATAGCGTAAATGCCACAAGAGTTCTCTAGTTAGGCAAACTCTATTCCTTACGTACAAACAACATGATTTGCTTTGTCCTCTACAAGCTTAATTAAGTTGAACCAACTTAATTTTAATTGTTTAAAAAATTACTCCATTTAGTTATTAAAACTTATTTTTTTACTTTTATTCTACTCAGAAATATCCATGCAAATTGTTACCTTAATTTTTTTGAGTACTAATAACTTACAATAACTTATAACTTACAATTATACAATAAATTACACATTGAAATTCCAGTTTTATGATCAAACTGTTTATTAGAACACCAGTCCACCATTCCAGACTCATTGACATTTCAATAGCAGACAAAATTGTTGCCTCCATAAAATAAATGACATAAATCTGTCTCAAAAAGACTGAACATTTTGACAGTCATGCTCTGATTCAAGTTTGTTTGTGTTAAAGTGATAGTTTAGGTTTTTTTAAGTATGAAGTACATTGTGAGTGTATTACACACAGTAGACAGCAGTCAGCACATTCCTGCCACCAACACGCACGATAGGCTCAGTTTGTTTGTGTGACTTTGGTAAATCTGAACTAACCCGAACTAACACCAAAGTCACCAAATAACACAATTACACTTACTGATCAAGGCAGCAGGAGACCAGCAACTCCTGTGTGCTGTCAGGTAAAATTGCTGTTTTTGTCCATGGACGCTGGTGGGCCAGAGCGATTGAAACAACAAGCAGTAGAACTTCTCTTTCCTCACAGAAAAGGCTGTCTGATAGCAAAATAAAGCAGTAAACATATTCTTGATATAATGTACATTTAAACTGACATCAGTTTTATTAGGATGGAGGCTCATCTTGCGTGCCGGTGGCCCCGTCTGCTTCTCCGTAAGTGGAGCTTACTGACTGCCATCTACTGTGTGTAATACACTCACAATACATATGTACCTCATATACAGCCTCACTTCAAAAGACCCGAGCTATCCTTTTAAAGTGCATTATTTTTAACTAGGTGTACTTAATGCTCAACGCTCAACTTTACACCTACTGCCTACTGTACAGTATGTAACACAACACATTGCAAACAACAGTGGAACATTTCCCGTTTAATTTGAGGATAGCCTCACTCTTCACATTTTTTAGTACAACAGTTTACTTTTTAGTGACATTACCTTAGGACTGGCTTTCAGATCATCCAGCTCGAGGAATATCTTTTGAAACACTTCAAAAGTGTTTTTCAAAAGTGTTTTTCAGTTCTTTTGGGTAGCTGAGGTTGAGTGCATATATCAGCCCCATTAGCAAGGCACAGGCTCTGGGTACATCCAGGTCTGCTAGGACTTCTGTTCCTTCAAGTATGATCCTTGCGCTGGCTGGATCAGACGTTGTGGCACCTCTGGTTACAATCTTCATCACTTCATTGGTAATATCGCCGCCACCATCCTGGTAGATCAGAATCAATATAAATGTTTTAAGTAATCATACTTATACATGAGAGTAACACAAAATAGGGCTGCAACTAACAATTTTAGTTATCTGATTATGTCTGTGAAGGTTCTCTTTGCAAGCTCCTTTGACGATTATCTGATTAGTTGTTTGGTCCAGAAAATGTCAGAAAATGGTGAAAAATGTCAATGTTTCTCAGAGCCCAATATGATGACCTCAAATGTCAAACATATTCAGTTTGCTGTCATAGAGGAGTAAAGAAACCAGAAACGATTCACATTTATGAAGCTGAAACCAGAGAATTTGGACTTCTTTTTCTAAAATAATTACTTAAACCGATCAATCAATTATCAAAATAGTTGCCGATTAATTTAGAAATCAATTAATAATAGATTAGATCGTAGCTCTAATACAAAGTATAGTCATGTCTGATTTACCTGCTCTTTGAAGAGATCCTCCTCCTTTTCCCTGAGATACACCACTAAGCCACGGATAGCGACCTCTCGCCTTCTCTCCACAGAATCGTCCTGTGAATAAGAAAAAGAATGTCGAACTGCTCTTCGAGGAGGATGGGTTTTTGATAATTACATCCAAAAAAAAAAAAAAAAGGATTGACTTTATATGGCCTGAACTGTACCAATTATAGATTTCCAGTGATAATCAAAATAATGAATTGATCATTTCAAAGATCATTTCTCTGAAATGATCAATTCATGAACTTGAAAAATCCAGGTAACAAATAGAAAAACTGCAAAATCTTGCATATTACTCTGCCAATCATGATCCACATCACCTATAATTTGTTTTATTATTAAGTATTTATAGTTTTAATTGATATTTGTGCCTCAAGCTCTAAACAATAATTTGACATAGTTGAGTTGTAAACAGCTACCTTTTAAGACTCAATATCACCTATTGGAAAAAAAAAGTGGATTATCCTATTTGAAATAAACTACATTTCATTCATTCATACCTCTAGCAGCATGTTCTGGATGCGCCGAATGCGCATTTTTGCAGCCCCTCCTCTTGAGGACAGCAAGGACATTATTTTCTGAGAGTACTGGCCCAGCTTTGCCATGAATGTTGTCTCCAGGTTAACAGTGGTGATCCTTCTGAATTTTTGGTTTATCTGTATAAAAAAAAAAGGCACAAATAGGCACAACATGTTAATGTATACAATTTACTTTAAAAGAATACATACTGCAAATTATCTTATGGAAAAATATTTACCTGAACTGCATCAAAAAGAGCAGGCCATCTTTCTTTCAGGTCATTGATTTTTGGTGCTTGATTGACAACTTCCTGCCTGCGAATGGAGAATGTTATGTTATGTTTCCAAATCAAAGATATTTTTTCTTAAGTGATACAACTGCGCTTATGTATCTGCAGTTAACACCCAAAAGAGCAAAATTATATTTTATGTGCTAATGCACACTCAATGTAATGTCATTAAAACAACTAGTTTATGAATGTTACTTAAGATCTTTCCTGTGGCGTTTCTACAACATGGCGTTCGCTTCCTCGCCCGCGTTTTTTGACTGAACTTTGACACAGGCTGTTCTTCAGCTAGGGCTCAATTAACAAACTTCAATCTCACATAAAAATAACTCTAGGACTTAAACATCAAAATGCATCGATGTTAAACCGAATGTATACTCAGTAACCTACATTTGTTTAGTCATGAATGTAAAATGGCCCAGCCTTTTGCTGGTCAAACCTTCATCAACGCTGCAACGATTTCAAAGTAGAAAGAAGAAAAACATGTATTACCCTGTCTTTGCAGAGTTAAAACTACTGCTACAGAAGCTCAGTGTCAATTAACACCATTTGGCTGCCACCGTAAAACAAAACTTAACAAAGACTAATGTTACGGTCGAATTACTTCACAAGTTAGCCAGAAGTGTAACGTTACTAGCTTATCACCACCACTCGCCGAGGAAGAGTTTAGTGTTGTGTAAAAAGGATTTCTTGCAGTGCGTGTTGATAGAGTTAAAGTTAGAGTTAGAGTTATTAGCTGCTGTGAATAAAACAAGGCAAAAAATTGTACTCACCACAAAGCTTTAACGTTTGATAATGTTCCGTACAAAATGCCGCTTCTCTGCTTTCTCTCTTTGCCTCCGTTTCTTTCGATCAGTGGTCTGAGAGCACAACATGTCCGGGCAAGTCAGCCTTGTACTCAGCTTTTAAAGGACGCTTACGAGATTTTTAAGTTGTATTAACTGAATACACTTTCATGTTAAGTTAACACAGAAATGTCTGTTCAAAATCGATATATTACTGAGCTAAGACTGTTTTCTTTATTTTCATTTCGACCAACTCATTAAATTAAGTTATCAACTGATTACAATGTGTACATGCAACAAACTTAATTTTTTATGCAGAAAAAGCTATTAATTTTAAGCTTTACTTACTAACCCCATGAATCATTTTTTAGAGTGTAGGACTTTATTTGCATCAAGCTTTATTTGATTTGAATTTCAAACTGACCCACACACACGACAGTAGTTCATATTGTGACTGCTTGTTTATGTGTTTGCCTTTTTCATGATTCAAGAGAATCATTGTGTGAGAACAATCAAACTTCACAATATGCTCTAGTTGCCATATCAAAGAAAAAACCCTCAACCTCTATTGTGAGGGTATTTGTGAGTGTTTGTTGCAGCCATAGTCCACTTGTTCCCTTGAGCCTGGATTATACCTCCAGCATCTTAGAGTGCATTAGTGTCAGGTCCAAGTCACATAAATTTTATGATCAGACCGTGAGGTACTAGTGGACATATTGCATGCCTGCCTGTTTTTTGTGACCGCACTTGTCCAGGACTGAGGATTTAGATTACAATACCTTAGCTTTACATGCACGACAGATAGCCGACATCAAAAAAGTCTAACCTGAATTACAAGGCTGTCTTTTTGTCTGTGTAGATTCTCAGTCATCCAGGTCATAGTAGCCTAAGGAGTTTGGAAAGAAAGCGACTGGACCTCTTAAAGTTTCTTAGAGATGTTTCACCTCTCACCCAAGAAGCTTGTTCACTTTTAAAACCAAATGGTGGCAAGTCATAGTTATTTAAGCTCTAGTGCGGGTTCCCTTAAGAGGGTCGTTGACCCTCTATCTTTGCTAATTTTCTATAAATTTTTAACTTGAAGATGTCAAATTGTGATTGCCTCGGGGTCTTTAAATTATTAGCAACAATACAATTCAAATAGATAAATACTCAATTTGTAAATTGTTAAACTTCCGATAACTCTACTAGGTTTACATGAAATGATCAATAGATCAGATGCCACAGAGTTATACCACCACAGGCTAAAGACAGAAAAGTCTTCAACGACAACTGAAAGGTTAATTTTGCTGACTCACTGGTTATTTCAGACTCTCATGCCCATGGGGCTGTGCATAACTTCTAATAGCCTGGAGGTTTGCTTGACAAGGATTTGGAGCTAATTAGTGCTATGTTTATTGGCAGTTTGCATCAGAAACTATTCAATAAACTGCATTTTTCAGACAGTTTTGAGAGTTACTGCAGACAGTGAAGTTTAGATAAAGCTTATAAAGTCTAGCTGCTCTTGACAGTTTTCTTGTTTGACATTTTTTGTCCACAGCTGGTATTCTCAGTCTGTATCTTTGGCTGGCTTTTCCTGTGACTGACAGACAGACAGACAGACAGACAGACAGATTAAAGCAACTCCATTAAAAAAACATTCAGTCATAACCATAAATAAAATATAATCTAAATAATCTAAATAATCTGAGCAGGGCAGGGATAGCTCAGTAGGCAGAGTGTTCGCCCCATGATCGGAAAGTTGGGAGTTTAAATCCACCGAATGGCTATCCTCAGGTACCCTTGAGCAAGGTACCGTCTCTACACACTGCTCCCCAGGCGCTGGATAGGTAGTTGCCTACTACTTCAATGAGTGAATAGGTTAAACGCAGAGGACTAAGCAATTTCCTACAGGAATAAATTAAACATTATTATTATGAAAAATTGAGATAAAAAAAACAAAAACAAAAAAACAAAAAACAGGATGAAGAGGATAAAAAAAATTGGAGAAGGAGGGCAAATGTGTACAGGTGACTGATTTTTTTTTTAGTGGCGGGGAGAGTCCATTGCATGTGTGACCTCTAGACTCATGAGATGGTTGTCTGTGAAGGTTCTCAGTTATCCAGAACCTTCACGTTTCTGGAGGCACAACGTAGATAAGCCACCTTCACAGGACAAGACTCGGCTGCCATCTGCATCTAAAAGACAAAGGTCACTCTTTCGAGAATGCCAACGTTTGCATTTTGGACAGAGAAGATAGATGGTTTGAAAGAGGAGTGAAAGAAGCCATCAATGTCCACTGAGAATGACCTTTGAAAAGAGGCGGTGGCTTACGACACCAAGTGTCGGCCATCTACAGTATAACCTAGTTTTGAGATCCCTTCCCAGACACCATAACAGCCACTCACACCCTGGGCCATTTGACCTCAGTATATCACATGATAAGGTGGGGCTAGGTTTCACAATGGGTTCCACCGAATCTTTGGCTGATTGTGACCCACACCCGTTTTCACACCTTGCCTTGTGTGATTAGGTAGGGGATCAATAGGAGGATCTTGGGGTCACTCCCATAGGGACTCTTCACCAATTGCTCATAGAACTGAAGAAGCTTCATGAGAATTGAAACATCTTTAAGGAAACTTGGGCTTGTTCTTGTTAGCATCCATGAGCTGGACATTCTTGGAGTAGCCAGTGATGTTCCACACTCCCCTCACACCTCTCTGCTGTTATTCTTCTACAGCTCACACTCCATTTTAGCCTGCATCAGACTCTCACTAAGTTCCTGTTGCATACACCTGAGGTTCTACTTGTCCCACTCCTTGAATGGTTGATATTTCTGTTTAAGCAGTTCCTTAATGTTACTGGTGACCAGGGTTTATTATTGGTCACTAGTAACACAGACTAACTCTACAGACTGGATCCAGAGAGTCTCTGTAGAGCTAGTTTGTCACATCCAGGCTCAAAGGATTTGACAAGGAGGAGGGAGACCACACAGACACTTGGGAGGCTAGGAGATATTTTAATGGAATAAAGAAAAGAAACCCAAAAACAGATCGAGTGGTATGACTGCCATGGCTGAATGCACCATACCAGGACAAATGCTTGATCAGTCAAGCAGTAGGGGAGACCGGGGATAGTTGTAACATTTTTGACATTTCTGTCTGTAAATTGGAGCTCGTTTAAGGTAGTGGATTCAAAATGTAATGCAAAGTATTTACATGTCTCGGCTATTAAATAGTGCAGCTATTTTCTCTGCAGCACAATTACCCATTGCATGGTATGGCCCTAAACACAAAGAGTGAAATGTTACAATTAACCCCATAGTCTGGGTTAGGTGTAACATATCCTGGGGTGAAATGTAACACAATGAAATAAGGGTACTAACAAAATATTAACATGTAATCTTTGTTTATTCAACACATGAATGCACTTAGAGCCATTTATGTAGCTATGTGTGTGTGTGACAGAATGCAGAAATCTAGCTTTTGAACATATTCCAACCCCCCAAAAAAGACAAATTATGGAATTTTCTGCAACTGAATATTTCATTAATTTTGGTTGGTCTTCCTTGAGTTTGGCCTCATTGGCTCAGTGGGCATTATAACCTACAACTCTTGCACCAATTTTGAACATAACAACGAAGCTGAAATAATGTAGTTGTTCACCAGCATCGCAATTCCATTACTTTTTATCATGGCTTACCTTGGTGTGGTTTGCAAAGTGCTTCAGAAAGACGAGGAAATCTGTTTCTCACACCCATCCTGATTTATTTCCACTACCAGTACTTCCTACTGGTCCATCTCTGACACAGAGGTCTGCATAATTTATGTGTGGGAACACAAACAGTGGAGGAATTGTGTTGCCAATGGCATTAACCGCATATACAAAAGCGACCAGTGAACCTCTCTCTGCTGATGTCGTTGCCCCAACTTGTTTAATATAAGTTAAAGTAATAGTGTGGTAAGTTGTAACATCTGCATTATTGTTACAACTAACCCAGACTGTTGCTGTTACAACTGACCCAGACTCCTATAGCCATGAACTAGCTAACATTACAACCAACGGCTAAAACATTAGCACTAAAGACTTACACAGAATATATCCCCATAGACATACAAATAACACAATTTCAGTTTGATGAGTTTAACTGCAAAGCAGATAATGCTATTAAACATTGAAATAAAGTAGAAAAACTTACTTTTTGGCATACAAATTACTTTTTTTCGTGTTAAATTGTCTGTGTTTGACAAAATGTGCTGATTTTTCACATGTGATAGCAGAACTGACTTGAAACTTAGCCCTGATTGGAGAAATTGGAAGTGTTACAACTGACCCACGTTACAACTATCCCCGGTCTCCCCTATACACAAGAGTAAGGAGCAACTAAAGGAGCCAGCAGAGATTCATTCAGACCTGGCCTGCTCAGGTGTGCTGCATCTGAAATTGGGTCAGCTCCACCTACTAGACACCTGAAAGAGAGACAACAAAGTCAGCCCTATCATCACCCCCCCAAACTCATAGAACAGCGTTCTTACCCTGAGCCAAAGCGAAGTTAATTTAGTCCATGATAGTGTTCACCCAGCTATCAGTGTCGACATTTATGTTTTCATCCTGTGGCTCCAGCAGTCTGTGCACTTGAAACAGTCCCTGAGAGACTTGCTGGTCTCAGGAGATCATTTCCTGAATGAGCGGGTGATAACAGGAACCTCATTACACAGGGTTTATATGTGGGCTGGAAAAAAATCAGACTGTGATCTGATCTGCCAAGTGGTGGTAAAGCAGAGGCACAGTAAGCATCCTTCACATTAGCATAAAAAAACATCAAATGTCTTAATTTCTCTTGTGACATACTGTGCAAATACAGTCAGATGGCAGATGAGAGTGGTGTTATGGTGGTCTGGACTCTTGCAACGGTTTAATTTCACATTGAATTACATCATGTCCTATACTTTACTAGTCCCTAAGAACCCCAAAGCGCTTTACACATCCAGTCATCCACCCATTCACACACTGGTGATGGCAAGCTACATTGGAGCCACAGCCACCCTGGGGCGCACACCTTTTCACACCTTGCCTTGTGTGATTAGGTAGGGGATCAATAGGAGGATCTTGGGGTCACTGACAGAGGCAAGGCTGCCAGACACTGGCGCCACCGGGCCCTCTGACCACCACCAGCAGACAACGGGTGAAGTGTCTTGCCCAAGGACACAACGACCAAAACTGTCCAAGGCGGGGCTCAAACCAGCAACCTTCTGATTACAAGGCGAACTCCCAACTCTTGAGCCACGATCGATCATATCCCACCACATATCTGGTCTTTTACTGAGACAGAAGATCATCCCATATGCACACTAAGCTTTGCACATCATAATACTTGAAAATTGCACTCCAAAGCTGCGCACTGTCTCAGGAGCTATTTGGACCTCTCAGTACAGCACAATCTAATTCTCACAGACGGGATTCTCAGCCTGCTTTGTTGGTTGGCTTTTCCCATGCTGTGTCACAAATCTTACACATTTTTCTTTCTGTCTTCTCCAGATTAATAATGTTTCTAATATTGAACAGGAGAAGTCACTTAAATTTTTATTATCCTATATTACATATAGCCTTTGCAGTAAACTTCTGTGGAAGTACCTGCATTTTTTATTTCATCCATATATTCTTTTGCCCCTGTTAATTTGTATAAATACTGTATATAGTGGGAATGTGTCACATCTACATCAAAGAGGAAATACAAGCAATCTGTGTGATGCTGACAGCTAAATGTGAATGGGGAGCTATCATGATGAGTGAGAGATTGAGGTCATCCTGCATCCTGCATCCTGATCTTTGTTGAGGTCTTTCCAAAGGCTGTCACTTCATAAAGTGAAACAAGCTATTTAATCACCACTCTCCCACGCACATTTAAAAAAGAGGTGACATTACTGGGACAGACATCATAGAAAACAAAAATGTTCTTGACTACTCCCATAAAGCACAATGAGGTGAAAAAAACAATCTTGTATTTGACCTCTGAACATCATTTGTCGTTAAGAGAGAAGATTGTACACTCTATGCATTTACAATTTAAATCTGACTAGGCAAAGAAAATCTCATTCAGTATGACAGGACTACTGGGGATTTTTCATTTGCTTTTTGCAGTATTTTCCAGCTAAAAACAGCACTACACACTTCACATAACAATTCGCCACACTATACCAACAAAAACTTTATGAGTGTACCACTACTGTCTCAGATTTCCAATTATAGACTGTGCTTTTGATTAACACCAACACTTTAAATAGGTTTTGCCCTACTTTCTCTACATATAACAGTGTTGCTTACATATATATGCAAGAACACACTGATCCTGACAAAACAGCATCCCCACTAACAAGGGATAAAGTTATTCCGTGCTACTGCAGGTAATGTTTATATCCAATAAAACACAATCTTTGTCGAGAATCTGTATGACTTTGTTAAGATAATACTAATAAAAATTCTATTTCTTTGACACTTACCTAAAAAAAGAGTAGAAGAAAGAATAAGTGGCCAAAAGAGTTGAAGTCACATCATGACAAAATGGCTTTTTACAAATTATTTGGGCTTTACTTTTAAAAATCCACTTTTGTGTGGTATTGAATGCAGTTAAAGTGAATGAAAATAATGGAGAAAGTTAAAATAAGGAATTCTACACCTGTCAAGACAGGTTGCACCTAATCTTACATTTTCCACAAACCCTGCCCATGTACTGAGATATGTAAAAAGGTATACTATCTCTGCAAATGTAAAATAAGAGCTACAAAGAATATTCTTGGCAATGAAGCAGAACACAGACCACTTACCCAGCTTTCGGGGCATTTTGTTAAAAATTAAACTAGACATATATATCTATAATTGGGCTCTAGATCCCTTTTTGTTTGAAAGTACTACACTGCCAGACTCTCACTGAGTCAATTTGGGTGGGTATCAGCTGTGGTGTCAACAGGGAATAAAATGATAATGAAGCAAAAATACACCTGAGTGTTCAAACAAGAACCTCCAGGCAGCTAATATGGATATGTGATGTTAAGCTTCCATTTTATCTCATCTTAGCTTTTATAACGCCTGCTTCAACAGTGTCTACAAGATAATTTGGCAGACAAATATTGTTTGCTGTCGTTCCACGGAGGCTCATTTAAATTTCAATTTGGTGGCAACAGGAAGGAGGGAGAGAAGGATAAATGTAAGGTAGCAAGGGGCGAGGCAGCAAACGGTCCAATCACTCATAGATTACAGTCATTTGTCTCAGTCAGATGGGCATCGGTTCAATTGTTCTTTAACTGTTTCCTTTGACGCAGAGCAAGTATCGATTTATTTCTGTTTACACAATAAAAAAAGTTCTCCCACAAATGAATTCTATATATACATATATGTTCTGACTCTGTCAGAACTGATAAATGTGATGAACTGATAAATGTGATTCTTGAAGAGTTACAAAAACCGGCAAGCACAAAGACACAGATCTGGCCTCAAATAGTTCAAGATTGCAACGCTCACCCTGTCACACTGAAATGACAGCATTTGACAAGTGGTCATGTCAAAACGCACCGACCTCTTGGGTTTTACAGAAGCTGTCAAAGTCATTCAAAAAGAAAAAATAAAAACCC
The DNA here is from genome assembly GCF_964374335.1 of Astatotilapia calliptera. Taxonomy (NCBI): domain Eukaryota; kingdom Metazoa; phylum Chordata; class Actinopteri; order Cichliformes; family Cichlidae; genus Astatotilapia; species Astatotilapia calliptera. Next base: position 10,805,951 of record NC_137425.1, on the reverse strand, counting down.
AACAACAAAAACACAGCTTTTCCCATTTCAGTAGGTATTGTGGGAACAAATAAAAGGTAAACAAAGGATGAAAAAGCAACAAAAAGGATTTGGGCTCCCTGGAGCTGGCTAAGCGCTGCTGCTACAAGGATTGTCGTAGAGTAGGGCGAAGAGGGAGGCTGCTTTTTTTGTTTTGTTTTGGGGTTTTTTATTATGCATACTAACAAAAGAAAGAACAAGGAAAGCAGAGTTTATAAAAGAGTTGTGTAACTGCGTGCTGCAATTGTGCACAAAGTTTGTATTTGTTTGCGTGAAACATTGTGTGTACATGTGAGTATGCATTAGCATGAGGTGTGTATATATGCACCTAAATGGGTACGGGAATGAATGAGGAATCAGAGCAGAGGGAGAAAGCCAGGAGAAAAGAATTGCTGTAAATTTACTGTGAGAGCCAGCTAAATTGCTGACTCATATGGTGCCCAATTACACTGCAGGAAGGCTTGGTAACTGCCTTGGTCTGGGCTGCTGGTTAGGCTTTTCACAGAAATTTGTTATTTTGAGGATATTTGATGTCCTCTTCCCTAAAACAGCTACTGCAAATACAGAGCATGCTTATTGTGATACTGTGTAACAAAAACAAAACAAAACAAAACAAAAAAAACTGATAACAGAAGTACAACAAATGGACTTAAGTAAAACAATATATTATATTTTTACCATATATAGTTATATATACTAGTGCTATAAACAAGCACATTTTTTGAGATTGGCAAGTCTGATACAAAACAGCCAACACTACAGAAACTAATTGAAAATAAACTGAATTAAAAAGCAAAAAAAGTTAAACAAAAGATTTTCTAACTCATTTTCTGACTAATTTCAAAAGTTTTGCTCATGCTTGCCTGCTATGTTTGTCTACAATCCTGTTTTGTTGTTTGGACTTGTCATATAGTATGAAAGTAAAAAAACAAAAAACAAAAACAAAGCTATTAATGCAGCAATCTATACGGAAATGTTAAAGAATCCTTTTTTCATTGTAAAGAAAGGTCTGGCGTTCTCTCCAGAGACATCTGTACAGCTGAACAAATAGGTGTTCACACCTGTAGGGAAATGCAAGCATTTCTGGTTTTCTTCTATAATGATACTATAACTCCAGGGGAATCAGGAGGGGGTGTGCATACATATAAATATATAAATCACTGTTATGTTTGAAATTGTAAATAGCACTTCAAAATTCTCAATTAGTGCCAGCTCCAAGCAACATATAATTGGGTTTTGGAAGAGAACATAAAATACAAATATGGGGATTAGGTGTTATCAAAATAATAGATTGTATTGAAGCACAGAAATTCTATTTCAAGGTTTGGGGTTGACTGGATAAAAATATGGATATAATATGAACACACTATGGTCCAGGCAACAAAATAACATCGAGCGCAAAAGCTGAGTTGGAGTAAATTGCCATGGTAATAATGCTGCATTATAAGTCAAGCTGTAAAATTGGGCAACAGCCTCCACATATTGTCAGTGCAGTCAGATAACCGGGCTGTGTGCAGCCACCTAAGATGGAGACGAGTGTAATCTGTTGAATGAGACAAAGCTTTAAAATAAAACTCATTTCTTTCCCCTTGGCATTCTGCTTTGTCTGCAAAAATGAGGATTTGCAGTGACTTCTCCGACACTCAGGGCCACTGGTGAATGAAAAGAGTTATTATTCACATCAGAGTATAGTCTACACACACACACACACACACACACACACACACACACACACACACACACACACACACACACACACACACACACACACACACACACACACACAGAGGCATACACAGGAAGACACATTCACCATCGTAGAGGGGTCCTTTTGCTGTTCTTGCTTATCCCTTTCTATTCTCCTTATTGGTCCTTTATGACTCCCTGGGCTGTGTGCTTGCAAGGGGTACAGCTCCACTTAACAGCCCCTGTATTTTCAGAAGACCCATAATGACAATTTTAAAAAGAAAACAAACCAAAACCAAAAAAGAAAAAAAAAAAGCAATAACTCCAGACATGACGGAAGCAGGAATGAAATGAACACAATGAATAACAAAATGAGGTCACAGTAATTCGAATTTAAAAGTAGGTTGGCCAGATAAACTGCTGCTTAGTGTCTGCTCACTCAGGTTATAAAAAATATTACCAAAGTGTAAAGACCAAGTGTTTTTCCAATAATTATGTCTAAAATTACTTTAGGATGTTCATTATTATACTCAGATTGTATCTGGGAAAGATGATTTCAGGACAATTTTATATATAAGTCATTTATAAAATGTACTGTGAACTTTTAAATTCATCAGTTACTTACTTATAAATTTCACTCAATTAAGATGAGAAATATAGTGAAAAGCTATGCGGTGCTTTCTTTTGAAATTCACAAGCCAAAGAGATTTACCAGCGCAATCCAATACATTTTCCAAAATAACAAGTGCACTTCATTTGTGCAGCATAATTACAGAGTGTAGAATCCATTAATATTCTATACAGATTATTCACTAATCACCAGTCACCAGTTACCTAAATCATCTAAAGCTATATGGGATTTAAACTAAATTAGAGAAGGCCTATTACATGTAATTAACTTGAAATATGCTCAGTTATTTCTAGACATTACCACATATTTTCCGACACTGAAAACAATTGTAATGACCTCTATAGGTTTTTTTTGTATTTAAGATGTGAAATTATGCTTTTTGCAGACATTTTCTCATTTTCTCATGTCTACCTCTGCCAGTACGTGTCTTCTTCAACTGAAGAGGATAAAAAGAAAATGCTTATAACCTCAAAAAATGAAAAGAATAAAAACATGCTCTCTGTTTCAAGAAAAAGCCGCTCGCATGCATGTGTGGGTGCGTGTCTGTTCACGCACGTGTATGTATCTGGGGGAAAAGATGAGAATACTAGAAGAAAATATGGACTTTGAACGAAGAGAGCATGAAAAAGAGGGAATTTTGATCACCAACTGATATGATCTGGCTTATGCATTATGAATGATGCAGAAGAGGGTGACTGGCTCTCCAAACCATCTGCAAAAGTAGCAACAGTTAAGAAACTGGGGGGATGAAGAGATGAATTTGCATATGGGTTTATGGATTAATTCAAGGGATAGGCAGCAGTTACTTTCAGTAGGGGGTTGTTTAATTAATGTCAAGAGGTTTTTCAGATGTGCTACAATGATTCACATAATTTCAGTTGGACCATTAAGACAGCAGTCCAAACTCTCCGGGGAGTCAGACCACCCCCTACTCCATATCATGGATATTTCTGAGTGAGAACAGGGAAAAGTAGCATCACCACGGAAACCACAGATAGCGCAGATGAAACATATTACCATGGGAACTGAAAACTATGTAATTATGCAAAAATATAGCAGATTAAACATATGATCAGTTTAAGAAAGTAAAGTTTTAATATGGCACAATTTCTAGACATGTTTTAGGGTATCTTTCCCCCTCCTTGCATTACCATTGTTATCGCAATGCATCCTGTTTGACATCCATAAGGTGCAAATGCGGGAGATAAAATGATGTATGTGGTATGGAACGGCAAGCAACTGCAGCGAAGCAGAAACTAGAATGTGTGCGTGTGCGTGTGTGTGTGTGTTTGTGTGTCTGCAATAAAAGAGAGAGAGTGGAAGGAAAAGTATGGGAGAGAAAAATACTGCACCCTCTTTGTCATAACATGATGGACCTTGCTGGAAACACAAACTGACAGCAGTGTTTAATTTCCTTGCAATATCGGAAAATTGAATGCAGTAGATAAACACTGACACGGCTTTACATCAACACTAAATGCTTATGATTAACCATCAGATCCTGCAAAAATATTCAATCATAATTCAAGCAAAACTTTTTAAAAACTAGAACACGATGTATATTATTCTATATTTGAATAAATAGGAATAAATAATAATGAATGAATGAATGACAAAAAATGGTCTGCTAATGTTTGTTTCATTTCTTTGTTGCCATCCACATGGCAATAAAGAAATGACAATAATTAAAAGATAAATAATAATCATACATGGATAGACTGTTCAATTAGTTGCCTCTGAACACTAAATTATAACATAAAGAGAGTGACTCCCTGAATGGAGACCTTCAAGCATTGGTCCTCCATCAATGCTAATTTTATTATACTAATTTCTCACCTTAAGGCAAACAGGTTTTGTTGCATTAATATCCTGCACAATCAACCAGCCGAAAAGCGGCCACAAACTAGTATACGCTTAATACCATTCCCAATCTAATGGAGAGAGTTGTGTGAGGAAGAGTGTCCACCGTAAAATCATTGCCAAATAAAATATGCTGCTGATCAAGCATGTGATTCAGGACCTGGGTTAACAGCAACCCCCTACGGTGATGATGAGCATCATGTTGGGTGGAAGCTGTGCCGAAGCTGACTCAAGACAACGGTAGAGAAAAGGGTGTTTGGTTCAGGTCAGGACTGGGACAAAAAAAAATCAACCCTGGCACTTTTGGTCTCGATGGCCCAGATGAAAAAAAAACAAAACAGAGATGGTTCATTCATATAAGTCCAGATATTTGTTTAATTCCTCAAAGTAATGGTAAGGTTAAATAAAAAATAAATTAAAATCATAAATGTATTATTCAGGAAGAGGTCCGAGGAGGCGTGGAGGAGGGGCGAGTAAGACAGTGGAGCTCAGGCGAAAGGGGGCATGGACAACTGGACAAACATCATTGAGGCAAATTTCCATCATGTCCATTTCCTTGCTCAGGTTGTATATGATGCCTTACCAAGCCCAGCCAACATCCATGTGTGGGGCAAGAGTGACACACCAGCATGTCCGTTATGCTCTGGAAGGGGATCCTTACAACACTTGCTGAGTAGCTGTCCAAAGTCCCTTGCAGAAGGTCGCTAATGCTGGCGCCATGACCAGGTGGTGAAGGAGGTTGCAGAAGGTATAGGTAACCTATATGTAACGCATGCTTTGCACACTCTTGGGTTTCTCTTGATGAGCTTCATGGGGTACTCACATGAAATGGTTTTCCAACAGTCTTGAAGGAGTTCCCAGAGATGCTGAGCACTTCTTGGCCCTTTTGCCTTCCTTCTGCGCTCCATCTCATCCTAAAACATCTCGACATCTCGATGGGATGGCATGTTGCTGCAGGATGCTGTGGTAGCTGGTTCAGTGGGCCTTCAATTTTGAAAAAATCCCCAACAGTGTCACCAGCAAAGCATCCCCACACCCCACATCACACCTCCTCCAAAGCTTTACAGTAGGAACCATGCTTTTAGAGACCATCCGTTCACCTTTTCTGCGCTGCACAAAGACATGGCGGTGGAACCAAAAGATCTCAAATTTGCACTCATCGGACCAAAGCACAGATTTCCATTGGTCTAATGACCATTCCTTGCATTTCTTGGCGCAAACAAATATCTTCTGCTTGTTGTTTTTCCTAAGTAGTGGTTTCTTAACAGATATTTGACCAAAAAGGCCTGATTTGCCCAGTTTCCTCTGAACAGTTGATGTAGACACGTGTCTGCTAATGGAACTCTGTGTGGCATTTATCTGGCTGTAATCTGAGGTGCTGTTAACTTGGGATTTCTGAGGCTGGTGAGTCAGATGAAGTTATCCTCAGCAGCAGAGGTGACTCTTGGTCTTCCTTTCCTGGGACGGTCCTCATGTGGCCCAGTTTCATTGTAGCACTTGATCATTTTTGAGACTGGACTTGGGGACACATCCCGAGTTTTAGCAATTTTTGACTGACTGACCTTCAGTTCTTAAAGTAATGATGGACTGTCATTTCTCTTTACTTAGTTGATTGGTTCTTGCCATAATATGAATTCTAAAAATTGTCACATAGGGCTGTCAGCTGTGTAACAACCAGACTTCTACACAATACAACTGACTGAAGTTATACTCTGTTGAACAGAGTGTAACTATAAGTACACTTTTGAAGGACTTACTCAGCACAATTCAAACTGGAACCGGAAAAACTGTATTCGGTGATGTACTCCTACACGGGACACCTTAAGCAGCTAATCAAGTTAGCCTGGATATGCTAGGGAGCTAAACGTAGTTTCTCATGGGAAGAAAGCAATAATGAGTTTGGACTGGCTGGTTGGCCGTGTTAGAATGAGGGGGCGGAGCCCTGAGCACAGCTCGACAGGTCTGCCATAGACAGACGTGGTGTCTTTGGAGCTTCCGTAGTTGGTCATGCCAAGGCGATTCCCATAGTAAAACACTGAGTGAAGTTAGAAAAAGAACTTTAATGCCAAAGTTGTCCAGAAACACAAAAAATACAGACGGTAAGAATGCAAACACTAAAATGAAGTGAGAAACCACAGAGTAAGGAAGCATGCAACCAAGAGGGAAAAGAGGGACTGTGGAAAACAAGGTGCACAGTAGCACACAGTACTGAGGACATTGCACAGGGTAAGAGAAGAACTGAGGTATAACTACACAAAAAGTAATGAGGGAAGCAGAACCAGGTGGGAGCACAGCTGGAAATTATAGACATAACTAGGCAAGGGAAGTAAACACAAAGAAAAAGCAGAAAACAACAGTGTGAATAATTCAGACCACAGCGTTTGATAGTTAATAGATAATTTTATTTGCATTACACACAGATGCACTTTGCTTTAGCACCAGTGTCCCAGCACGGTCAGCTTTCAAGCTGTCTTCACACGCACGTCCTCCCTTCTGGTCTCCGATGTCACTATAAAGAAGGGAAGACCTTGTTAAATGAATCACCTCACCCTCCCTGGCACTGCCCCTTGAGCTCACTGCACCATGCCTCCCCTGCAGCTGAGCCAGGGACCACACGTCCACCACAAACAGTTAAAATAGGAAGACAGCAATTGAAGGAGGAATAAGGGTTAACTTGACTTGGGGAGAAAATAAGATCTAAACAGAAGCACATGGAAAGACAAAGGAAAACACCGATGAGACTCGAACTCTGAGGGCCACAACAAAAAGGGAACTAACTACGAGCAACCTGCATATCAACAGTAACCACAAAAATAGACACAATTTCTAAACACAGGGGATTAAACTAAAATAATCACTTGAGAATTAGCAAGTAAATACTAACTAGAACAAGTTAGTTGTGAGACATTATTGACAAGCTAAATATATACCACAAGATCACAAGGGAGGCAATACAGAATAACCAAAGCAAGCAATTTTATGAAAGAAGAAAAAACCCAAACATATGTCCTTCTCAAGATGCAGAAGAAACATTAACTCACAAAACTCAAACCCCAAAAAGAATAAATCAATGAAAAAACAGAAAGCTCTAGGTCAACGACCCTGGGACCATAACAGTCAGAGCATGTACCCCAAGATAAGAGATAAGATAAGATAAAACTTTATTAATCCCTCGGTTGGGTTCCTCTGGGAAATTTGGTTTCCAAAAGCACAGCACCGACAGAAGTTGCTGAACGTGAGCAGAATATTATATATATACACATATATAAATACAGAGACATATATAAATAAAATACCGGTATATGAAAGCGATAAATAGAATAAACAGGAATAAGAATACAAGGAAATTGCACATTTCAAGAATTGAAGTCTATTGCACCGTTGACTATTAACAAAAGGTATTGCACAAAAAGTATTGCACAGTGAAGTGAAGAGAAGAGGCAGTACAGCTTAGTTGTTCCCCCCTCCTTTGTCCTCCTGTTTCCCCTCCCTCTCCCAGTTTGATGGCGTGTGGGACAAAGGAGTTTTTAAGTCTGTTGGTTCTTGTCTTTGGGAGAAGCAACCTGTCACTGAACAGACTCCTCTGGTTGTTTATGGCCATGTGCAGAGGATGCCCAGCATTGTCCATAATGTCCAGCAATTTTTTTTAGTGTCTTTTTCTCTGCCACTGATACCAGAGTGTCCAGCTTCATGCCGACCACAGAGCCAGCCAGCATAGAAAGTACTCCTGCGACCACTGACTGGTAAAACATCCTCAGGAGCTTCCTGCAGATGTTAAAAGACCTCAGCCTCCTGAGGAAGTACAGTCGGCTTTGGGCTTTTTTATACAGGTGCTCTGTGTTGCATGACCAGTCCAGTTTGTTGTCCACCCACAGCCCGAGGTACTTGTACTTGTTGACCACCCCCACCTCCTCCCCCTCTATCTGAACCGGCAGTGGACCTTCCCTGGACCCCCGGAAGTCCACAACCAGTTCCTTGGTTTTTGAGGTGTTGAGTTGCAGGTGGTTTGTGTGACTCCATGTGACAAAGTTCCTCACCAGACTTCTCCTCTTCCTGATTATCCCAGATACACCCCATGATGGCTGGGTCATCTGCAAACTTCTGAATAAGGCATAATTCAGACAGCACAGTTCCCTGTCGTGCTCCTGTGCTGCTGACCACAGTGTCAGACATGATGTCCTTCAGCCTGACGTACTGTGGTCTGTCAGTGAGGTAGTCTGAGATCCAAGCGACCAGGAAAAACTGCATCCGAATTAAAGGCACTGGAAAAGTCAAGAAACATGATCCTGACCGTGCCTTTTCCCCCGTCCAGGTGTGAGTGGGCTGTATGTAGGAGGTACAGGTGGGATCCTCCACTCCGACATCCGCCTTGTATGTGAACTGTAGTGGGTCCTGGGCATGTTGTACCTGTGGTTGGAGGAGGTTGAGGAAGAGCCGCTCTAGAGTCTTCATGAGTTGCTGGGTGTCAGAAGAGAAAGCTAAGACCAAGAAGAGACCCAATTTCTCTTCTGAAGTTGGGTGTCAAACGAGAAAGATGAGTACGTTGGATGAAGTGCTAAAGAGTATCCCCAGGAGGGAGAGACAGAGGAAAGAGAGGAGGAAGAGGAAGAAGGGAAGAAAAAGTAGGATAGTCAGGGAGATTGAAGAAAAGACAGTAGTATTGGGAAGCTAGAAAAATAGCAAAGATAGAGGTGGCAAAGGAAAAGGCTTATAGTAAGTTGTATGCGAAGCTGGACACCAAGGGAGGAGGAATGGACTATCAACTGCCTGGGCAGAGAGATTGAACTGGAAAGGATATGCAACAGGTCATGATGGTTAAGGATAGGCATGGAAGTACACTTCCATAATTTTGAAGTCTGAGAGCCTGAGGAATCGAGGTGTACTGGTACCAGTTGTTAAGAACCAGCCTGATATGCAGGCTACACTAGCTACAGACAAAGTTGATGAGCCATATGATCTGATGTGGGCAAGAATTACTGAAGCTATTTTAAGAACGGAGATGACAGCATTGTCAGGGTTTATAGACTAATAGTACTTTTTATAGTACTAAATTATGATTAGTGCTAATGTCATAAAGAAAAAAATATCTGAAATAAAAAGTCTGTCATCATTACATTAATCAGTTGCCATCTGTTTAGCTGCTATAAATATTAAAATATATAAATAATCTCATCAGAGTTGACTTTACTGTTAATGCTACGGTTTGTCACAACAGTGATCTACTTTCTAAAACTACAAATGCAGGGAATTGTTCCAGCTGTTGATCCAAAATACTGAGGAAAATGGGTCTTTATACAGAGGTGCATATGGAAACACTTCAGTGATGCAGCTGAATGCCAAAATTTTCTCAGCCCAAACAGCCTTTCAGTAAGTTCTCTGATAAAAACCCAAACACACCCGTTTCTTCTTTTGCTGTGTGGACATTGTGAGTCCTACTCACACATCAGAAGTAAAGAATCCACTCATATTCACTCTGCTTTGAAAACACTCAAAAGCCCAACCCTTCCATGACTGTGTGTGAGTAATAGAGAGTCCATGTGATGAGAGGAAATTCACAGCTTGCCATTTATCCTCAGACAAAAGCTCTGGGAAGAATAAAAGCAAAATTGGAGTGCCTACTGAAGCTGTTGAGAGGGCCCCTAGCCGAGACACAAATTGCTTTCCTCCTTTGCTCTACACAGCCCTAACATGGTCGAGGCCTCGTACATCAATTACCAGCCACCTCAATGGAACATCTCTGCCACTGTAGTACCTTTTCTGGTTTAATGCCAAATGAGTGCTGCGCCTGCTGCACATCACAGAAGTCAAGCAGCCAATACGGAAAAGGCAGGTGCATTATAAATCAGCTGCCCATCCAGAGGAACTAAGTAGCTGTTGACAGGTGCCGGTAGTAGTAACAGAGAAAGCTGACAGCGGTTTGCGAACTGGAGTGTGGTGCAGCTTGCTGATTTTACATAATGCCTTCGGGCACTAATGATTACGTTTTGAAGGATTTTCAGCACCCAGCTTGCCAAGCAGTTTGTGTTTTATGATTTCTCTCTGTGTTCATTAGAATGTGAAGCCTCACTGCCCCCCTGCTTTGAACAAGCGTTGTGGTCTTACTCCAAATCCCCCATTCCCAGAGACATCTTTGTCCTGGCCAGTAGTCCATCAGAGTCCAACACAAGTGAGAAGGAGTGAGGAAGAGAGAGACTAAACTGAGACGAGGGAGCACAGCCATTTTGTCCAGCTTGCTACATCCCAAGCTTTCATCTCTTGCCTGGTTTCCTGCCAGATAAACCAGCAATCCCAAGACACAAGCTGGTCTGTCCTCGGCAGCTATTAAAAAAAACCTGATATGTGCTTGCTCTCTGCACTGGCATTTTTTCCTACAGCCATTTACTGAGTCCAGGTTCGGCCAAAAAAAGAGAGGTTAAAGATATTAAAAATGTCTAATGTATAAGGCAGTTGGAAGTGCGTTGGGAGGTAATGATTGATGCCTCAGTGCTCTAACATTTATGCTAAGTCGGTTTCTATGTTTTTTGAAGAAAGCAGTAATGGTTCTTTGGGCCTCTGGGCAGCTACATCTCATGCCTGTATGTATCATAGATCCCTGCATGCCCATGTAAGAGCAAGATAATGGAAGGCCAGCCGGTCTGGTGGGATGACCAGAGGTGGGAGAACATACTGTAGCATAGACACTAACAGAGAAGCCAATTAGTAATTTCAGCATTTGCTTGTTTAACAAGCATGGTGCAGAGGTCTCTGTTAAATTAATATACAAATCTGAACTTGCCAAAAGCAGGTCGTTGTTGTTGTTATGAATCACATCACAGCCACTTTAAACATTCAGCCAGAAGACAAGGCACAAGGAAACATTTAAAAAGCTTAAAGGGAAAGGAAGATGGAAGACTTCCTCAAGAGATACCTATAGTGCAAGCTTTAAAAAAAAAAAAAAAAAAAAGCACAGTTTAGGGATTTACGTTGTGGGATTTGATTTTATTCCTACACTAGAGACTTTTGTTTAATTGCTGTTCACATAGGAAATCACTCAGCCATTGGGCAAATCAACAGTGCTCTCAAAATTCTGCAGACACACATACAGACTTTTACTCTCACACTATTGAGTTATACGGCTCTCATTCAGCTTTCTGATTCGGCTGAAACATAGCCCAAGGGGAAATGAATTTCTAAAATCCAAACAGTGTTCAATCTAATTGCCCTTTATTTTCTGAAAGCCACTACTGCACTGTTGTTCCTGCTAGTGTAGGGACATGATGGAGATATAATGAGAAAGAGCAAGATTACTATGCTGGACATGTTGCAAGAAAGACATTTAGCTAAAGGCAACGATGTAGGCCAAGACCGGGCCTAGCAGGAGGGAAAACATGCTGCTGACTCTAGTGGTCTAAACTGTTATTCCCACGCTAAATGCTAAATGTCACTGATGTTATTACACTCTCTGGAGCAGCATATATCTTTGTGCTGAAATAGGCAAATTCTCAAGTGGGACTGTGTTTGTAAATTGCGAGTTTGGTACCATTTTAAAGACAGTGTAGCATCTATTTAAGGGCTCTCACAATCAGTCATATTTCCCAAATGATCTGTAGCCACTGAAAAAGCATGACATGGTGTAAAATTTCAGCTGTAGAGCTGGTCGGATAGAGCCAGTACCTTTTTGTATGGACCTTCATATCTGACTTCTGGTTCTGTCAGTCTCTCTTTAACTGTCTTCCCATGCAAAAAACATTGTGTTTTACTGATAATAGTGCCTGCACTCATTTGTCTGACCTGTTGTTATACGTTGTAAACTCTGGTTCGTTAATCTTAAGATTTAGGCGTTCAAATTGATTGCCTTTTAAAAAGGGTGTATGTGTTACATGTACTGGTGTGACTCAAGTGAATAAATTGCAGATTATTCTCTTTAAATACTCACACATATACAGTTAGATATAATAAATCAAGATAAACACACAGTTCAAAGTCTGTAATATGCACATTTTGTGTTTCCCCTTTCTAAAACAAGTAACACTGCTCATGTGAATCTTTACCACAGTAGCGGTATCACTAAGAGGACAGTATGTCAGTTAAGTGTGACATTTTTTGGTACCATCATTTGTGGATGAGGTTCAAATGACAGAAAACTGACTTTTTCTGCTGAGTTGGCATTGCTTCCATATAAAAACTGACAAATCATCATGGTATCGTAGTAGTTACATGTGATTACTGAAAACAATATATGCAGTGGTAGTCCAAGTATAAAGCATCAACACCAAAGTACTTCATGTTGGTTCTTGAGAACACCTATTAAAATATCTCTCTTAGAAACAAACATCAGTAGATTCTGGATCAAAATAGAGAGGATTTGGACAGATGGGTACAGCTTTATTGGGAACAGTCAGCATCCCTAGCAGACCCAAGGCATTATCAGTGTCAGAAGCCTGTTCAAGCAACAGATAATCAATTTTTAACTGACTGTTTAAAAAAATCAAAAATAAATGACTACGACTTACTTATTTTACAAAAATACAGATATTGCTCATGCATGCAGAAATGCACGAGGTAAAATATCACTGTATATGTTAGTTAATTAATTGACTCATTTACTTTATGAGGGTGAGTTTAATACTTTTTGGTAATCTTATTTTGAAAAGCCTTTAGTCCCCAGAAGCATCCATCTTCAGAGTAGCCTGTAGGGGAAGAGCTGGTTCTGTCCCTCTCATTAAATATACTGGCTTAGGAGTGGAACAGTGGCTGTGTTTTTTTCTAAATTAGTTAATGCCCTTCCCTATTCAGGGGTTCAACATTTCTGGAGGCATCACTGGGATGTATGCAACATGTATGCCAAGAGCTAACCAAATTGACAGTCATCCTCCAAAATTATCCCAAGTGTGGAGGAAGGAGAAAATTCACGGCAAATCTTGGGGAGGAGCTGGAGCATGGGCTGCCTGTACTCTGAGGTGAAGCTAACTTACCATTAGAGCTAAAGCTAATATTAAAAGCTACCAGCACACCTGCTGTGACCTACTTTTTTTCTCTGGTGACAAAACAGGAAAATGGAGTCATCTAAACAAGAGAATTTGCAGTTGGAGGTGACAGAGGCACTATGCATGTTGTCCAGGGAGTGCCTTTTGGATTTGTGTGACTTTAACCATAGCCGGTCCAGAGCTTGAGCTGGTGGTTGAGAAAAAATAGGACAGCACTCATATCAATGATAAGCAGCCACCTTGAGTGGGAGAATTTAAAGGAATTGGAGGACAAAGGTACGTCTGAACTTCTTTGTCTTCAGGATAAGATTAATGAGTATTGCAAAATGCCAGACCCACTGGTTGCTGAGATTGTGCTCCAAACTACTGACCGAGCTAAAGAATTACAAAATGGACCGGTGCAGCACGAGCCTGTTCTTCACTTCAATAGAGAAGTGAAGAACAGGCTAAACTTTGTAAGGAAACTGAAGCTTTGCAGTTAAACTTGCAACTGTGAGCTTAGATAAACATTGCTGAAAGATGGCCGGCAGCCACTTAAACCTCTTCTTTATGGCATAAAGATTAAAATATCTGGCCAAATAGGGGAGCAAGGGCAGAGGGATTGCCTTACATTCTCTAGTTTGGCACACGAATTTAAAAATGGCTTGGTCAAAAGCTTTCCAGAAGTGGATATTGTAGATGCTGTGATAAGAGCGATGGCCCCTGGCATCTAGTTCTGTAGCTATCTTGAGGCAAAAATCTTCCCACATTAAGAAGAATTTGATGTCACAATCAGGAGAAGAGTGATACAGATCTGTACAAACAGCTGAGCTCTGAGGTCCAAGTTGTGAAAGAGATGATTTAAAATATTTATCCAAGCCCTTAACTTGAGGCAAAAGAGCTCATTTGCTTTATAAGACTTAAGTACAATTCTGAGCTGGTCCAAAACATGTTTTTTTTTTCATGCTGTGTTGTCAGGCTTGCAAAATGACAATATAAAGCGTGATCTACAGCTATATCTTGAACTGACCAATGTCTCAGGTGTACTGTCACTGGAGAAATTTAATATTCCCTGTGCATGAAAGTGTGAGAAGCAGGACAAAAAGAAGATAATAATGCCAGCTCGTACTGCAGCCATCCATTCTGCACAGACCGACAGTACCACACCAAAGAATGAAAAATCCATTCAGCCAAATCACAGTAAGTATTGAGTGTTTAAGTAAGTATGTGTGGTAGCATTGAACACTGCTTGGCGGGCTGGTGTATGAGGGGAGGAAGACAAATGAGGCATAGCCCTTTAAATGAACAGGAGTCACTCCAGCAGGAAAGGGAGTCCCAATACAGTTCCTACTGTTGCATGGAAGGAGGTAAAGTAAAACTGTGCAAAAGTATGCTTTACTGCTCCAAATCATGTCAGGCAGAACACTAAACTCATCACAAAGATTATCATGCATAGGCGTTATGCAAGAAAACTCAAAACATCCCACCAAAACAAGAGAACTGTAAAGCCAAAGTAGAAGCCTAAACAGAACAATTATTGGCTCAAATGAGATCGGACTTATTGTTGAAACAATAAGTCCGACCTCTGTGCTGCACTAGATCAACAACAAGGATGAAAAATGCATGTCATAGCATACGCCTCCCACATGCTCACAGAGTCTTAGAAGAACTACCACCTACATTCCAGAAAACTGGAATTTCTGGGTTAAATGGGTTGTGACAGAGAGATTCAAGTATTATCCGATTGACTCATCTTGTACGGTCTACACCAACAATAATCCAGTCACTTATGTCTTATCATCAGCCAAGCTCAATGCAACATGCCACCTGGCTGAGTTGGTGGATTTTCACCTTACCATGAAATATTATCCAGGAAGATAAAATAGTAAAGCAGACAGATTGTCAAGAATGTCGGTTGATATTGGGACCATGATTAGGTAATGCATGGAGAAGAACGCACTAACATGATATGGTTCGTGCGTCTTGTAGCTCAATATGTACAAGTTGATGACCCAACACTTTTGACCATTTCAGCTGAAGGAATTTGTGCTTCCCAAAAAGAAGATCAATGCATTGGTAATGGTCCTTGACCTGCAGTCTGGCACAAAACCCAGAGGTCAGCAGCTGAGGTCTCTGACCAGGGAGACAAAATGACTGATACATGTATGGGATAGACTAAGACTGGACAGTGGTGGAGTTTTGAAATGCAAAACAGCAGTCAAAATTCAGCTGGTCCTGCCTGTGAAGTATAAAGAAACAGTATTGACAGCATCACATGATGAGATGGGACATCAGGGGATGGACCAGACATCCTCACTTATAGGAGACTGATTTTTCTGGCCACAGTGCAAAGGATATTGAGCATTCTTTCCCTGAGCTGCTCTTGCATAAAAAACAAAAAACCCAGGAAACAGACAGGAGCCTACTCACTAGCATAGTTACAACCCAACCCTTGGAACTAGTGTCTATTGATTTTGTACAGGTTGATAGATGCTTTGGGGGCTAAGAATACATATTGATTGTAATAGACCATTTCACACGGTTTGCTTGCCCTTATATAACAACATCTAAAACAGGCAACACAGTTGCTGACAAGCTTTTTAATGACTATGTTCTGAAGTCTGGCTTTCTACTGAGGATCCTGCATGATCCAGGAAGAGAATTTGAAAACTGGTTGTTTGCCCAGCTGTAAAAGAACTGTAGCATTGCAAGCTCCAGAACAGCACCATACAGTATCATGGTGAATGGAAATGGTCAGAGCATTTTAACAGGACACCCCTGCAGATGTTGAAAACATTCACTGAGAGGAAAGATTAAACTGGAAGGCGTAATTAAATAAGCTCATTTATGAATACAACAGCACAAGAAGTGACGTGACGGTTTTCACCCTTTTACTAGACCATGTTTTGATCAGAAATTTGACCCCTCATGGGGGAACAGGCAAGCTTCGTAGTCACTGGGATGACTGCATCTACAAAGTTGTGGTGAACAGAGATCTCCCAACTTAAGGGACAGCAGAATTTTGCACCGTAACCTTTTGCTTCTATGTAACCACTTACCTCTGGGGGTCCCACTCAAGGTGGTTTAGCCAAAAGAAAAGGACAGAAGAAAAGCTGGAAAAGATGCAGGTACTGTACTACAGTCTGAAAGCAGTAGCAACAACAAAGATGACTGGTACTGTTACATACCTTCACATGCTTCTCCAGCAGTACAGCCCCAGGAAAATGGAAACAGCAAGCAATCGTACATGTTCTGATGGCGTTCCACATCCTGAGCTGAAAAAAAAGTTTGAGAAGGATACAGATAAGGGTGAACCTGTGTTGATATTATGATCTAATGTTGGCAGTGTTTGCTTTATGTGTGACTCCTCCCACCAGAGGATGGCTGTGGTTTTTTTCCCTTTCTCTCTTAGGAGGTGGACACCTGGGCGTGCCTGCTGAGTAGCTGGGTGGAGTCTCTTCCTGTCCTGGGATTGGATATTGGTTGATCACCTCCAGTACTTAACTACCTGGGCCCTATTTCAGGAAGCCGGTTTAGTGCAAACTCTGAGTAAGTATACCCTGAGTTAACGAAAACTCTGGGTTTTCGGTTTCACAAAGCGAGTTTAGATTAATTCTGAGTGAGTTACTATGACGACACACTCTGTGAAGCTAACCTGCCCCCTAGCAGGTTTACTTCAACTAACCCTGACCTTCTCCGCCTCTTTGTCAGAAACCTGACTGTAGGAAGTGTCAGACATGGTGTGCCCCTTCCTTGAAGAGCCAGTAGATGTTGAAGCCCAAATTCTCCGCAGAGCTCTCCGCCGGGAGAGAGTGATTAGAGCGCGTTCGGACATTTTATCATTTCCTGATGATTTTCTGTGTGAACGTTACCGTTTTTCAGCACAATCTATAATTCATTTGAATAACATCCTCAGGCCTAATATTGCTCATGTGACACATCGCGGACATTCTCTCAGTTCTGTACATATTATTTGTATTGCACTTCGGTTTTTTGCAAACGGGAGCTTTCTGTATAATATTGGTGACGCTGAGCACGTTTCCAAGGCTACCGTCTGTCGGGCAGTCAGGAATGTTACAGTTGCACTGAAACGTCTCCTGTACTCGTTTGTGGTGTTCCCCGGTCATAGACCCACAAGATTTATCAAAGAGGGATGCCACAAAATTGCAGGTATCAGGATGAACGAAACTTAATCCATGATGTGGTGATATTTGAACTACTACTTAAATTTTACATTTATTCTCACGGTTCCCAGGCGTGATTGGCTGTATAGATGGCACTCACATTCCAATCATTGCTCCTTCAGTAAATGAAGGAGACTATGTGAACAGGAAGTCTTTCCACAGCATTAATGTACAGGTACATAGTTCCCTGTAGCATTTCAAACTAACAAATTATTTCATTATAGTAATGGATGCTAATTTGTGTTCTCTGCACTGTGAAGATCATATGTGATGCTGCCAACATTATCACAAATGTGGAAGCCAAGTGGCCAGGCTCTGTGAGTGGTGGTGGTGGAGGACCCCCACCTGTTTTTCGGGCCTCCGCTTTTTTTCTGTTGAGCATACAGAGTAAGCAAATATGTACTTGTAATGTGCTCAGATAATTTCAATAAGTGCTTACAGACAGAAAATTAATGTAGCCTCTAACTGCAATTGATTTACATCGGACAAACAGACCAAGCACTATGGCCCATGATACAATTACACCTTACCTGTTTGGACTATATTTTTATATTTCATTTTTACTTGCTGCCAGGAACGTTTGGGGCCTGTTGGGTTGCACCTGCGCTCAAATCACATCACAAAATAAAATGTATAAAATACAAAATAAAATAAAATATAATAAAATAACGTGTTAAATGGGTGGAAATCCCTAGATCAATGTTTAAATTAACACTCACGCATTGACTCTGTCGGCTATGTTTTGCCATGCATGCTCCCTTTCTTTTGCAGCTGAGGCTGTGTTACCTTTTTTCCGCGGAATTTGCATGTTATCGGCATATGCTGCCATCAGAATTTCGGCCTCAAGCGCTGTAAAATACATTGACCGCGCCTTCTTTCCCTCCGTCTCCATGGTGACTCGCTTAATCTGTGCTCCACTAATCAGGGCTTTATGTATCCTCGTGCGCGCGCTTAACTTGGGGTTAAAGCAACTCCACGTTGACTGAACTAATTGTTATCAGCCTTTCTGAAACCGAATATTCCGAGTTCGACAGTTCGGGGTTACTCAACCCTGAGTATCGTTTTTCACTCTGAGTTTTCTAAACCGGCTTCTTGAAATAGGGCCCTGGCCTCCTCTCTCTTAACCTCCACCATCCAACAAAGAACCTGTGTTTTTGAGTCGTTGCTGTGTAGAGTGTCTTTGCCAAATTGATTTGCAAGTATAACCTTGTGTGTGTGTCTGGCGTTAGTACCTCAATTTTGTAAATAGCTGTAAATAGTTTTGTCAAGTAGCAATCGTGTATTTTGTTCACCTTGTATATATTGGATGCAAACTGCATTTCGTTGCTCTGTACCTGTGCATGTGCAATGACAATAAAGTTGAATTCTATTCTATTCTATTCTATTCTTATTCTATTCTATTCTATATTCTTCACTGCAGCAGCCTAGTAGGCGTGAGAAGCCATTTTTGTTGATTGAGTTTTCTCCTGTTTTTCATTTAGAAAGTTAGGTAAGTGAATTGTCTTTTGTTTGGTTTTCATTTGTGTAGTAAAGCATAGGGACCATTAGGGAGTTTTGTTTGTTATTTTTGGCACTGCTCACTGCTGAAGCAAATAAATGGCTGTTTAGCATTTTAAAAGATACTATTGTTTGTGTTCTTGCTTTGGTGGAGCGGGAGTGGGCCAATTTCTTGTTGCGTTCAATACACGCCTAGACAAAGAACGTAACAGTTGGATAGTAAGGAAGGTTACACTAAACCCAGTCACCTGCACCAAGAACACACATGTACCCAGGAGGACATCATATTACAGATTAAGGCAGTCTTGGAGTGAGGGATGCAATCACCTGACTAGTTGGGAATGAATCAAGTGGCACTAAACAACCCCTTAGTTATGCTGAAATCGGCTTAGACTGCTGGGGGCTGGACTGCTAGGTGCATTTCTTCTTCACTTTCCATATATATCACTATTGCATTTTAACAATAATAATTCATTTTAAACTCTGGCTCTCTCCTGTATGTGTCTTTTGTCCTATTTCACTCTGCTCCCTTATCGTTCTCCTCATCCCCAAACTGTCACTGCAGATTACTGCACCACCCTGAGCCTGATTCTGCCAGAGGTTTCCTCCTGTTCAAAGGGAGTTTTTCTTTTCCACCGTCTCCAAGTACTTGCTCATAGGGGATGTTTGATTATTGAGGTTTATCTCTAACATTGCAAGCTCTTTACCCTACTATATAGATCGCCTTGAGCCGACAGCTTTTTGGGATTTATTGTTTAAAAAAAAAAGAAATTTAATTAAACTGAATTGAATTAAA
This sequence comes from Astatotilapia calliptera, assembly GCF_964374335.1. Taxonomy (NCBI): domain Eukaryota; kingdom Metazoa; phylum Chordata; class Actinopteri; order Cichliformes; family Cichlidae; genus Astatotilapia; species Astatotilapia calliptera. The sequence continues at coordinate 10,786,334 of NC_137425.1, read as the reverse complement.
ATTTAAAGTGGGCTATTGGTAGAATAATGTCATTTTTTGTTGTGTTTACTTAATGCTTTAGATTAACATTAAACACAAAATCAGGGAGTATACATTTATTTTCACAGCGTAATTAACAGTAACTTATTAAAAATTAGTAAAATGTGTATATTATTCACCTCCTGACTGACTTCATTTAGTAAGTTAAGAAAGTTATTGGAATTTACAGTGTATGAAGAGATTCAGTGTAGCTTCAGTGAGTGTTATTACGCTTCAGTCTTGACATTTAATCCATGCCAATTTATCACTACAGCAGCCCACCCCAGCAGTAGTATCTGCTGGGGTCGGTGGGTGGTTTATTGCTTCATAGTGAACCTCTGGCACAGACACAGCAAGTGACAGGTTTTTCCTTTTATGCCTTTCCGTGTATGTACATGGAGGTGCATGTGTTGCCATGGGGTAAGGGGTGTATAAAAAATAAAGAATTGTCATAAAAGAAGCCATTGTCTAAACCATTTATAGCTGCCGGCCAAGTTTGCTGTTGTAAAGAGATACAGTAATGAATTTCTCCAGTGGTCTAGGGAACAAAAGAGCATTACAAAGATTCTTGAGAGGTTCATTAACATATTTGCTGCATTGAGGGACTAGTTGATGATCATATGTATAACCCCAATGTACACATTACTTGCTTATAAAAGAAGCTTGCATCAAAAAGCCACACCTAGAAGCTGAATACATTCTGGGGTAAATCTGTCGTAAATAATATTTCCTCCGAATCATCGCCAGCTCTCAGGAGCATCTTCTGCATCTCCTTCGATAACAAAAAACAGATTATTTTATTTCATACCAGTTTTTCTCAAATGCCTGTGCATCACCGTGATTGATTTTCAGGTAATTCACTGAAGGAGGATGATCAAATGAGTGTCCCGTAACATGGTGCACCAACAGATTATAAAGGTGACAGTCTGTCTACAAACTTCCCTAGCTGTCACAAAAAGCATGCACTTCTTTAATAATGTGAATATTCCTAGAGAGAATTTAACTAATCCTTGCAAAGACAAATAACTGTGTCACTTCAGAGAAAGCTTTCCCTGAAAGACTGAAGTCAGATACGTAACTCTAGCATAAAAAAGAAAAACTTTTTTCCAATTGGTTTACAACTGAATGTAGAAGAAACCACACACTGTTAGAACTTCACAGTGATTTCCCTGCAGCTAATCTTGAGGATGGGAGTAAAAGTCAGTTATGTTGTATTTGAAGGCATTTTTTCCTTTACATATACTTTGTTTCAGCTTCCTTAGTCTTCCCTCGCTATTCTGTCTTCCTGCTCCCACACCCTGCTCTGGGCTCTCTGAGGCCCATGACCCATCACTTCTGCTAAGACCTCTAAGGGGCCATCCATCACTAGAGCAGCGTTGTAACCTGGGGATAGATTTCCTCTTCCCTTGCCCACTCATCAATCACAACAGGCTACTGTGCATACCCAAGCAGCTTGCGAAAGGTGGGAAAGGCCAAGCAATGTCATTCACTAAGCCAAAAAGGAACCTGCAATATAGAACAAAAAAGCATATATGCATCAAACCACTTTTTTACATGTCAAAAATAAATAGACTAATCTTTCGATGAGGAAAAACTTGATCATACTTCTTAAGTATGCAAGTAAGCAACAGGCTATCTCTGTGTGTTTATGCATGATTAATTGTGAACATTAACTTCAATAAAAAGCTGAAGTTTAAACAGTAAATTCACCTAAAAGAGAGAATGTGCTGGAAAGTTTCTGGTCAGTAATCAGCAACTCTGTGTCAACCGGCTTAAACAAAATAGTATCTTCACAGGTGCATCACTTACAGTTCACAAGAAGGTCACTCAAACATACAAGCAGTTTTTGAATCATACATCACTTACCTGAAGATGTTATCATGGGGGAAAACGAGAAACCATTGATCAATTGTGAATGAAGGTACTGGAGGGGGGGGGGGGGGGGGGTCACAGTGATGCAAAACAATGCAAGGAACAATTAAAGACTCCCATGAGAGCTTAGACGAAAGGGGAGCACTAATGTCTCACAATACACAGGAAAGAAGTGGTGATGCAACAGAGTAGAAAGAGCAAAAAAAAGGGGGGGGGGGGGGGAAATAGGAGAAAAGCAAAGTGCAGGCACCTACAAGAAGCCATGTTCCTTGTCACTGACACCTACACAAAGAGGATGCAGCGGTGGTTAAAGCTTTTGTAATGTCGATATAGCAAAGGCTGAGTACACTGGATGATGGGGTTGAGTCAGACAGTGCCAGGTGTCCTTTTGACATGGGCACCACTCCCCTAAATGAGTGGCTGAGAGAGCGAGTGCGGCTGTCACCAACACCCTTCCAATTAAAACCTCTAATTAATCAGAGCTATTTAAAGCAGCCCATTCATCCCCAATGGCGGGAAGCACACTGATGAGAGGAAAGACAAACCGCACATCTTTGCTCTCATTTACCTTTTTTCTAAGCTGCCCGTTGGCATTATTGCTTTCTTTCCACAGCTATGATATGCAGCTGCTATGCACAGTTACAAATGTAAGAATAACTGCATCTGGAGCAGGATATGTATTTTCTTTACCTTTTTCTTTTGAGGAATAATAGGTTGCTGTATTGTATGCTTGTACTGTTGACGATCATTAATATAAGTTAAGTAAATTATGTCTTTTCCCTGCAGTATACTGACAAACAAACAGGTGATGTGTGATTAAATGTCAGCATTGAGACATCATTAAAGATTTTTGATTAAAAATAAAAATCATAAAAACTGTTTTCATATTAGGATTATACATACTGATGTTCAGTGTTTGGTAAAGGTTGGAGCTTCTAAAAATTTACAGTGGAAGTTAAACTATAGGTTCAAGCTACTTAAGGGAAAAATATAGTTTGGACAAATAAAAATGCATCAAATTGTTAATCTACATATGTTTCAAATATAAAATTTTAAAAGTAACAAAAAATAGCACATCAGTGAGTTTACAATAAAGGTTTTCCACTTTTTCACATGCTGTTTATATAGTGCCCATGGTGATTCTTACTGAGACTGAGATCCTTATCCATGATGACGTCGCAGTGTGAGCGCTGAGCAATACCCCCCTTTGCACATACACTACACAAAGGTCAGATGTGTGGTTTAATGAATGCTTTGTCTTCATAATAGTTAGGGCGGAAGAAGAAGGTGATGGAGCAGGTGAAAGGGGGTTAAATTCAGTAGAAAATGATAAACATATATTTGTTTTCTGTTTATGACTCTTTTTTTTTTTTTTTTTTTTAAATAAATAGGACAGGGGGAATGAATGAGAGAGAGAGGGGGAGAGAAAGAAAGAAAACCAAAGGGGAGAAGAGATGGTGAGAAGGGGGGGGAAGAGAGACAAAAAAAAAAAAAGAACTCCTGGGTCACCTGTATGGAGAAAAAAAACAAACAAACAAACAAACAAAAACAAACAGAGGAGACAGCAAACAACAAAGAGCAACATAATAATAGAGAAAACAAAGCACCATCACAATAAACTAGCTAGTCATAGATATCAATATTTACTAAATAATAAACGATATTGTGCAGCACGCAAGATAGACAGCGCACAGTGTGCTTTGAGGCAGCAGCCAAGAAAGCTTTAGTCCGCGTCTGTGAATACCCATGTGTGCATACCTGTGTGGATCAGCATGCTTGCATTCCAAAGGTTTCTCCATGTAATGATCTGCTAGGGAGTGTGGGGGGGCCACAGCCCCGTCCTCCAGGGTGTGAAGCGGGTATGGAGGAGATCAAAACTCCAGACATCCAGAGGCCCCCAGAACACAAGAGACCATGGAAGACCAACAGAGGGGCAGCCGCGCCACTGTCCCAGTAAGAGCTGAGGAGAGTCCCAGATGAGGGCTCGCCCAGCAGCCGCGGAGCAGAAGTCAGGGGGAGTTGCAGTGACGCGCCCGTGAGCTCCGCCGGCCCCCAGCTGCGCCTGAGTGACCGAGCCCTAGGCCGAGAGGCCGGGGGCACCCCACCTCCAAAGGGGCCCGAGCGAGCCCCAGGCCCCAGGCCCCGACAAGCGGCCGCCAAGGAGTGAGCCGGTGTGTACCCGGACGCCCACCCCCAGACACAAAGAACCACCAACACACCGACACCTGAGGGAGTCCGCCACCGGCAGGGGAAGTGGTGGTGGGTGGAGATAGGCCTCCAAACCTTGGAGGGCCTGAGGTGTCCCCAGAGAGGTGGCGTCTGATACCCAACCTGACATATAGACACAGACATACAGGCACACACAGACACAAACATCCATTCCCACCCTCATGCTCTCATATGCACTCACTCCACACTCAACCAACGTGGAGACAGACATAAAGAGACGCTGTACACACGATCACACTCCCCAAGCGTACTCTACAAACCGGGTCTAGGTACCCTTGCCCCTGGAGGGGGGAATTGCACCCAGACCCAGGTGGTGTTACCCTTTTCCCTGCGGTGGGGAGAGGCAGACCACCCCGACTCTGCAGTAGCAGGGAGGCCCCACACCCCCAGACCGCAGTCGGACGGCCAACTCCTCCTACTAGCCCTCCCGCTCCAGCAGGCCGCAGAGAATGGGGGTGGGAGAAGACTCCAAACCTCCCTCCACCCGCTCATTGTAGTGTTGATGCATATGTGTTCTAAGGTGCAATTAAAACCCAGGAGGGCATGTAGCTACCTGCCAAGGAGCAGCAGGTAAGCGCATAGTCCCTCCTGCTAACCCTCAATGACTAAGTGTATTTAAAATTGAGAGGTGGGCAACGACGTCAGGGGTGAGGTATACACCCTGATGGTGATTTGGACTCCGTGATTGTGCCCACCCCCAAGATCCTATATGTATGTGTAATGAGAGTGTGAATAATGTGAATGTCTAAGTTGTGGGATAAAATTGAGGCAGAGGCAGCCAGAAGGGGACAGGGGGGGGGGGGGGGGGGGGTAGCCTCCTCTGCACCCTGGTGACATACCCCCACTCCAAGGCCCTGCATGTGTGGGTTTATGACTGTTTATGACTCTAAAATGATCATAGTTCCTGTGGTTAATGACATGACAACGTAGCAAAAAGGTAAATTAACTACTTGAATCACAATTATACAATCAAATGGAAAATTCAGAAGATTCCCATGAAACACCCTTACTGCTTCTTTAGAAAATAAGAGGGTAAGAAGTAAGTGGTGCTAATCAAATGCACTTGATTAAAGCATCATCTGCATGTAGGACAGCCTCTATAAAAAGAGTTTTTGTGGGGGTTTTGGACTGGAGCATTTGGGTGTGTTAACTTAATGTCACAGTCTTACCAAGAGTGGAGACCCACTCTGAAATTGGGTCATGCAAACAGGACAATGATGTCAAGCACAGGAGCAAATCTATAACAGAAAGGCTGAAAAAGGAAAAGATTTTGCAATGTCAAACTCCAAACCTCAAAGTCAAAGACCAGACCTCAACCTGATTGAAATGCTGTGGCGGGTCCTTAAGAGAGCTGCGCATAAATGAAAGCCTGTAAACCTCAATGAGCCAAAGCAATGTTGTAAAGAGTAGCGGGCCAAAATTCTTCCACAATGATGTGAGAGACTGATATAGTCATACAGAAAATGATTACGTAAAGTTGCTGTTGCTAAAGTTGGTTCTACAAGCTACTAAAATCTATGTTTTGCACATGACTGCAAATGTAGCTAAATTACCAGAAAGCTACTGCAAAGGTAATTCTCCACTACAGATAGTGAAAATACATCACATGAGCATTTGAGAAAATAGCCCACTATTGTTTAAAATGTTCAGTATTTTCTGGTAACTAATAAATACGTATGAGTGCAAGTGACTGACAAGAAGAAAGAAGCGTGAAGCGTGGTAATTGGTTGTATAAAAGTAAGATGTCATTATGGTCTGTATGGTAGAATTAGAGATGCTAGGTTTTTTTTTTTGGGGGGGGGGGGGGGTTTAAAGTTGGATTTCAATGTGGAACGAGGATGCTTTTTTCATTTCTAACCATTTGGGGGTTTTTTCTTATGCATAACACATTTTCCCACCAAATCAAAATTTCGAGCCTTATCAGTCAACATTTTAGTTCTCAGTATCATCTCAGCATCCATCTCAGTTATTCAATGTACAATAGATAAACTTGGAAAGCAAATTATTACAACGACAGTTCTCTAGTGGCATTGGGAAAGTGGAACTTAAGCCCATTTTTCACCATATGCTTGTAGCGCTGTGCCATAGTATCAAGTGTGATTGTGTACTTTGGTTTTTCGTTTTACATTTGATTCAATTAGTTTGTTTTACTACAGTTTTTAATTGTATGTACCTTCACATAGGTTGTATTTTCCTTAATGTTTAAGCTTTTCCCTATTTACATGCTTCTTCTTTTTTTGTAGCATTTCTAATTTTGCTTGTGCTTTCACGTACTACATGCGCTTTCCCCAAAGCGTCAGCCACAGCAAAGTCCTTCTGGAGGGTCAGATCCAGACTGCTTTGTGTCACGTTGGAGATAATGGACAAATTTTGCATTCAGTTGGCACTTCAAGTAAAGAGGTTGACAATAGTTAGTGCCAAGGTGAAGAAACAGCAGAAAATGATCATGAAACATGTGGATAGAAATGGCTGGAGTCACATATACACACATGAGATGCAGAATTTCCTCAAGCTGAAACAATCATTTAATCACACTCAAAACTTTCTAGAAAATAAAAGGAAGCAACATATTGACACCCTTTATTTTCTCCCTGAAAAGAGCTCATTAGCTTCTCGTGCCGTCAATTGAGCTTCCCAGACAGAACTTCCTCTCACATTGAATACAGATCTCATCTCCTTGTCTTAGATTGAGACACTCAAACCCTAACCATAGCCATAACCCTCAGAATGTCAAACAAATTTAACCAAAAATATCTCATAATTAGATGAATTTTTAGTGAGCACTGAATGACCTGCAGGCATGATGCCTACCTGAAGGGATCAGTTCAGGGTGGAAGCATTGTCTCTAAATGAAAAGATTTCTATTTCCTACACCTGTACTATTTACTTTTTTTTACTGTTTGCATATTTATTTTTGAAAAAAAAAACATACATGTGTCAACTGCTTAGTCAAATGTCTCTCCAGACAAATTGCCTCCCTCAGTTAATCACCCCTATTTACATGTAAAATCTGAACTCTGCCTATTACCCATTAAGTACCTGTCAGTTTGACTGAGGAGCAATTAAACTGAATCACCCCATTACACAAATAAGTAGTAAGTAAGTGTTGGCCTCTGTTGTGTGTCCTCTAATTCAATTTAAAACAGTAATTCATACAACTTGGTATTAAGAACTCAAACACTTATTGAGTCTGGAAGCACATTAAATAATATGAAATGTAAATGGCTGAATCCTTTTCAGTCTGAAGATCTAAAATATATTCAGGGGAAGACAAAACTAGTGTGAGTAATTCAGGAGGTGAGGCAGAACTTGCATAACCATTTTATCATAAAAGAAGAAGAAGTGAGTTTTACTATTACCCCAAACCAAGTTTTCACTAATCTTGTGATTGATTTTGAAAACTAGAGATGGAAATAAGTAAGGCAGACCTGTTCCAGAGGAGTGGTTTTCAAATAAAACAGTGGGTAAGCACATGTTAGTGTTGACATAAATTAAGGTTCTCTGCTATTAGATATAGAGTCTTAATAAATTTGAGTAACACTCAGGTTACCCTACCGCTGCATGTCAGTGAAAAGTTCTATTAAAGTAAAAATGAAATGCTTAAGTGAGTCAGGGCGAGTGTAATGTCTGAAAAAAAAAACATGTAAATGTAATTGTAAAAGCAAATTGAACCTTTCAGTAAATAAATAATAAAATTAATCAGATCCTACTGTTGAGATGTTTTTTCTGGTGAGATCAGCAGAGGTGACGGTCAACATGAAGGTGGAAGTTAGAAAAATAAAAATGAAAGTACACAAATCAAAAACGCACCATCCACGTTTTAATCAAACATAAAAACTTATTTTACGTTTTGGAATGGAAAAAAAACCGCAGGCCATCATCCTGTGATTATGAACAACAGTAGCTGGAGATGGCAGAAGGTAGGTAACACAAACTGTTACCTATTTTTTATCCAAGACCCACAGTCATACAACAGTGTGGAAACAAGGGTTTTTGTTACATGATTGACACTGGAACCCAGGAATGTGCAGAATTATTTTCACAAACACAGCCATATCCACACTCTACAGAGAAGTGAAGCTTACAGCTGAGCGTAGTTTGAATACAATAAATAGAGTTGTATTGAAAAAAGGTCCATCCATTCATCCATCTTCTTCTGCTTGTCTGGGCCCGAGTCACGGAGGCAGCAGTTTAAACAGAGAAGCCCAGGTATCCCTCTCTCCGGCCACCACCTCCAGCTTGTCTGAAGGAGGCGTTCCAAGGCCAGCTGAGAGATATAATCTTTCCAGCATGTCCTGGGTCTGCCCTGGGACCTCCTCCTGGTGGGACATGCCCGGAACACCTCACCCAGGATGCACCTTTATCAGGTGCCCAAACCACCTCAAATGACTCCTTTCGATGTGGAGGAGCAGCGGCTCTACTCTGAGCCCCTCCCAGATGGCTGAATCCTCACCCTATCTCTAAGGGAGAGGCCAGCCACCCTTCGGAGAAAGCCCATTCCTCGAAAATGATTTATCACTGAGATTGATCACCTTGAAAAAAGGTGATAAATCACAATATACGTTACTGCAATACTTTGCCAACCTGAGAATTCAAAATCAATCTGATATCATAGTAAAGTATCTTAATGATATGGTACCCTGGGGTCTCGTGGTGATTCACACGTGTAATTTTGACCACAAATCAGATTCAGAAGGTTGCTAGGGTCATTGTTCATTCTTTGTTACTTTTCTTAAAAGTAATGCAATATGTTACTTAATTACTTGCTTAATTACCAGCACACATACAATCTTTCTTGCCTTTGTTTTGAAACAACTTTAATCTCCACTTTTCAACTTCTCAAAATAGTATTCCGAGTTTAATCTTGAATTTTCAACTTTATTCTCAAAATAAACAAGAATATTTTTTAATGCTGCCTTAATGCTTTGTAAAATACAAACAAAGAATCGCAGTGAACAAAACAAAAAAACATGTTTTGTTTTTTTTTAAAAAGTGTTATAACCTAAAATTGTGACAGCAACATTCAAACCAAACAGGTAACGGTGCAGAGGAACAATGATGATCTGACTGAGGGAGGACAACTTTTAGTACACAGGGGCTGTCTGGGAATGAGTCATACATGGATTCAAGGCACCGGTGTTAGAGTAACTTTTTTTTTTAAAGTTACACATTGCATTTGTAGCACACTACTCCATAAAGTACTTTTGCATTACTTCATTATATGGCCTGGTGATTCTCAATTATCTGGTAATGATAAAAACCTTGAGTCAGAGTCCCACACATGTTCCTGTCGTCTGAGGACAGAGGCAGACTGTTCTTTTAGTGTTTAGGCATCAACACAAAGCCAGTATTCAGGCTAGAAACCCAAACAGCACTTAACAGCTACTGCCACAGCAATTCTACAGTATAAACAAGCACCGGCAGAAATGACGTTAGAAGCAGCATCACTGCTTTGTTAACTGTTTAAAATCACACTCTGATTGTCCTGCTGGGGCCTGCATCCTCTCAGCTAAATTCTCTCTAGCTTTTGTATGCATCCCATCAGCAGACACCTGAAAAAAGTCAATGTTGTGTTAGCAACAGTTCCTTCTAACCTCGGTGCAGTTTTCACTTTATGTTCTTGTTATTTCATGAAAAAAGGACTAATATTCATGTCTCCATCCCTCAAAAGACCTCCAGCATTCACATTCGGTTAGCCTTTGAAACTCAAGTGGAGATAATTGGAAGTGTAACATGATTAATGATTTGAGTACAGTAATGTGTTGCAGCAAACATTCAATATGATTACACAAAACACTGCAAGACACAAGTAGAAACAATTAAGGAAAGACAAACACTGTGGGGGAAGGAACAAAAGCATGAAGTAAAACCAACAATAAGATCCATGACAACTAACTTACAAAATAAAGTGAGAATGAAAAAACAGAGAGGGACGCCACAAACACGACAAAGACACCTAAAATAACAACCGTGATATGTCTCTTGTATTAAATTATTATAAAATGTCATCTGTTAAAGGGAACTGACAGCTTGTAAGGAACTCTATGACTCATCATGTTTGGGTTTTATATTTTTTCTTTGTTGTGAACAGACTGCAGGAAGAAAAATGGGACGAGTATCTTTTAAAAAGACTGTGGTATACAGTCTGTTGAGATTTCAGGGGCTTTAAAAAAAAAAAATATATATATATATATATATATATATATATATATATTTTTTTTTTTTTTTTTCAACACTGTGGTGGGGAAGTCGTATTGGAAGTCAGCTGGCATTTTGTGTTTCTGTGAAAGTAGGTGGGTCTGCTTGAACTCCTCACAGTGTCCTCTGCATACAGAATGAGTAAATTAGTATGTTGGGCTTGAACCATCTTAGAGTGAAGTTGTTTTATTTTTTGTTGTATCTCCAAAATCTCCAAAATGAACCTTTAACCAGGTAACAGGTGCCATAGCCACCTTTGCCCTTGACCTAGACTCATTTCAGTAAATACATCCACTATCAGCCAAATTCCTTGGATATGAGTACATGTGTCAGAACCTGCGGCACTCTTTGTTTAAATCATGTTCTTTGTCTATTGAGAATAAAAATGAAAACACTGAAAAAGAAAATTCCTTTTGTTTTCCACAGAAAAAAAAAGTGAATGGCATTTTTACACCCTGACCAACCTGAGAAGCTGAGCAGCGTTGTGGTTGTGAAGGCCGGAGGCGCTTCTGTTTAAAATGAAACTTAAAAAGAAAGTTATTCACTTCTGTTGGGATTTTAAAAAAATTGACGATGATATTAAAATTAGATTCGTTTTGGGGTCTTGTGGAGCCTCAGAGAGAATTACATGCCTCGGTATTACACTGATCAATATTTACTGGTTATACTCAAACAGGGTTTAGTCTAATGTTTAATAATTTATGTCTTAGTAATGAAGCTGACAACTTAGTCGAGGCAGTTTTGTGTTACTCCTAGCTCTGCTGGCTTGATGGTAGTGTTAAAATACTTTTGATTGGTGGAGCTTATTAAAAGCTCTTTGGGTCCACATATGCAGAAAAACAGTTACGGGGGGACAAGCTTCAACAGAATGGCTGTGAGAAGACAGAAGTTGTAAGCAGACAGAAAATTGGCCTCAAGCTGTGCCGCAGGAATGAACATGAGGCAGTGATTAATCTGAGGGACATTTATTTATTTATCTACAGCAAAGCTACAATTACAAAGCAGTTGACTCTGACTCTGTTGTTTATTTGTGGATTTTTGTACATGTCACTTGAGTGAACCGGAAACGTTATTTACTTAGAGATTGTCCTGCTTATCTTGTAAATTGCCTTTTCAAATTTCTTAATGATGTAGTTTGATCATTCTCTCGTTGACCATGCGGAGCTGATGAAAAGCTTAAAGGTTATCCTGCATATTTGTCTTTATTTTCTCTAGTGACTCCTGAAAGATCTGTTTCTTAAATCTTTAATCACCTGTGGTGCAGAAGGGTAGAGAAATAATTGCTTATTTTGTAAACCACCGCAGTAAAATGGAACTGGTGTTTCACTTAGAGTGACACATAATGCAGTTACTGAATTCCTGCCAGGCAATGCTTGTTTGGAGCATTTATGCCAATAATCAGCCAAATAAAAGCATTGCTAATGGTGACCAGGTTGTTGTCGATTTGTTGATCACCACTAGAGCGTTAAAATGATGTCTGAGCGCTATTCATTTTCTACAATCTCTGATTCTGCAAGAACAAAAACAAATATTAGTTAAACACAGGCAATTCAAAAAACCATGGCACCACATAACTAGCGTTTGAAGTCCAACAGCTAGATTCATCTTTCCTGCTGGACATGTGTCAAAAGCAGCATTAATACACCAGGCACTGTTTATCAAGACAACATGTTTTTATGAGTCATTTTTTTCCCTCACATTTTTATAGTGAAATCCTTTGCAGTAGATTCTGATCTATTTTAATGTAAGGTTAAAGAAACATAGTCGATTTAAAAAAATGAAATGTGAGTATCCATATCCAATTGTGGGTATCGATAATGGATGCTCTTGGTCAGTCCCACATAGGAATAAAAGTGTTGTGTAAAAATGTTAAACTTGATGTGAAACGATTATAGACACATGAAATCAAAGATTACACTGAGTGAATATATTGAATAAGACTTGCCAGAGATCTCTTAGGAACTGCAATCTTGTACTGTGGTACATAACTTCCAGACAAAGTATCATCCTAGATTTTTTTTTGGAATATGGATGTTCCAAAAACAGGAACAGCTTTGGTTATCAGGTTTCCCAACACATCAATAAATTATACAAAATTAGGTTGTGCCTGATATCTGCTTAAATAAATAAGTCTTTAAAGATTCAAATAAAATGAAACACATGAAAGCCACTGCCCAACTCTAACTCGGTTCATCCTTCAGGTAAGTTTGTTTTTCTGTCCAGAGAAACCGTTTAAATGTCTTCTCTTGTGTATCCTCCCCATTAACATCGCCACTGGGGTGAGACGAGAGGTACCAGGATGCAGTGTTGTCCCCACCGAGCTGTAGGTAGACGGAGAATGTTGGCTGGTTCCTGTTAGCCTTATTTAAAAGCTGACCTTTAATGCATCTTGAGAATAAAGGCTTTGCATACAAATAATGATCTTATTCCTCAGTCAGTCAGTCTCTCAGTTTGGCCACACCAAACTGATGCACTACCATTTCTGCCAGTGATTTTTTTCCCCATTTCTATCAAAATATGATGTATTATTCATTCAAACCTTGTTTTTAACTAAATTCACATTCATTGCATTTCACTTCACTTGTGTGGTATTGTGGATGAGGTGATACGAAAGTGGGGCACATGCCAATTTTGGGTTATTTAATTAGTCATTATAAACATTATGGTTTTTGAAGCCAGTGCAATTTAATCAGGTATGCAAATGCATGGCCTATATTGAAAACATAATTATGCAGAAGAGAGTAGATGGCAGGTCTATGACACAAGTTGCATCACTTAAGAAATGATGCAACAATGCCACCTACTGAGAATGAGCTGCATGTAATCAGTTAAGAGTGTGAGACATATCAATGCATTCTGGGCCTTATTTCTTAAAGCAGGTATTGGGATTTTGTCTTTTGTAGTTTGTTGCAACACCATCTCAATTTTTATTCCTAAGAAAATGCAGCTAAATTCCTATAATTGTTACATTATATATAATTCAGATTTTTCTAGGTCATCCATGTAGATGGATTGCCTTGTTATTAGATAAAAAAGAAAAATATTATCTTATATGACCAGATATGTTTTATTTTTTTCTCCAACTTCAGAAATGACATAACCACTTCAAACTCTGAAATGTGCTTAACATTTATTAAATCTTGAAAAAAAGAGAGAGAGAGAAAATACTTTATATGCAAAAATGGTATATACACATTGCTTTTAACCAGAAAGGCACCAAAGACACATAAGCAGTTACTTGGATAAGTAATGCTGCTAGCTGGCTTCATGACAACATAAAAAAGACATTGTATGACAAATTAAAGTGTGAAAAAGCAACATTATCGGCCATAAAATTAGCTTTCAGTTTTCTCTCTAAAAAGTACGATTTTTTTATTTTTTTTATTTGAATGGTTAAAATCGCTAATAAGACAATAGTGGTGTTGCAATAGCTAAAAATATATATTACTTATTACATAAATACAATAGTCTTAATGAAATACATTTTATTTACTCCCTTTTGTGGCTACAAACTGTCCACTATGTGTGCAAGCAAAAAAGAAGAACATGAAAAACATCCTTAATACAAAGTACAACTTCTTTCAAACATGAACGTTTGCGCATCTGCAATAAATTATTTTTCTCTATAATTTCAGGATGTAACCATGAGAAAAGAATAGGTCCTGCATATCCTTATTACTGCTAAAGGTCTGAAATTAACTTAAGTGAGAATGATATGACTGTGATTGTCTGAACATTAAAGTGTTTGTATGGTTGTTTGAATCTGCTATGATGGGAGAGCCGTTCTCAACTTCTGGTGCTACACACAGCTAAAAACTAAAAGTAAGTATTCTCCCACAAATGAAATTCACCACCCGGTGACACTCAAGCACTATCGAGGGTAGAGAGTGACATGCTTGAAGCAAATAAAAACTCGCAGTGGAGCAGACTGCAATGAGCCATAGGAGGTCAGGTTTTTAACTGAAAAGGTAAACAGGAGAAGTAACTTCCTCCTAAATATTAATGGTGTTAACACCCAGTGTAAAGATGGCAGCAGCACTCCTCCTTCCTCTCACACTCAGAAACTAATGCCTCACTAGTCTGTGGAATGAGACAAGCACTTGTACTATTAATGGTGCCTGAAAATGACTTTTAAAAAACAACAACAACAAAAATGACAACTGTATATTGTGATGCAAGACTAGAAAATAAAATGTCTTAGTGGTTCAGGTGGCTTAGGTAACTGGGATGGGGAAAAAATGTCATTGAAGCCATGATGAGCACACTGGTAGCACCATTCTTCTTCTTCTTCTTATATGGTGCACCTCTTTCAGTCAAAACACGTCATCTGCATATTTCTGGTAGTCTTGTCCATTAGTGCTGTCTTCTTTATGATCAGTCCAATAGGAAGAATTGCATACAGTTTTTTTTTTTTTTTAAATGTTAAGTGTTTCACTTATTTAGAGTGATGGTAACATAAGATGTAGGTATGTAGCCTTCATCTCCATTGTTCCTACGGACACGGGTCCAACCATCCCCTTTGTCCTCCTCTACCACAGCCAGCACCTCCCCTTCCTGCATAGCGATGGTCCCTTCACTGGCACCTGAAAAAGAAAAACAGGCTAGAGATAATTTCATATACCGATGTGCTGACACAAACCTTGCTCAGTCAAATCAGAGGGGAAAAAAATGGATTCATAATTTTATGACTGACTTCTTATTTTGTGGTATAATTATGCTACAACCTACAGGTAGAATTTCAAAAGCCAAGCCAGCACTATAATTTTACTGTCATATAACATTCTGTAGCCATAATGAAAACTTAGAATAAAATTGTCATTGTACATGTACAACAAAATTGTGGGTGTGCCACACCAACTGTGCTGGAATGAAATATAAACAGTAGACAGCAGGAATAAATAGCAAACAGGAGAAATATATTCGAAAAAAATAAGAGAAATGCACACATTGGAAAACAAAATAGTTGCAAAGTGCTTGGAAGTAGTGCAAAGAAAAGACTAAAAGCCAGAGTGATGGGGGTTACTCTGACCATGGCTGAGATTGGTGAGGTGGGTGGGCAGGGGTGGGGGCAATATTGTTTATTGACAGTCTGAATGGCCCAGGGGAAGAAGCCGTTCGTGACTCTGGAGGTGTGGGACCTGATTGACCTGAGGCGCTGACCAGAGGGCAGTAGGGTGCAAAGGGTCACCTGTGATGACAAAGGTTTTTCTGAGATAGACGGATCTGGCGATGGCCTCCAGTGTTGGCAGAGGGCAGTCAATTATTTTTTTGGGCCAGTGTTAATTATCCTCGGTGCAGCCTTCCTGTTCTCAGTAGTGGCCCCTGCGTACCAAACACCCAGGCAGTAGGAGAACATGCTCTCCACTGAGGAGCGGTAGAAGGCCAGTACCAGCTTCTGGTCCAGGTTATTCTTTCTCAGGACATGGAGGAAGTGCAACTACTGTCGGGCCTTCTTTACCAGGCCGTTGGTGTTGTGGGTCCAGGTGAGATCAGCGGAGATGTGGGTGACCAGAAACCTGAAGGTGGAGTCCAATTCCACCCGTTCTCTATTTATAAAGAGAGGGAAGTGGACCTGTCTGTGTCTCATTATAAGTTCTTTTGTATTGAGGACGTTCAGCTTCAGGTTATTTTCCAGTGTTGACTGACTATGGGTGGGTAGGGTGGGCAGATCAGCTGACAGCTCACCTGATACCCTTCACACATGCAGTTAGATTTACAAAAAAAAAAAAAAAAAAAAAAAAAAAAAAAGAAAGAACAAAAAACACTTTGCAAACCACATCCACCTCATATTCTTCTTTCATGTCGTTTCTGACTTAATCGGTGTCATGTCTGCTGTCATTAAGGCTCGCTTTCTTCACTAAGCGAGCCTTTCTGCTGTTCTTGTTGCCTCCAATTTTCCATATATGAACATGGAAGTCTGGAGACATCTCAGAACAGAGCACAAATATTACAACCAAATTCTAAAAATAAAAAAATAAAAACTTAGGATGCTGTGTTAAATGTAAAAACAAACAGAATGCAAGGTTTTGAAAATCTCACAGATCCATATTTTATTCACAAGACAGAGGGAGCAAAAAAGGGTGTAAAGTCATATTTAAAAAGAACATTTGGTAACTGATTAGGTTATTTGGCAAAAGGTCACTAACATGATTGAGTATTTAAAAAAAAAAAAAAGACATCCTTGCGAGATGATGCAAGACAATTTTAAAGGACATCTACTACAACGGCGTAACTTTGTAGTAGAAGAGTCTGGATGTTCAACTGTGATGCCTACAGTCGGAAAAATATGACCAAGACAACCCGGGATTATTGAACAGCAGACAATAACAGGAGACAAAAGTCCAGCAACTACACTCTCGAGTTCCCCGATTCTTACAGACACTGTTGTTAAAAGAAGATGTGACGCTACACAGTGCTAAACTTAGCTCAGCTCCAACGTTTAGGTGCCATCAAATTCAAAATAACTTTTTAAAATGATAATTTTCTCAGTTTAAACATATTATATGCTTTCTCTATTCTGTTGTGAATAAAATATGGGTTTATGAGATTTGCAAACCACTGCATTTTGTTTTATTTGCGTTTTACAAAACATCCCAACATTTATTGAAAATGGGTTGTAAAGTACACCTCGCAGGAGAATAAAAATCTTAGACTGTAGTGGTTCTTACTAAACAGTGAGAAATAATATTTCCATAACTCAGCTTTTTAGGAATGCAACTCTTGTAATCACACATCCTAGCATACAGCATCGACTCACTATGCCTCATTTTGAACAACAACAATAGGTCAATGAGTCCATTAGTTAAAAAATAATAATAATAATAATAATAATGAGTGTATTACATACCAGGGAAGTTGTACATGGCTGTGCATTTCCCGATAGGAGCAGCTAGGTCTTCATCCTCAAAGTCATCATCAAACTCAGCATAAATGGCTTGGGAAGGATCAGGAGTGCTTTCATCGGAGTAAGCTCCATCAGGGCTGGAAAGAAAATAGACAGGCTTCCTGTACAGAGTAGACAACAAGCCTGTGTTTTAAAGTAATGTCTACAAGCAAAATGTAATCCTACCTGTGTACATCATTAGCTCCATTATTGTTAAATGAGTGGGCTTTATAGCGCAGCGTGTCTCCTCGACCTCCAGCTTCAGCAAGCCATGTCTACTCAAGAGAACGGTCCCCCCAAAAAAAAGCAGAAATTTCCATCAATCCATTATTCTGCCATTTGTGTGACACATGCTTTAAAAACTTTTAATTGGTTAGAAGAAAAGGCTGGAAACCTATTGACCTAATAGTTTATTAGAAATAACATATATGGGTCACATCATTTGACAGCAGCAGAGAGCTAGATTACCTCATATTTGCTCTGCTCTCCTCTGAGCCGCTCTATATTCTGGGATGTCTGGTTGATTTGGGATGCCAGGCTGGCGGGGTCTCCCATTTGAGGATTTTTCTCATAAACATCTTTCATCTTTCCCAGCGCTTCACTGAAAAGAGAGAAAAAAAAGAGAGCGATAGACAGAGAGAGGGGAACAAAGGAAGAAGAGGGAAAGTGACTTTCAGTAGAAATCAGTTCCCTGCAGACCTCAGGAGTGGATAAACACACAGAGACACGGCACAGTTGTGTACTCTGCATGGATATTATATCCACTTTCCCAGTGGAGAAGTTCTAACAGAGATGGTTATTAATACACAGAAGGATCCGCACATGTCTGTCTAATAGACACACACCTCTGATCAACTTCCTTTTGCAACTCTTTGCAGATTTCATCCAGTTTCTGTTGTAACCTTTTTCTGCGCTGCTCCGGAGGGAGGTGGGCAAAGTCCTCTGTCACTGTAGGCTGCAAGAGGGTACAGGAAGGGGGGGGGGGGGGGGGGGTGTTAGCACTGAATGTCTTCTTACACTTTCATAATGACAGTTACCGTGGTGTGAGAACTGGACAACTGCAGAGGAAGCCTGTGGTTTGTGTTCAGCTCAGGAGACGTCAAACTAAAAACCATTTCAGCTCTTTGAGTTTCATGTTTGTTTGGTTTTGAACTGACATAAAGCCAATGAAGTACAGAACATCAGTGAGCTGAACACAAAACCATCACCCATGGACCAATAACCGCATTCCAATAACTTCGTACAGTCCCATCTCTTATCATCTTCACATTAAAAAAAATAGTCTTGATTTACATGTGTGACACAGAAAAGTGCACGATTGGGGCTATTCGGAAAACAGGGTTACTGATTGCTCAGTGTTTCTGTGTGCCACCAAGCATTCCTCCCTTCCTCCACCACCAGGTGGCCACCTCTTCAATACAGGCTTAAGAGGACAAGTCCTAGACCACATTACCTTATGTAGGATGCGGTATATTGAGGCCGTTTAGGGCAAAAACCAGCAGAAACTTATGAAGTTCCTGCTGGAAACTTCATAACTTTCTGCTGGTTGAGAAGGGAAACTACAGAGAATTTACAATGAATGTGAAGGGAAATTACAATGAAATGAGCCATTGTAAAGAAAAGGTGGCTACTTTTTACGAGTCAAACACCTCCACACCCCAGCTTTGTTTCCTGTATTACCATTATCCTCTCTGGAGTAAACTTCTGAGGGGGAAAAAAAGAAAGAGCATGTGTACATAAAAATGGTGAAATAACCTTAAAGTGGGTTTCTTGCTTTTCACTTTTTACCTTGAAATGAATTTTAATTACATTTTTATATACATAAACATTAAAAATCAGACTAAGTTTAATACAGCATGTTCATGTCCTAAAAATATAAATCAAATTATTCATTACAGGAATTCAGTGACTCTTGCAGAGGCATGAACACAGGATGATGTGTAAGCCCTTATGAGTGAACGTCTCCTGGCACCCGAACCGTCTTCTGTGGTGACTCACCGATCTCCTGAGTGTCCGGAAGGAAGAGATTCTGGGTTTGACTGTCTTATTGATCTCCTTCAAACAGTACGACAGGGGGTCCCGGCCAAACTTGGGGGAAGGGGGTCCGTTAGGTGAAGGGGCAGGGGGAGTGGAGAAAGGAGCGAGCACTGGAGAGGACAGCTGGTGTGGGAAATGAGCAAAGTACCAGCACCCAAGATAAGATAAGGTATACAGACATAGATTGGTGTATTGGGGAAGGAGGAGGGAAGAATAATTGAAAAGAAGAAGGGGAAGACAAGAACAACAAGATGACAAGGGAAAGAAAAAGACACCGTCAACACCTTAAAGCACACCACAAAGCAAGGAAGACAACACTGAAGCCAACCCAGCACATGAGCCCAATAAGCATGAAAGCAAAAAACACTCTCATAAACACAAACATCAAGTAATAATTACAAAAAAATAAATAAATCCCAAAACACTAAGATTACACAGCAAAACAACCAACCACAGCTCCCACATTGGTGCCACAGCAACCCTGCAGCCAAGTTCAAGCCCAGCTGATGGGCAGCCTGAGCTCCAGTGAGGAACTGGCTAAAGAAAGCCTGCGAGGTTAAATTACTTTGCATTTTTTACAGCTTTAATTGTTTATTAGTAATAGCAGTAATATAATCATTCATAATAACAACATATTTACTACCCAGTTTCAATGCTAACAATAACAAGACCGAGGTTTCTAACTATGGACTGGATATGATCTCTCTCAATACACCCAATAGGCTATGGTTACTGGCTTGCTGAGTATCTATAGACAGTGGTCAATGTGTTTTTCCAATTTGGCTGTAATTCAGTTACACTGAAAATAGAATTTCATCTCATCACAAAATAACTAAGAAAAATGTTTGATTCGCAACTAAATATGTTTAAAGTTTAACCAGCACTATTAGAAGTCTGACCTATATAGACAGAAAATATCAACTCACATACCAGAACAGTAGCTATAAATAGCCTGCTTAATTACCGCAGTGGGATTCTGCACATAGATTTTTTTTTTTTTTTTTTGGGGGGGGGGGGCGCCTAATGAGTGCCCTCTGTGACCTATTAGAAAGAGGTTAAACTGCAAACATGTCTGGGTGAACTAGACGCTGAGGTGTACATAAATGTAGTAAGGTGGGTGGGGGTCTATTAGCTAAATTACACAGGAGGCTGATGGCTTCTAGTCTCCAATAATGAACGTCTAAGAGAACCACACACAGTTTCTTGTGTAAATACGGTGAGCTAGAAGTACATTGTTATTATATGAACATCTACCAAGTAGGTGCCGCTTTTCTTCAGGGTTACGGGGGCCTAAATACAGGAGAGGAGTTAAGAACGGGAATGTTTAGGAGCTAGACATAAACCAAGAGCTCACTCAAGCCGATATATTCAGCCTCCTATTCACACGGCCGAGTCCTAATTGGGAGAGCATGACTGATGATACAGAGCACTGTGCCACACACATACACAGAGCGGGAAAAGTGCACAGCCAGTAAGACATGCAGAGAGTAGAGGGGTGCTGAACAAGCAAACACTGCAGGGAAGAAAGAAGGGATCATTTAGAGCTAGGACTGGAGGTGGGGGACCATTAGCTTGTTAGTGGTCAGCCACTCATATCGCCGGCTTAATTTTGGACCACAGCAAAAGTGCTCCATTGAGATAAGATTTACAATGTAGCGCAGCTCTCTTGCTCCAAACACAAAGTCATACGCAAGAACATAAATGTCAATGAAAACATTCAGGTCATAAACGTGCGACTGTAACTGGTCGGGGTTTTTTTTTTTACCTACAAAATGTGGTATCATTCTGAAGTTGGCACAAAGATTTTATTGTGATGCAACACATAATGGCAGGTTCTGCACAGTATAATAGAAGCAGTGTGTTTGTGGATGCCTATAGAGAAAAATTCAATGTTGTTTGGGTCCCGTGCTGATGAAAGCACAAGCACAGCAGAATGCTGCCTGCTAGTTGACCTATTGGAAACCAGGGATAGGGAGGGTGTGCGTGGACGAGGTTTATACGCTGACAGCCAGTCATAGAGTCATGCAAAAGACCTTTTCCAGAAGTGTTGGGGTGTGTGAGAGTTCCCATATAACTCAGTGGCAGAGGGTCATGCAATATTATTCTGAGCATTAAAGGTAAGAAGGGTGTGTATGTGTGTGTTGCAAGTGTGTGCAGCTGCAACCACAGGTCCACCAGGGGTGCTCTCTGTAGGGGATTTCCTGGCTCTGCCATGCAAGGAGTCACACACTAATCTGCCTGATTGCCAACCTGAAGACTCACTGATTCATTGAAAAATTTCAAAAAGTACAATAAAGGACATCTGTGTGAGTGTGAGTCCATGTCATTAGGCTAAATTAGCCTAATGTTGCACTCTATAGTAAAATCTCCTACCTTACTTCGCTTGCTGAAAAGCCAAAAGTTATTGGTCTTCTTCTTCCATGGGTCAACGGAGACTTTAGGTGTACCGAGGCTACTGTCCGAAGAGGCTCGATTGATCCCCTGACTGTAGTCCTCAAACTCCAAATCTCCCGGACGCTCAAAGCCCGACTTATTCTGCTCTATTACAATCATGGAGTCCTGCATTAAATGCAATTATGGATAAGAGCAATTAAGAGCTATCGTCAAGCAGATTTAAGGCTAAAACGAATTAGCTGTACAAAGCCATGCTTCACATTAATATCCGTTCTTTTCTCCTTTTTTTTTTTTCCCGAGATCCACTCACATTCTTCTCATTAACATTAGTTCCGGCTTTAGTAATGCCTTCCAGGCACTTGCCAATGATGGGCATCACATGCTTCTCTGTGTCTGAGAACAAGACGTAGCCTTGTGCCAACTTCTGTATTCGCCTCTCATCCAAATCCTGCAATTTCTAGTGAATACAAATTAACAGTTATTTACAAACAATGCCATTATTAGAGATAAAACAAAGCACAATAGATAGCAGCTAAAAATGTGTATTTTAAAAAAGGAAAGATCAGGTTTATACTAAAATATTGAAATCATATACATATTTATCTGAAACAAAATAAACAAGCTGTAGCTGTTTATGATTTTCAAATAGCTTTAAAGCATAACTTTGACATACATCATTTTTTAAATTTCTCATTGATTCATAATAACTAATACGCGTTACCAGTAGAATTTCTACTAAAACCGAAAATAATGATGGTGGTAGGTGGTCATTTTGCAATAGATAATTGACTTACATTGAAAATGAGAGGCATGTCACTAAAATAGAATTGGTTCTGTTCTT
This sequence comes from Astatotilapia calliptera, assembly GCF_964374335.1. Classification (NCBI taxonomy): domain Eukaryota; kingdom Metazoa; phylum Chordata; class Actinopteri; order Cichliformes; family Cichlidae; genus Astatotilapia; species Astatotilapia calliptera. The sequence continues at coordinate 10,763,862 of NC_137425.1, read as the reverse complement.
TGTTGTATTTCTGGAGCTGAGCAGCATAGTCGTTCTTACACTCGTCTGCTACGTGTGCTCTCATGTGAGCTTGCTGTTTGGCCTGAAATCATGCACAAATAAAAACAGGTTAACAAAGCGCATCTAGTATTACTTTGGACGATGTCAAATAGGATATGGATATTCAACATGTTTCCTGTTTACTTTTTCAACATCAGCTTTTGTGGCATTGATGTCTTGATCTGTCTTTTCTGCATACTGTGCTGCACGCTCTGCTTCTCTCCACTCTCTCTCAAAGCGCTTCTTACTCTGGTGTGGATGGAGGAAAGAAACAGAAAGAAAAGCAAGAACATTACATTCAGTTCATTTAGTAAAGAATTAACTCTTAAGAGGTTACACAACTTTAAGCAAAGGACATGGCAGGTTTGACGGAAAACAGGTCTTGTAGTGCGAGGCGGTATTACCAAAAAATTGTATCTCTGTAATACTTAAGATTCTGGCCCTCTGACTTACTTTAACACATTACTTCAATTTTATTTTGTATTACACAAGTGCGCCTTTATATTGGTTTACAGCTACAAGTAAAATGTAAATAAGGTACACACATTTAACTGCTCTTTAACACAATTATCAGTTGGTCACATGGCAGCAATTCAGTGCATTCAGGCATGATCGTGATGGCCTGGTGAAGGTCAAAGCACAATGGGGAAGAGAGGTGATTTAAGTGACTTTGAACGTGGCGTGGTTGTTGGTGCCAAATAGACTGGTTTGAGTATTTCAGAAAATGCTGATCTACTGGGGTTTTCCCCTCACACAAGTATCTCTGGTGTTTACAAAGAAAGATCCAAAAAAAGAAAGAAAAAGAGAAAAATAGCCAGTGAGCAGTAGTTCCCTGGGCCAAAATGCCTTGTTGATGCCAGAGGTCAGAGTAGAATGGCCAGACTGCTTCGGGTTGATAGGCAGGCAAGTAACTGAAATGATCACCAAAGCACAGAGAAAAGCTTCCCGGAATGCACAGCATGTCAAAGCTTGGAGCTGACGGAGTACAGAAATAGAAAACCACACCGGTTATCACTCTTGTCAGCTACAAACAGGAAACTGAGACTGCTATTCAGCACCCTTAGTACCAACTGAGTACAATTAGCACTATGGCACCATTCAAACACCACAGCCTACCTGAGTATTGTAACTGACCACAGTGTGCCCATGTCGAGATGGCTGCTTCTAGTAGGGTGACTCGCTATCTCACAAAGCCTCAATTATCTCAATCACAGACACCAGGATGTCAATCCAACGGAGCATTTTGGGATGTGGTGAAATGGGAGATTTGTATTATGATTGCGCAGCTGACAAATCAACTATGTGATGCTATCATGTCAATAAGGACCATAATTTCTTAAGAATGTCTCCAGCTCCTTGTTTAATCTATTCCCAAAAGACTTCTGAGGGGAAGTCCGTTCCGAGGGGAAAGATTAATCCAAACTAGAAAAGGGGAACTAATAAAGTGGTCAGTGAGTGTATCACGAAAAAGAAATAAAACACAAAAAACCAAAAACAAAACAATGAATTCATCTGCAATAAAGATCTGTTTGGTACAGGAAGTCCTCAACAGGCTGCTTGGTAACCTTTCGCAATATGCCACTGCTAGGCCTCACATGCATTAATTCAAGTCACTGAACTGGACCTCGCTGCCCTGAATGTGCTGCTGGTAGTTTTGGACCATTCAGTGTTGGTTTACATGGGTTCCCTCTCAATGCCAGCACAGCTTGTCCAGTGACCAATGTAATAATAGTACACAGTTTCTTGAAATGCCACAGTAGCGTGTTTTTACTTTTCACCTTTATAGTGGTACTTGAAAAAAATATGCTTTAATTTATGATGTCAGTGCTGCATACCAGTTTGTCCAGTATGCAGCACAGCAGTGGAGATTCAAAAGTAGGCTTGCTTTCCACTCTGTTCATCTGATTTTACTATAGACAAATCTAGTCACCTGACTGAGCACACAGAATCTAGAACCATTCACTTTATCTTTCATTTTTTGCACTCAAGTCAAACATTCCAGTTTTGGTTATAGAGAAATCTTTTTTTTTCTTTTTTTTTGGTGGTACTTTAAATGTTAACATGCATTGTAGAAATGACTTGTGTGCTGTGTTCATCAACCTTTAAATTCTAAGAGTAAACTTACACTGTCAAGCTGCTTGTAGGTGCTCTCCAAACTCTGCTGGGCCTTCTTGGCATCCATCAGATACTGCAGACATCCATAAAAATAGAGTGAGAGGAGGGTCAGATGACAAAAAGAGAGACAGCCATGTGCAGGGGCAGACAAAATAAACAATGACTGCCTAAAGCCACACAGCACAACAGACAAGAAAACAAATACCAGTGTGTCTGTTTGAGACATCACGTCTTCAGTAGAAGCCTGTACATGGCTGCTCTGTTCTATCAGGAAAAAGCCAAAGCATTCCTCAGAGAAATGGCACACCACCACTCAGACCATGCCTCCCTCAGGAGACTCTAAGTGAGGCTTCTTTCCTGCCACAGCAGTAAGATCTCTGCATCTCCACTCCTCCTTATCACTGTTTGTTGTATATTCTAAAGAAAAACCCCATTTGGCATGTTGTCAGAATGTTGACGACTATGGTGTAATAGGCACATACACAGTGAGTTCTAGGTGTTTTCATTTACGTCATTTACATAACGGGGGCTTCCAGTGTCACACAGTATGACTCAAACCAGGAAGTAAACAACAAAACTGTTAAAACAGCATGGAAGTGAAACAAAAGTGGCCTAGTACAAGACAGTTAACCATCTGCAGGTAAAGAGTGGTATGAATGGGACTGTGGGAAACGAGACCAACTAAAATGAAAACATCACAGATTCTCTTTGTTGCCACAGATTAGAACTTTAAAGACTCTAACCCTCATCCATTTCATATCGAGCTCACCGTCTTTCGTTCCTGCTTAAAATCTTGCAGGTACTTGGTAAGATCGATGCAAATGTTCATCATCAAGTTCTCTGCAATTAGCTCTCTCTGCCCCGCATAATCGTTCATCTCTGTCAGGATGTCCAAAAATGCCTGGTAGCTGGACAACCTATTATTTAAAGAGGTGGAGAAAGGAAAGGGTGGAGAAAGAATGACACTGTGATGAGGCAGCTGATAAGATGACAAACAGACAGGTTAAAAGAGAAGTTTGCAGTGGACCACGGCACGATAAGAAGTTTATAGCTTCCTTATTCCTGCTTCCTTCTAAAGGCATTTAAATGGCAACGAAAACAGCAATGCACTACTGCGTGGATAACAACACCAACTAACTGCTTGGATAACAGGGGGAAATGAAGGGAAAACCTTTAGTTTCAGATAGCAAATGAACTTAGGGGCTGCACCAAAGTCCAGGATTATTTTTAACTATAGATAATGCAAAGATATCCTAGTAGATACCACAAATAAAAACATATAAATATAAATAAGGGAGCTCTTCTATAAGAACAATCCTGCAACATAACCAACAACAACTCACCTGCATTCAGGCTCATCTTTGCTGCTTCGTTTTTGGTTATACTTCTTTGAAAGGTTCCTGTGAACAGTGACAGATCATTAACAATCTGAAATGGGGAAAGGGCTGAAACGGCAGATGGCAATAGAAGACAACTCGCTGACTTAAAATGTTCTTATGTAACCATTTGATTTGTTTCCACACCATAGGATCAACAACAGCAGTCCACTATGAACATATTTAAATAGCTGTTCTTCCTCCTTTCACTCTCCTTCTGACCACTTCCTGTCTATCATGCGCCAGTCTGCTCCCGCTTCCTCTCCTTTCCAGCAAAGCTCAGCACTACAACAGATGGGGGCCTACAAACTGGGAAACAACCGGGAGAGGAAGGACTATGTAAGAAAGGCCACAGGAGAGAGAGAGAGGAGAAAGATACAGGGACAACAAGCTACAGCTGGAGAATCGAGCTAGTGTTTCACACACAAGTTAGATTCAGTCCCGCAGTGGTCATAAGACCAACAAGCATTTCATAAACAGCCTTTTAACAGGCACCCATGCAAACACAAAAGGACACATATGCTGCAAGCTGCTTTGAGCAACACACTTGTACACAATTCTTTGTGGCAGTTGGGCAACAACAACGTGAAAAACAGAGGAGGAGAGAGAAAAAACAAAAACAGGCCTACCTCAGTTGTTTGGCATAGTTTTGCTCAATCTCTGTCCTCTCCTTCGCAAATTTCACATACTTCTCTACCAGCTCCAGGCCAGACTGTGTGTGCTTTTCAATGATGTCATATTGGTCCTGGTGGAAGGAGCACAACACAAATAAGGAAAAGACAAAACACAGTGAAATACCAAACATGTGTTGAATTCTAGGTAATGACCGGGATGTTGCACTGGTGGACTTTGAGGTCACCAAATTACATCTTAAGCAGGGGGGAATAAACCAAAAACACATCAAGGTTTGTTCTCGCATGCTAGGTCCCAAGAATGCTCGCCACATGTGCACAAGATATTGGCAACCGTTTCTTAACTTCCGCTAGGCTTTAAATCATGGGGGACCTGCGTTTTTCTTACGAGGGGGAGAGAACTGTCAGAAGGACACAGAGGTCATGCTTCTCAGGCATTAAAGAAGGAGGTGCTTTTCTCTTCCTTATGTGGTCAGACTGTGTGGAGTGAATAGCAACGTGACGCCCGATTCCTTAGAAAAAAATTTTTTCATGCCAGTTCCATTTACAGCCGAATTTGCTGACTTCTCCTCATCATTATGCAGTATGACTGAGGCATATATGGTTTCTGTTCCTCTTTCACTGCTTTCTTTAAAACACCTTCAAGCTCTGACAAGCCTACTAAGAGTGAGAAACAATGCTGAAGACTTGAAGCGGAGGCATGTTGAAAGGGGATTCCTGACGTGTTGAGCCACGTTATTCTACACCCTTCCCGCTCTTCAGGTGAAACAAAAGAGTTAAAGTCCACATAAATGAGATGGCATTTAACCTAACTACAGTACACAGTTCAAAGTTAAGAGTAAGGCCTGCAATCCAGCGCTACAATAATGCCTAGCCAGTAGGCACTTTGGGGGGTTTTAATTAAGGGTCAATAATTGTGTAACTGTAGTAGAGAAAAGGAGTGAAGTAGGCAGGATTAGTGTATTGCTGAAAATGTTTCCCACTTAAAGGTAAGCGATGACAATTTCTGCATGATTTAAAATGAAAGATTATTGATGTGGAGTAGAGTGCAGTAATAATAATTCTTTTACTATATGAATACATTTGGATTTGCAGCATATTATGATTTACCACACAGTTTTTGGATAACAGTAAACTAGCCTCACATGATTCCTGGATCACAAAGTTAGCGCATGTGACAATTTCTCCTAAATTACTCGTACCAGCCACTTAAAACCAAATCGCCCTAAATGAGTGATTCCTCCATCAGGCCCCAGTTAGATTCATAACTGGAGATGTGTCAAAGTGCAAACCAAATACCAGGAATACACCAATTACAAAATTCAACTCATGTTTAAAATAGCATTTTTCTTTTTAGTTTTTGCTGACATTTCCTCCCCATTTTGGGAACTGAAGTAAAATAGACCTCATTACACCATCTCTGAACATTTACCAAGCACCAAGTTTTTATGACACAAGAGATAAAAGTCAGCCACTGCCACTTATAAATGTCACGCCCAAGACACTTATTTGGTAAATATATTAGCTCACGTCTATCAAAATCTGTTTACACGTGAAGTAACCAAGAAGCTAGAGGCAACAGGAATAATAACACAACTGAAAGCCATATTATTCAGTCGGGAACTTGTAGGAATAACTACATGTGTACGAACTAAAAAGCACAGTAAGTTATGAGCTTACAATACCTGTTAGCACCCATTCAACTTAGTCCTGAGGCCTGACCTAATGCTGTTTTCAAACTCATAAGCTTGATTTAGTCTTCTGCAGGAAGCATCCTAACTTACGATGTAACTGGAAACCCCTCTTATCCACAACATTCCACGCCACTTAAGTCACTGCAGGCTGTGTCAACCCGACGTGCAATGACATTTCTCAAGAGGTGCAAATCAGGTTACGGCATAGGGTTAAAAGGGGTTTCCAGTTACGATGTAGACTTCCCAATGAAGCATAAATCAGGCATTGGTAGCCCCCAAGAGAGATGATCAGAGGCTTTAAATAATGTCCAAGACTGGACAACAGCTGGTTAGTCAAAGTGCATTAATGCAGTCCCTTCGACTTGTAGGCAGGTTACTTCCGACATATTACAATTACAAATTAATCACTCTGATTGGTTTATTTTTTAGATTGTTAGTTTCACCACTAAGACAGATGTACTCATCATATTATGAAGACTTGGAAAGTTGTAGTCTGCCTCTGTAGTCTGGAACAGGTCATTTGAATAGATAAGCCCTTTATTTGCATATTCAGTTTGTGGACTGCCGACCAGCCTGTGGCACAGTGTGCAAAAAGCTTACTGCTTACTGTGGAGATTTAAGGGGAGGTTAGAAACTACAAGCTGTGCTAGGTGTAACCTCTTTGTGTGGGTTTGTCCTTAATCCAGTATTTATGGTCAAATTTCAAAATACTATACTTGAAGTATTCCTGTCAATACTGAGTACCATTCCAACATCCAGACACTTCCATTGAAAATACAACTGCAGATACTTATTAATGTTGGAAAATATTATCGATCCAGGAAATGTCACCATTTCTATATCAAGATAAAGCAATGCAGAGCAAAAGGTTTAAAGGTCTGACAATCCTTTAATGGTTATTTAATAGTTGAGGTATACCAGGTATATTTTAATAAGGTGAATGGATATTTATCTGGTAAAGCTGTATGATCTCAGTTATGTCATCTGGATGTTGGATGTTCAAGTGTGATGCTAAAAATAATTGTGATTAAGCCCTTTTTTTGGTCAACATTTTTCACACTGATGAAGAAAACCCTTTAGTGAACTGGCTGTTTTATAGATCCAACAGGAAAATTGAACTTATATCAGAAATCTGTTTCAATTAAAAAAAAAGAAATAAAAAAAAAAAAGATGTTTGGCTTATTTGTTATCAATAAGAGTATACCGGTATTACCAGAAAGTCTTCACATACACACTACCCCATCTGTCCCGCAATATCACCCCTAAAAAAAAAAGCATCTACATCAGTTTAAGCAATTATGAATAAATGACATGACCGAAGAAGAGTGGGAGGGGTTTCCACGCTAAAAAAAAATAAATAAATAAAAAAATAAAAAAATGGATGTGAGAAATCTCAGTGCCAACTCCATCAGGCACACTCTAAAACACAACGTTAGGAATAATTTCAAATAAATGATTGAAACCATTTCTGGGTAAATATTCAGTTTCTATAAGTTCCAAAAATTACATTCTGTTTTTTCTTTAACATTTTAAACCACTTTTTCTGGAAATGAGGTTGGATAACAGAGCTCATAGAGCTCATCTAAAGAGTTCTTCAAACTTTTCACCTGAGGAAAGTGAATTAGAAAACATTTTTTTACTTTTTAATGGGTGTTGGTAACATAAAATTCAAAAGTTCAGTGTTGAAATAATCCAAATGTTTCAACCTTTGCTCTGTGGTCTTTGGACTATTAACACAAAAATACAAATATTTAAATTGTGACCTCCTTTTAGTCAACATTCTACACAACAACCCATCTCCCCTGTGATGGACTGGTAACCTATCCAGTGTATACTCCATCTACTGCCTTGGGCTCCAGCACCTCCTGCAACCTTGAACCAGCAAGTGGCTAAGAAGATGGATGGACAGAGAGTATGCCAGATTTCTTGTAAGCAGTTTCGTAAAATACTGAAAAAGTCACATTTGGTTATCTATAAACCTCAAGATAACAACTTAAATCTGAACAAGAACGCCCCACTTAAAAAGCAAAACCATTAAAACTATCTTAAAATAAATCAAAACAACTTGAAAAGATATAATCAGTGTCTTCTCAAACACCATTCAAAGCCACAGTCAAAGTTATGTATACAAGTCCCCGCAGAGTTTGTACTGAACTGATTTTCATAAGACTAAAACAACTTTAAAATGAGCATGTTTTTGTTTTAAAAGCAAATGTTATGTTGGTGGCTTGCACGACTGCTTTTTATTTGTTCTTTTAACTTGCCTTTACCTATAGTTATTTTTTTATGGAGTAATCGCTCCTTTCCTCAGGAATACTTAGAGCCATGACTAGAATCTTTATCCTCCTCTTATTTCATCGTTTTGAAGGATAGTCTAAATATTCTAGTTCTGCCCTGGTAATTATACAACTTCCAAATATAGAGAGCCATAACCTATTTTGTACTGCACAGATTTATGTATGTGGGGTGCGTTAAAAGTGTGACAGTTTACTTTGTTCTTCAACTCCCAGGTCTCATCTAAACCTCTGTCCTCAAAATAATGTCAAAAGAGAACTGGCATCAAGTAAAAGCCACACAATTTCTAAAGGAGGCACCCTGAAAGTCACCAACCTACAATGCTTGGCTGGATATTTCAGCCTTGAGTCACCCTGTCATCTTCAAAATGAGGGGCCAGGCCTGGCCAGACCAGCCTTACTGCAGTTCTGAGGAGTGCCCTGGTAACACTCACTATCACAGTTAATGCCCAGACAATGATCTTGTACTCTGTAAACTAGTGCCTTAAAATAGCCATTGGATTAACGACAATCAGGGGACAGATGTCATAGAGCTGATTTGGCCCGAGGAACTAGCCAAACATTAAAAAAGCCAATTATGCCTGCAGGGCTTTGTCCAAGCAGGCAGGTGAAGACATAGCCTACAATGAGATTTTTTAATGAAATCTATATTGACTGAAAGCAGAACAGTTCGCTTTCCTGTGAGAGATTTCCTAAAAAAACTAGTGAAACAACTATATGCACTAAAACAGGAAAGCCTTACAAAGAGACAAAGCCTCTGATTAATCCTGGGGTACCACATTTCTCTGAGTCAATCAAAGTAGGGCAAAACTAATTAGGCTGTGTTGCACCAGCACATAGGATGGAAAAGGGACTGGGGAAGAGGCCTAGGGGGAGATTGTAATGAGGTCACAACCTCACTATGCTCATCTTTGCAGTGCTCCATTTTACATATTCAGGTTTGTTGAAAATGTGCATGAGCAACAACAGGCTTTGTCTGGATTCTGGATAATGTCATTGCCTTTACAGCTGCATCCAGGAAGTGGCTTACAGCTGGCTACCTAGCAGTCTGTAAAACACAATTCATACAAATCTAGTATTTTACCAAATCATCGCAGCACATGGGAATAAAAATCTCTCTCAATATGCACTCTTTGTTGAATAAAAAAAGAATCATGGCACTGAGATGGACACATTAAGGGATTTACTCATGAAACTTGTTCGCAAGGCAAATCACAGCATCTGATTTCATCTCTATGGAAGCAAGGTGTGCCAGACTGTACACAATGAACCATCCCACGGGGCACAACCCACCTTTGCACTGTTTAAAGGCCTTTCTAGATGTGAAATAGTGTTTTTAGGCTGATATCAGACAACTTTTAAGAGTCATCTGGGTCATAAATAGTCACTTGATCCAATTAATTAATTAATTAATACTTAGATTTGGAGGAAAGAGAGGGACTAAATGATAAAACAAAAGGTGTAAAAATATATATAATATGCAAAACGTGGATCCTTCATTTTCCAAAAGTGCTTGTATGGTTTTGTATGTAAACTTAATCCTTTTTTACGTACTAAAAGTTGAAGAAATGGCTGGAAACATGTTAGTATAATCCTGAATGCACAGCTGTGCACACAGGCGAGTTACTCCGCTTCTGGATACATGTAGGCTTCCTCGCCGGAGGTCGTGTAGCGTTTTTCACTTTCTCATCCCGCAATGCTTAAAAAACTGCACTGCAAACCTGACACCCAGACAACCTATTAAAATATCAAAGGAGACAGAAGCGAGGCAGATGATAGACTCACCCAAAGCTCTGTGCCCCAATCCATGTTCAGCTTGTTGGCCAAGCTGTCTGACTACCCCGAATACAAAGAACTTCTCCAAAGTTATCCCAACAGCTCGGAGGACGGCCCTGGCAAGTATAATCCCAACGTGATAGATCGGTCGTAAACACTACCTTCTCCGGCTTATTCTCTCTTCAGCACACACAATACATCAACATTATGATCCTGCAATTAATTAGGTGTGCCAGTCGTTAGTCTGATTCTTCTAAATATTTTACATAGCGAGGGAAACAGGGACAAACTAGCTTTCGTATCCGCGTCACTCCCAAATCCTAAGCCTTAAAGGGGCAGTAGCCTGAAGCACACACGCTACCAGCCAGGAGACTGTGCTGCATCCTGACAGTCCGCACTGGTTAAAATTACTTCTGTTCAAGACGTGTTCTTATCTAAGACGGTTATTGTAAAAAAAAGTCCTCTATAGGCTACAAGCTCCGGGAATTCTGTGCTTCCCTGATAGAGAGCGTCCCCCGGACTTTCCCACATGAATCATAGCATTATGTTCATCATCGATCAACAAGCAACAGGCTGACTGGTTCTGGCAGTGAGTGCTTCACCGTCTGATTCAAATCATTAATGACTCACAATTAAGTTTTCATGCAAGAAAATAGGCTACTCTGTTTAATTTGCTTATGTGCAGTGACGCCTAATAAGGTCTACAATGAACACATCCACTACTTCCAGACTGAAAAACAGCCAGACTGTAATGGGGGAACGAAAGACGGAAACTATAAATGTAAGAAGATTTAAATTCAATCTTTTGAGAGATATGAAGCTACGAATACTTCATACAAAGGGAAATTGAAAATGTTTTTTTTTTCATAGGAAAGAACAAATAATTAGGTTACCCGTGCAGTTAAGTTTTCACTTCAGTTTTCAGAATCCTGTAAAAACCCCTAGCACTTAACACTGGTTGATGACATAAGGACATCTATGTCATTTGGAATTTTGTATCTCTCTATCTTTTGTCTTCTGAGAGTTGTGAAAAGGGACCAGGAGGATGAGAAACGATGAAACAAGCAACACCCAACAGACTGGAAAGTGTGTGTGTGTGGGGGGGTTACCTGTTTAGTTTTACCTGTGAGATAAGCAAAACAAAACATAACATTTCTTCTCACCTCTTGACCTTTTCTTTATTCATTTCCCATATCTGTTCTGCACAGTCAGCAACCATATCTTTTATCACAAGTGTGGCAAATCTTGTCTTTCTTCCAACTTTATTCTCTCCAACACAAATGTAAACACCAGCACTGGTAGACGTGGCTCTAGTGATAGTGACAGACTTCTGGCGCCTCTTAGTGGTCTCATTTCACAGCCGCTGTGAGCTGTGTAGATCAAGCTGATGTTTGGGGGAGGGAGGGTTACTAGAGCTTCAAAAAGAATCACAGCGACTGACGATGGATCTTCAAATCTCACAACAATTTCAGAAAGCGACAGTGATACAAGGCAATCTTCTACAAGTAGACTTATGAAGTTAGAGCTTTTCTTTTCTTCTCTTTTCTAAATTAAGGAATAAGTCAACAGTATCCACTCAACAGCTACCCTGAGGTACCCCTGAGCAAGGTGCTGTTCCCAGGCGCCCAATGGCTGCCCACTGCTTTACATAGTGAATGGATTAAATGCAAAGAGGAATTTCCCCACGGGGATCAATAAAATCTACATTATTATTATTATTAAAGGATGCATTAGCAAATTAACTGTAAGATAAACAGTGATTTAAATGACAAGGTGCAGGTTGTATTGCTGCAATAGAATGATCCTAAGATTGTTTGTGTTCTCCCCGTCGCATTTCCAGTTATAGACAAGAGGAGGGTTTCCCTTGGTTTCACAGCTCAGGGTAATATCAGTGCCCTTAAGTTGACAGATATCATTGTGTTTAGTTTAGCTCAGGAGCATCAAGAATGGCAAGCATAGTTTTTCACATTTAAACAATGGATAGCTAAACTGACTTGAATGGTTTTTGTTTTTTAAATCTAAGCTAAAAGTTGAAATAATGCTCTGTTTGTTTGGACACAGTGGGATGTTTACTCACAGTGTTCAGAAACACTGTGTGAATGAGGGGAAAAAACAGGAAGTTGTGGTGTCTCCCTTAGTTATGCTGCAGTTGACGTGGGCTGCTGGGGGGATTTTTATGATACGCTGGGCATTTATTAATCTCTTTATCTCTTTAAACATCTCTGTGTTTTTAGCCTTTTTGTATTTAATCATTCTTTGCTCTCACTCCAACCAGTCAACCAGTCACGTTTCTTCCTGTTAAAAGGAAGTTATTCCTTTTTTCCTTTCCATTGTACAAGTGCTTGGTCATAGAGGGTTGTGTGAATGTTGAGGTTTCTCTTTGGTATTGTATAGTCTTTACTTTACAATTCGAAGCACCTTGAAGCAACTGTTTTTATGAAGTGGCACTATATAAATAAAACAGAATTAAATTGAACTACATTTTGTTCACTCTCAAATTACAGGATTCATTATTCAGTGTTTTGGTGTGATTGTTAAATGATGTGTCACAATGCTTTCATTGTTTTTATACGTCAGTGAAGTACTGAACAGGAACAAAACTGATGACATCACACAGCAGCCAGTTCTGCTTTTTTCTTCTATTGAACAACTTTTGGATTCTCTGGCAAACAACATTAGATAAAAGTTAGTTACATATACATCATCATTTTTAATTTTCTTAGCATTACATTGTATTCATTTCAAATTAATTTTTTTGTATGCAATAGGTCTTTACTGCAATTAATGAGAATCATCTAGCTTTATTTTTGCACTCAAACTTTCAGTCTAACAGTATAAAATCTCTTTGTTTTTAAAGCCGGAGCTTTTATTTCTCATTTCAGTGTGCTGGTAAACTTTACAGAGAAAGGATTTCCTCCATAGTCTTCTACAATCTCAAGTGGATCCAGGATAAGAGAGTTGAGCTCTGTTATGATGTCAGGATCTTTGCCTCCCTCTTGTGGTTCAGGCCACTAATGCATTTGACTAAAGCTTGAGCTGTAGCTCCTATGCTCCTATGTGTAACGTTATAAACACAATCTTTTGATCCTTTAGCTTCAACAACTCTTTCCACAAGTTCATGCCTTCAATATTCCTCTTGAAAATCAGTATCAATACACTTTTCAGCTCCTTAGGCTTCCTCTCATTCTCCAGGATTTTGTTAAACAGTCTGGTTAGAGTTGACTGTCCTCTCTCTACCACCACAGGCATGTCATCTTGACCAACCACCTTTCCACTCATCACCCTCTTCATAGCTGCCCTCACTTGCTCCTTACTAATCGGCTGCACTTCCTGATTTTCAACTAGTCCTTGTCTCTCTCATTTTCTGAATTCAACAGCTTCTCAAGTACTTCTTTGAATGTTGTAAATAAATAAAGAATCACAGTGACAACAGATACAGATACACGACCTTCCACCCTTTGAGGAACTTTGAGGGGCTCAGAGTTCCCCTGAGCTGGTACTTCTCCAGAGTGAAAATAGCCAGTTGAGGTGGTTCAGGCAGGAAACGTCTTATGCACCTCCAGGCATGTCCTACCTGAGAAAGCTCAGGGGCACATGAGGCAGGGATGATCAGGCACTTAAAACAATACTTTGAATTCCATATGCAATAGTATCTCAGATTATATAATCAATTCACAAAAATGGTGGTTTGAAATTTCTATTAGTATGAATGGCTTTTTTCCTTCAGTACTTTGAATAAATCAGTATCATGATTAAACAGTTACCAGTCATTAGTTTGGTTCTTTTTCACCAGTGTGACAAATCTTGTCTTTCTCACAACTTGCAACACACATGTAAATGACAGCATTGGTAGACGTGGCTCTTGTGACAGTGATAGTCATCTGGCGCCCCTCAGTGGTCTCTTTTGCATTCACAGCATCTATACAGATCCAGCTGATGTTAGAGGGAGGGTTGCCATCAGCATTGCAGCTTAGTGGAACATTCTCACACATTCTCAGGGTGTAAATAATCCCACTGGTTAACATTTAGTCACTTTGATCTCATAGGTTGACAGGTGAAAGAGAAAAGGACTGTCTGTGCAACCAGAGTTGTTTGAGCTCACAACACTTTAAGAATACATTAGTATTGGGTGGCAAGCTGATATCCAGAGTTCACTTAGTGGAAAATAAGGAGGAAATCTTACAAAGAACAACAGCAGTGTAAGGTGCTGAGGTTGCAGAAGGATGGACTGATAAGATCCGAAGCAGGTGCAGGAGGGATCTCTGGTGCTTTGGGTCCTAAGTGCAGCACAGCCTCACATCTGAAAACTAATCCAGGGTAATCTCTCTTGGGAATGAATCTTAAAACAGACGACACATTGACCGGATTTCCACAAGGGTCATTAATATTTTGTGTGTGCACAGTTTCATTGCCTCTTTACCACTTCACTGTGAGCTCCTTCATGGGAGCAACATTGGTGACATTGCATTTCAAATCATACTCTGTGCTCTCCGTCATTGGACTATGATCCATTGCAGAAATTGACGCAGTCTGAAGTTTTTGTAAATAAATTAAAGTAAAAATAAATGATGTCAATGAAGACACATTTTTAGTAATTTTGTCTTGATGTCTTTCCATCACCGCAGATGATTATAAATTCAACAGTCAACATGTGATTAAAATGTAACTTTAGTACAAGCCGTTTAACCTTGTGGTACCTGTTTAGAAATCACCACAATATTTATACATATTTCCCCGTTTTCAGATGCTCAAAAATAGTTGGACAAATCAATATCATTTTAAATATAAGAAATGTTATTTAATACCTGGATCCTATACAATCCTTTACAGTATCGCAAGTCAAGACATCATGGACATTAACAAATGTTATTTCTACCTTGAGTTTCTCTGCCAGGATGTTGAATAAGCTAATTCAGTTGCTGCTTGTTTGTGGCTCTCTGTGCATTCAGTTTTGTCTTCAGTAAATGAAAGTATGCTCTGTTGGATTGTACTAAGGTAACTGGCTTGGCCAATGAAGAATATCCAATTTCTTTAGCTTGAGAGACTGCTTTTGGTTAATGATCCATTTGCATTGTAAAGTGGTGTTGGATCAGGTTTGCATTCAGCATTTTGTCTGAGTCTGAGCAGAGAGTATAGCCCTGTACACTTCAAAATTCATCCTGCTACTTCTATCAGCAGTCATCTCATCAATAAATACCAGTGGTCCGATTCCACTGGCAGCCATACATGCCTCCACCATGTTAAACAACATGCTTCGCATCATGAGTTGTTTTTCTCCTTCTCTACAGATTTATCTTCGTCCGTGTCAGAAGTTCACCTTGTTTATATCTGTCCAAGCTCTTTTAGATGCTTTCTGCCAAATCCAGTATTGCATATCAAATGCAAGTTGAACAGTTGAAATCAAGTCCAAATTGTTTATTTGCAAAATCCTAGGAGACAGGCATCACCTGACCATAAAACTACTTGTCATTCGATTGTCCTTTGAGCCTCAGAAAATGCTCTTAAACTGTCACGGTTCTGGGTCAGTTTGACCCAGTATTTTGAGTTATGTTTTGGTTTATTTTTCAATGATAGATTGTTCTTTATGTTTCTCTGGTGCTTTGTTGGGTTTTATGATGAATCTGCCTTTCAAGTTACTTTGGTGTGTTTGATTGTTTCCTTATTCTCTTAGTGCTTGTGATGATGATGATGATTATGATGATGTTCTATGTTCCAGCTTATTCTGGTTTATTCTTAGTTCTGCCCGTGTTAAGTCTATGTTTCTTAGTCTGCATCCTTGTGTCTTATTTCCTGTTTTATTGTGAAAGTCTATGTCCTATGTTAGTGTGTGCCGCTTTGCTCCCCCTGTCTCGTTAGTCCAATTTCTCCCAGCTGTGTCTCCCTCCTGTTGCCCATTCCCTGATTACCACCCTGTGTATATTAGCCCTGTGTTTTCCTGTGCTCAGTGTTGCGTCGTACCCTCAACTAGCTGTGTGTTCTGCTTCTATGTGCTGCAGTTTTGTATTTCTTTTCCAGTGTCTCAGTCCTTGGTTCCTCTGTTCAGACTTTTGTTTGTCTTTTGGTGAGTTTAGTTTGTTCGAGGCTTTTCCCAGCAATAAAGCTGCGCTTTAAGTCTCACTTCCGTGTCTGAGTTCTGCATTTTGGGTCCACCACTCCTGCTTGCCTGCCTGCCACACAGCGATTCATGACATAAACAACTAATGCAATAATTTTTTTTTTAAACCTCGTGACTTAAAGCTTAAACTTTAAGTCATGAGGTTTGGTGTTTTAAGCACTTCAATTGCATATTGATTATTTAATGTAAAATTGTGGTAAAATGATAGGATCATCAAAATGATGGCATAAAGAGACAAAGTCGCAATAACATTTATTTAATTATGTATGGAGTGACCTGTGTATATCGGACATTATGACATCAAAATGAGAAGAAGGCAGAGACAAATTAGTAGGCATACGTCAATGTGTAACTCTCCAAAACGTTATTGTTTTTTATTTCTACACAGTGGTACAAACACTTGAATGAGAGCAATTACAGGCTACTAATACCATCAAGAGTGAGCAATTAAAGTGACTATTCTAGCAATGAACATCATTCTACCAAAAATTGTATCAGTTCATTTGAGCAATGATGTAATCCATGTTTTCTGGAAATGTATACATAAAGATAAGCTGTGCAACACAATTGTACCTTTATCTTTGATAATATTACTCTGAAACCTTTGTTTTTCTTTTGGTTTCTGTACTTTATTTAAAAAAGACATCTTCATCCTCGTGGTTTCATGACTTTTAAATTCGTAGATCCTTCAAGTACATTTCTTACTGCAAAACGTACTTTATTTTCATTAAAATTAGAGGTTCTAGAGTTTTCTTTAATTTAAATGTTCTTCTAAATGAAGTGCCACAGGGCTGACCAAGAACAAAATAGGGGTGCACCACGGGAAATCTGAATATTTAATTTTTAATTAATTTGATTTTAGTTTTGATTTTTATTCTTGCTTCAGAGATTCTGGTTCTTGGTGTTGTTCAAACATACATCTGGTTTATTTATTTTTTTTCATTAGTAATCTGTTCTTCTTATGTTCTGGGTTCTTGTTATTCCTCTAATCTTCTAACTTCATTTATCTCACCTTATAAGTTTATGTGTTACATTTAAGTTATTTATTATGGCACCTTGTGAGAGGTCATTTTGGTTCCTACCTGGTAATGTTTATGGTGGAATTGTTTGTAGAGTGTAACATCCACTGTGTGCCATGCGTGTCAGGGAGTGAACAGAGTAAAGTTCACAGTTTTGGTATTAAGATAGAAGAGACTGTAGCCTCCAATGCAGCCACAGCCCAGAGCTACCACAATTTATCCCCTCAGTCTTCCCTTTGGGGATTTTGTGTTGTACTTTGTGGAATTTTACAACCACACTAATTAAAGGGGCCACTTTTTGTTAAATCCTGCTTGTCTCCTAATTTTACTTTTGGGGTTTTATCCTGCAAATTGTGACAGATTTGTATAATCTGTCACAATTTGTATAAAGTAAGTGTGCTATGTAGAATGTCTGTGAAGGTTCTCAGTCATCCAGGTCATCGTAGTCCTTTGACTGCTATGTAGAATGTTACTTTTCAGAATGATATCTAGTATTGTAGGTGTGTTTTTCATCACAATTAGTAATCCATCCAAGTGACATCAAAGGGGAGCAATCATATATCAGTGGAGGGGTTATTCCGCTCTAACGCATAATTAAAAAAAAAAAAAAAGCTGAATTGGTGATTCAAAATGGCCTGAATCTAGAGACTGAGCCATCTGTGACAGTCATCAAGAAAGGGTTCAATGAGACTTCATAAAGTATTACAGGACTCAGAGGAAGGCATCTCTTCTTCTTCAGAAGACTTAGGGACTTCCATCTGCCACTGAGGGTGCTTAAGAACTTCTACTCCTGCACCATCGAGAGCATCCTGACAGGAAACATCTGCACCTGGTTTGGGAACAGCACCAAGAAGGACAGACTAGATCTGCAAAGAGTGGTGCGCTCAACCAAACGCATCATTCGATCACAGTTTCCTGACCTGCTGTCCATCTACACCAAGCGGTGCAAGAACAAAACCAGGAAGATTATGAAGGACCTCTCCCATCCCAACAATGGACTCTTTTCACTGTTGAGGTCTGGGAAGCGCTTCCGCTCCCCAAGGGCCAAAACAGAGAAAATGAGGGGGAGCTTCTTCCCCCAGGCTATTTGGGCCCTGAACCAAATGCAGGACTGGACTCTCATTCATCACGTCACTGTTTTTATTTGCACACTTCTTCCAATTTCTCTCTTAAATCATTATTTGCGCATTCTTTTTTTACTGTAAATTTCTAAGTTAAAATCTGTAAATTTTGTCATAATCTGTAAATCTGTAAATTCTTTACCGTCGTTTAATGGTCGGGCATTGCACAGAAACAAGCACTTCACCACTTGTCTGTGTATGGTTGTGTGTGTGGTAAATAAAATTTGAATTTGACTACAGGGTTCTTTTTTGTAACATTAGACACCAACTGGTGGCCCTTGAGTTTAAAAAAAAGCCATTTCTAAGTTGTTTTCAGTTTTTATATTATGACCGTTAATCTCATTCTTCCTCTTTTCTTCCTCTATTTAATATCATGCAAGCGAAGCAGATTATACTCTCACTGAAAGCTCTTTGCAAAAATCAATTTTCAGGCCAGTCAGATTATTCAGAAAGCAAAAAAAGCTTTTCCAAAGTTATCCCAGCAATTTGAAGGAAGGTCCTGTTGAATAGGATCCAAGCACAATATAACCACTGACTGCTCCAGCTTTGTCTTTCTTCAACACATATAGCTGATTAATTGTTTAATAACCATCACACTTAAGCAATTAATTATGCTTGCCAGCTTTTAGCCTGGTTTTTCCAAATATTTAACATGATGAAGGAAATCAGGTCAACGTAGCTTTCCTATCCACATCACTCTCAAAAATCGTAATAAGCCTTAAAGAGGAAGCGATCTGATCTCCACACAGGATGCCAGCCAGGAGGCTGTGCTGTAACCCGACAGCCTCCACTGGTTAAAATCATCCTATTGTTTAATCCGTGTTCTTCAATGAATTATGTTATAAAAAGTATTCTGTGGACTCTGGAAATCAGTGATTCCCTGGCAGAGAGTCCTGGACTAGCAGATAATCACCCTCTAATTCAGATCATTAATAATTCGCCTTTAAATTCTGGCATATGACATAGACTACTTTGTTTAAATGCAGTAATACCTGTTAGGGCTACACTTGATATTTCACAATTAAAATGAACTGTGGGTCAAAAAACATAAAAACAATAAAAAAAAATTAATTCAAACATAAGACATAATATTGCTAAATGTTAATTGTTTTTACAGCAGTTTCATGCACTGTTTAGCAGACATATACATAACATTATTAACTCTAAAGCATAACCTTCTTATTATTTTAGATATTTCTGCTATTTGTTTTCTGGTATATGAAGTTGTTTAATTCAAGGAATTAATTTATGGAAAAATTAAATGTACATTTATACAATATTATAGGACAAATCATAAATTACATATGCAATTAAAATTTTACTTCATTTTTCATAATGCAGGGAAATATCCTAAGCATTACTACTGACTGTCAGAGGGACATCTGTGGCATTTGATACTATGTCAAAAGAAGAATGCCAATTTTTTCTCTTTCTATAGTAAATAAAGACCAGGAGGACGATGAGGCCAATGGCAAATACAGCGAGCAACACTCCAATGACTAGCAAAGGGACCTTATCTGTAAGATAAGCAAAATAAAAACAACATTAAAATAAGATCAGTTCTCGATGTCATATATTGTTCATTTTAAACATCAGTTATCACTTTTCTTTATACATTTCCATAACTGTTCTCCAAAAAGTAATCATACCTTTTATCACCAGTGAGACAAATCGTGTATTTCTCCCAGCTTCATTCTCAGCAACACAAATGTAAATGCCTGCATTGGCAGACGTGATTCCTGTGATACTGATAGTCTTCTGTTGTCCCTCAGTGGTCACGTTTGAATTCACAGCAGCTGTGTAGATCCATCTGATGTTTGAGGGTGGGTTACTGTCAGCACTACAGCTTAAAGTAACATTCTCACCCTGGAGCACTTCCTTGCTTTCATTTCCATTCTTGAACTCAGGGGCATCTGTGGAAGAAATACATGAGAGATTTAATAAGATAAAAATAGTATGCTTCAAACTTTACTTTCATCTAAAATTATTTATATTCAATATTGACAAATCATTTAAAAAGATCGTGTGATTCTGTTGCAGAGCTCTGAGGTGGAAAAAAAAACATGAAATAGGTGGGTGGAAATCTTACAGAGGACAACAGCAGTGTAAGGTGGTGAGGATGTATTAGGGAGGAACTTTGGTCCTTTAGGTCCGAGATGCAACTCAGCCTCACATCTAAAAGTTAATCCATTGTAATCTCTCTGAGTGGAGATTTTCAGGGTAGAAGATGCGTTTACTGGGATCGCAGTAGATTCATTAAACGTCTCTGTGAGCACAGTTTCATTGCCTCTGTACCACTTCACTGTGAGAATCTGTACAGGAGCAACACTGATGACATCACATTTCAGATCATGCTCTCTGCCCTCCACCATCGGAACATGACCCATGTCAGACACTGACACAAAGTCTGGAGTTTCTGTAAATAAAACAATTTTTATTTTTTGGTATTACTGATTTACAATGTAAAAACCAAATTTAATGTCTAACATTATTACATCAGTACAGGAAACATGCATTTCTAAAAGTGTTAGTTTGCAGGTGCCAGAGTCACATTTTGATTTCCACATAAGGAACATTTGAATTGGATCAATTAGAAGCTGCTTGATATTACCATGTCTAAGCATGTCTTTAATTATTGCTTTCTTGCATATGCATTTTTCAGTTCATGCAGGTCATAATACAGTAACACAGTCTGTGCACATGTACTTACTGTAAACAGCGATGAGTGGACTCACAGTACACTGGGATCCATCAACCAAAGTAGCATAGCAGGAAGGACTTGGAGTCCACTCTTCTAGTTTTTCAACCCTCCAAGTGACAACAGGAGGGCGTTCAAATCCTGTACCTCCAAATGGAGCCTCCCAGCCCATTCCTTCAACATCTGTGGCTGATGTGCTGCAGTTGATTAAAATTGGATCTCCAAATTTCACAACAATTTCAGAAGGTGTCAGTGTTAGTGGGCAACCTGCCATTAACAAGCACACATGTTAACATTTAAAACTGATTTTGGATATAAAAAGACATAAGTCCCTAAAAAAAAGGACAGTAGTTGTAAGGTAAACAGGGATGTGTACCTCTTGGTTCAGCATGAACATAGAATGTCTTAGTTATGTTTCCTAGAATACTGGGAGCTGTGCAGGTGCAGGTTGTGTTGCGGTTTACTAGGGTGATATTGAGACTGTTTGTGTTCTCCAACATATTTTCCCCATCACAAGTCCAGCCATAGACCGGAAGAGGGTTTCCCACAGCTTCACAGGTCAACATAATATTAGTGCCCTCACTTGAAGACATCACATGAGTTCTGTTTTTTGTCTTTGGTTCAAGAGCATCTGAAAAAAAGAAGAAAACAGAAGATTGTTATTTACACAGTTTTGTATATATATATATATATATATATATATATATATATATATATAGATAGATAGATAGATAGATAGATAGGGGTGCAACGATACACAAAATTCACGGTACGGTTCGATACTTTGGTGTCACGGGTCAATATTTTTTCGATACAAAAAAATGTTCATGCCTTTTTAATTTGTCATTTATTAAAATTATAAATATATATTTTAACTCAAAAGTACAGTTTTTAAATTTAATGTTGCTGAAACAAAAGTAATTAAAAAAAAAAAACTGATTGAGGAATCACTCATCTTTGAAAAGGAGAGTTTATTACAGAGAAATGGCTCTTTCCAAAATAAAAGCTATACTATACGCTTCTTCTGGGCTATATTCTCAGCAGCATATTGTAGCGGGTCAGGGCTGTTCGGGGTTCTGTTTGTACAGTTATGTTTTGTTTATGTTGCCATAGTGACGGGTGACGCCCTCTCGCTGCGACGGTGTGTCCTTCCGGGGTCAGAGGGCGCCCTGTGTGTTGTTGTTGTTGTTGCTGTGCGGTTGCCGCGCTGAGCAGTTAGCTAGCGGCAGTGTTCTTCTGCAGATGTCAATAAACGGCTGTGCTCCCTGGCTAGCTCACGGGAAGCAAGACCAAACGACACCTCCGTCTCCTCCTTGTCTGAGCTCGCCACATTGGTGTCAGAAGTGGGATGATGGTGGCACCCCATGTTCTGACCCGAGTGACTTTTCCCCCCGCCGGTCGTGACCGGCCGGTGCGCCAAAAGAAGGCACCTGGACGTTTGCAGGACTTTGTGTGGGGCAATGGGGTCGTCGGGGACGACTGACCCCTTAGGTGGGGGCTATGTAGCGGGTGAGGGCTGTTCGGGGTTCTGTTTGTACAGTTATGTTTTGTTTATGTTGCCATAGTGACGGGTGATGCCCTCTCGCTGCGACGGTGTGTCCTTCCAGGGTCAGAGGGCGCCCTGTGTGTTGTTGTTGTTGTTGTTGCTGTGCGGTTGCTGCGCTGAGCAGTTAGCTAGCGGCAGTGTTCTTCTGCAGATGTCAATAAACGGCTGTGCTCCCTGGCTAGCTCACGGGAAGCAAGACTAAACAACACCTCCGTCTCCTCCTTGTCTGAGCTCGCCACATTGGTGTCAGAAGTGGGATGATGGTGGCACCCCATGTTCTGACCCGAGTGACTTTTCCCCCGCCGGTCGTGACCGGCCGGTGCGCCAAAAGAAGGCACCTGGACATTTGCAAAGTGAAAGCAAAAAACAAGCGCAAATTCAAACGCAATTTTAATATGTCACATATTGACAGTGGCTCACCGATGCCAATGACATAATTACCCAGCTACATTTCCGAAAGAATGCAAAAACATTGACATATATTTTTCCTTCCTACAATAGCCCGACGGGCAGGGCAGAGATAGATTTTGGTAGCCCGACTGGAAAAATCGCTAGCCCCGGGACGTCGGGCTAGCGATTTTGCAAGCCTTGTATCTGATTGAGGAATCACTCATCTTTGAAAAAGACAGTTTATTACAGAGAAATGTCTCTTTCCAAAATAAAAGCTATACTATACGCTTCTTCTGGGCTATATTCTCAGCAGCATATTGTAGCGGGTCAGGGCTGTTCGGGGTTCTGTTTGTACAGTTATGTTTTGTTTATGTTGCCATAGTGACGGGTGACACCCTCTCGTTGCAATGGTGTGTCCTTCCGGGGTCAGAGGGCGCCCTGTGTGTTGTTGTTGCTGTGCGGTTGCCGCGCTGAGCAGTTAGCTAGCGGCAGTGTTCTTCTTCAGATGTCAATAAACGGCTGTGCTCCCTGGCTAGCTCACGGGAAGCAAGACCAAACGACACCTCCGTCTTCTCCTTGTCTGAGCTCGCCACAATATTAAACATATCAGGTCCCCATAAGGAGAATCATGTGCTAACGGCTGTCTAAATGACTCGGGTAAAGTTTGTAGCATGCATGCTTGTTGGTTTTGTCTGCTTCCACTTGTCTTTGCACTAGGATGATGTCGGCGTAAATGTGCAGTCATATTCGTTGTGTTCCCACTAGTGCTGTCAGCGTTAATCTCGTTGAAATGACGTTAACGCCACAACACGGCAAATCGCCGTTAACGAGCTACCCCTGATCGCCTGTGCGTGGGGCTAGATGGCCAACACGTTAACGAGCTAACTGCGCTAACACACTAGTTCCCACCCATGTAATTGAGCATTGCGTGGCACATCCAACATACTGTTTTACTTTAGTCCATGACGCGCTTACCTTCAGGGTCATACGTCACATGCAAACCAAAATAATTCCAAACGCCAGATCTGAATGAGGGTGGGGGAGGTTCAATTTGCCATGTTGCAAGGAGAGCTTAACTTCTGTCTCGCTAGCTTGCCCTGCGCTCTTCCTTCTGACGAGGCTGTCTGTGTTGAACGCTCAGTGGATCTGCGCTCGACAGTGCAGCCTAGGCGGAGTAGTCGAACGCAAATTCACTGAGCGCTCAACACAGACAGCATCGTCAGAAGGAAAGTTGATAAAATAAATTACAAATTTTGTATTGTTCGATACATATGCGTACCGAACCGAAAGCACTATATCGAACGGTTCAATATCGATACGAGCATCGTTGCACCCCTAATATATATATATATACATATATATATATATAGATATAGATATATATAGATATAGATATATATAGATATATAGATATAGATATAGATCTATATCTATATCTATATATATAGATATAGATATATGGCACCCAACTACACTGGTTTTGACATTGTTTTACTGACTCAAAATTGGAAAATTAAGTGAATGTTGTATTTTCCTAGAAACATTAGGATATTTACTTACAGTGGTCTGAAACACTGTGTGTTTGAGAAATGGCATGAAGTTTTGGTCCATGCAGTCCAAAGTCCAGCTGAGCTTCACATCTGAACTCAACTACATTTTTCTCTCTGGTTATGTTGACTCTCAGGATACTGGACTTATTTGTTGTGTTTTGTTATTGAAGGGTTGTGTGATGATCCTCTCATTGTTTTCGCGCCAGTTGCAGGTAAGTAACGCTACTGTAGCTCCTACTGGTCATAAAGTTTCCAGCGAGCAAAGTTTCAACCGACAGACCCATGAATTGTTGACCACCACACTCACTTTATTGATTGAGATCAGAAGTTTGTTCCGCAATAACACATACCTGTAACTCTTCCATCAATAATAATTTGAATGTTTTTGTCTTTTGTTCAAATCTCAGTATTTACAAATCATTCTTTTTATTTTTGCTTTTTCCAGTTACCTTTACTTGTAACTCATGGAGGCCATTGAAATTAAATTTCCAACAATAAACTAAGCGTGAAGTTAAAAGGGAAAGTTAAAAGTTTTGTCTCTAACCATTATTAAATAAATTAATACACAGTATGTCAGATCCACAGAGATGTCTTCAGCACTCACCACACAGTGAAAAGATGAGCATGAGGAAGCCCAGCATTGTGGCAGACAGCATGCAGGATGATGGAGGTGGATGGAGGAGATGAGGTGTCATTCAGGAACATCCAGAAAAAGTTCAGTTTCAGGATTTGCATTAGATGTTGTGAGGCACAGGAGTCAAAATTATCATTGAAGGTCCTCAGCTGATAATCATTAAAATGGCAGTTACGAAGTTATGAATGCACAGTTTTGCATTCATAGACACAGTTGTATATATCCAACTACAATGAAACTAGTTGGATATATACAGGTCCAGTCTGACCTAGATCAGCCTCGGTGTACAAAGATTTGCAGCACCTGTAAAACAAGATCAAATTTGGAGCTTTCAGAAAAATGTAAGGCTTTCGTGTACAATTTGGGTCAGTTTAGAACATTTTGGGGAGTTTTATACTAGCAAATGTCAAAATGGGCCAAATTTCATTTGCTCTACCCATGATCTCTTGCAATGGTGTTGGACATTGCAAGATTAACAGTAACTCCAAAATGGGATGTTCAGGAATTATGGGAAGAGCGTCTTGAGTTTTCCTACTTTCTGACTCTCAGTATTAAAACTATTTATAAAATTAAGTTAATGTTCTGTTCAGCATGATAGGAAACCACTGGCCGAGCTAAAAACACTTTTTGTATTAAACAGAATGGAGGGATAAAGCACTTCTAAGTTTACTTGACATATTGTGAAAATTACACACTTTCTTTCACAGCTTGCACTGCTTTAAAAAATTGCATTTCTGATATACAGACAATTACTCACAAGCCAAGCAGCTGACAAACTCACCCAGTGATCTATGTCCAAATCAAATATTCAGCTTGTTGGTTAAACTGTCAGATTATTCCAAATACTTTTCCAAAGTTATCCCAAAAGGTCAAAATGTGAATACTTCTCTGCTCCACCTTTTCTTTTTGTGCATATATACTGAATCAGAATGCTCAAACTTTTAATTTGGGCTGTAATTCGTTAGTCTGGGTCTGGTTAATTAACATAAGGAAGGAAATATGGGATAAAAATAGGTTTCCTATCCACGCCACTCCCAGATCCTTATAAATCTTAAAGGAACATCACCCTAAACCACACAGAGACTAGCTAGGAGACTGTGCTTCATCCTGAATCCCTTAAATGGTTAAAGTGATACATTTATGCAAGAAGTGCATGTTCCACAGCCGACACACTCAGGGAATTCTGTGCTTCCCTAATTGACCATCTCACACTTCCCCACATGAATCCTGCCATGGAGTTTAAATTCCAACATTAAATAACTCTCTGACTGATGCTTGCAGACACTTACTGTGTGATTGAAACGATTAACCACTCAAAATTATTTTTTTACAGCTTCAAATAATCTACTTTATTTAACTTGTTTAGGTTGCAGTAATGCCATCCAACATACACATCCAACGTTTCAAGACTGAAAATCAGCTTTAAGGAAAAACAAGTAAACCATAAATGAAATGCAAGACAAATAGTTAGGTTACAAATGTCATTAAGCTGCAGTTCAGATGCAGCAAGTGTCCTAAGCATTTGCACTGATTGATGTCAAAGGGATCTCGTAACCAACTGGCCGTTTGTCAGGAGAAACAGTGTAATGGCCATGTTTTTTCTACCATTTGTAAAAAGGCACCTCAAGGAAGATGAAGCCAACGACCAACAGAGCAAGCAAAGCCCACATGACTGGAAAAAGTCTAGCAGTAGTCTTATATTTTAAAAAAAAGTAAAGAAGGTAAATAAAGAAATATATATCATCTTAACATAAAATATATAAAACATGCATTCGTTTACCAATGTTTTAGTATTAAAATAGGTATGGCTGATGTGCTGCAGCTGAAACTGGATCTCCAGATCTCACAACAATTTCAGAAGGTACTAATTTTAGAGAGCAACCTGTCATTCACAAGCAAATATATTCAGTCAAATCATCTAAATAACCCACAAGCACATTAGATGTAAGCTAAACAGGGAAGTGTACCTCTTGGTTCAACATAAACGTGGATTGTCTCGGTTATGTTTCTCAGACAATTGGCAGTCTTGCAATTTACTCACATGCTATTGAGACTATTCGTGTTCTTTAATCTATGCTAACAATTTTAATTAAATATCTCTCTTTCTGTATAGACGACCAGGATGTTTACTTGCAGTCTGCTGAAACTCTGTGTGTTTGAGAAAAAACGTGACATTTTGGTCTGTATGGGCCAAAGTCCAGCTGAGCTTCACATATCACATCCCATCTCAACTAAATTTTTCTCTTCTGAGGTTGACTCAATAGAGGACTCATTTACTGGTGTTTTTATTGTGTCATTGAAAGATTCTGTCTGCATTTTTTACATTGTTTTTGTACCAGCTAACAGTCAGGTATTTGTCGGAGCAACAAATAGTGTTAATGATGTCACACTGCAGCCAATTCTGTGTTTCTTCTCCCATCACATTCACATGCTGTACAGAATCATCAGCTTCTGGATTCTCTGGCAAACAACATTAGATGAAAAACTTAGTTACTTATTTTAATAATTATTAACTTTCTCTTTGCACTGTATATATTTAAAATGAAACTTACTAAATACAATAACTTGAAAGTCCTTGCTGACTTCGTGAAACTCATTTAACTTTATTTTGCACTTGGCCTTCTCATTCCAGTCTGACAGTGGCACTGAGTGGGAGATAAACATTCCTTCATCTTCGATCTGAAAGATTTCATTTCCAACTGTCTAGTACATCCACTCATGTTCATCCAATGTGATGGTGCAGTTTACAGTGAGAGGTTTTCCTTCATATTCTGCTATAATCTCAGGTGGATCCAGAATAAAAAGGTTGTCCTTTGTTATGCATGTGCTGTAAGCATCTGTAAACCGCCAAGATCGATATTTTTATTTGGATACAAAAAGTAAGCTTTGCTCCCCTTTTATGGTTTACACCAGTAATGCATGTTTCTGATGTTTGGATTGTAGCCCTTGTTCTCTGGTTTCAAGCAATAAACGTATAATGGACGTATCTGTTATTTGACACTCTATTGTGTCACTGTAAATAAATTAAAGAAATAACCCTACAATAATACATAAAGACAAAAAAAACAAAACATCTATCATATGACCCCCTATGACCTCCAGTGGAACACCAAGGCGTTCCCAGGCCACCCAAGAGATATAATCTCTCCAGCGTGTCCTGGGTCTGCCCCAGGGCCTCCCAGTGGGACATACCTGGAATACCTCACCCATGAGGCGCCCATGAGGCATCTTTCTCAGATCCCCGAACCACCTCAACTGTCTCACTCAGCTCTCTCTTCACCACAACAGACCGGTACAGCATCCGCATCACTGCAGCCAAAGCGCCAATCCGTCTGTCGATCTCCCGCTCCCTTCTCCCGTCACTCATGAACAAGACCCCGAGATACTTAAACTCTAATATTTAACGACTAAAAAGAAGCTGCCTTGTGAGGAAAGTGAAAAAGAAATAAAAAATAATACATGAAAACAGATTTTAATCCAAATAGAGGACACAACATGGGTTACTGTTAACAGTTTCCTGCTTCATAGCACTGGATAACACAGTATTTTTGCATCACAAGTGTAACCTTTTTATTGTTTTGCACATTTATACTGTTTTCAGGTCTATGAAGTTTAGAAATGGATCATAATCCATTTATGTGTAAATATGCTTTTCATTTTCTAGCTTTTAATGAATCAATGACTCATATATAAATATGTAACTTGAAATTCAATAATGTAATTAATCTGTAAAATACTAACAAATCTAAATTGTATTAATGAGTTTGACACGCAGAACAGAATGCAGCAAAGATCCTACGCATTGCCATTGGCTTGTGCAAAAGTCAAATGGCTATATTAGACATTTGGCACACCGGAACAAAATTGTATTGTCCACGTTTTTTCTGCCTGTTGTGAAAATAGACCACGAGGAGGGTAAGACCGATGATCAATAGAGTGAGAAAAGCCCAAATAGCTGGAAAGAGGACTTTACTGGTATTGCCTGTAAGACCAACAAAATAAAACAACATGTGACTTCTGTTTAATACATCATGCCATGCATTGTTGAAATTAAACATCAGTAATTTTTTCCTACATTTCCATAACTGTTCTGCACAGAGTCAGTAATCATACCTTTTATCATCAGTGTGACGAATCGTGTATTTCTCCCAACTTTATTCTCTGCAACACAAATGTAATAACCAGCATTGGTAGACGTGGCTCTAGTGATAGTGATTATCTTCTGGTGCCCCTCATTGGTCACATTTGAATTCACAGCAGGTGTGTAAACCCATCTGATGTTTGAAGGTGGGTTACTGTCAGCACTACAACTTAAAGTAACATCTTCACCCTGGAGCACCTGCTTGCTTTCATTTCCATTCTTGAACTCAGGAGAATCTGGAAAAAATACAAAATTTTGAAAGTAAGTAATGTCCTTCAAAATATATTATCATCTCAAAAATTATATATTTTCACTGTGGAGTAATCATAAAAAGACAATATAATTCTGAAAATTTTAAACTTACACAAAATTTCAAGATACAGTGTGTGTTCAGCTGTTCCATGTGTGTTGTGTGCATTAAGCAAGTATTTTCCACTATCATTCTTTTTCCAGCGCTGTGGGGAAACCATCTGTTTGCCATCTTTAAACCAGGTGAGGGTGGGTGTAGGTAATCCTACTGGTTCACAGATACTTTGATGTTTATCATTCACTGTGATTTCATAGTGCTCTTTGCAGGTGAAAGAAGGACTGTCTGTAAAAATGGTATCAGATTCATTTAAATAAATAAGTAAATAACTGAAAACAAAATATTATCTTGTCAATACTTTAGTGTGTTTTATCATTATTCGGCTAAAATATAAAATGACCCAGGTCTGATGCACTCACATTCCACTGTGATATGAACTGAGGTGTTGCTTCTGCCACGACTGTTTTGAACTACAGCCGTGTACTTTCCTGAGTCAGTCCTGGTCAGTGACCTCGATGGATTGATGAGTTTCTCCTCATAGAACCACTGAACAGTGGGAAAAGGGTTCCCATCAGGCTGACAGGATAACATGTCAATGCTGAAGGCAGCACTTTCATTAACAGTGACGTAGTCTGGACAAGATTCCATGAATGGTTTATCTAGGAAGGAATATCAACATAGATTAATTTATATTTCATAGATCACAGAGCTGTGTCTTAGATTAAAAAATATGAAGTAAATTGGTGGGAATCTTACAAAGAACAACAGCAGTGTAAGGTGGTGAGGTTACATTAGGGGGGAACTTTGGCCCTTTGGGTCCGAGGTGCAGCTCAGCCTCACATCTAAAAGTTAATCCATTGTAATCTCTCTGAGTGGAGATTCTCAGGGTAGAAGATGCGTTTACTGGAGTCATAGTGGAGTCATTAAACATCTGTGTGAGCACAGTTTCATTGCCTCTGTACCACGTCACTGTGAGATTTTGAACAGGAGCCACATTGATGACATCACACTTCAGATCATACTCTCTGCCCTCCACCATTGGACCACGACCCATGTCAGACACTGGCACAGAGTCTGGAGTTTCTGTAAACAAATCAAAGTGGGGAAAAAAACAATCAAATATAAGCATACAGAAAATATGCATTATTTCACACATGATGTTGCTGGTTGCAGATAGATTTTCATTTTGACTAAAACGTACTAACAATTGAATCAGAGTAATTAGAGGATAATAGATACCTGCTGAGCATTATAAGTGAAATCACTGTTGTATTATAATACAAATATCAGTTCATGTAGTTTATAACACAATAAAACAGTGTGTGCACATGTACTTACTATAAACAGTGATGAGTGGACTCACAGCACACTGGGATCCATCATTTAGAGTAACATAGCAAAAAGGATTTGGACTCCACTCTTCCACTTTGTCAACCCTCCAAGTGACAACAGGAGGACGCTCAAATCCTGTACCTCCAAATGGAGCCTCCCAGCCCATCCCTTCAACATCTGTGGCTGATGTGCTGCAGTTGATTAAAACTGGATCTCCAAATCTCACAACCATTTCAGAAGGTGTCAGTGTTAAAGGGCAACCTGCTATTCACAAAGAAATGTTTTCAGTCACAACAGTCAACAGTATGTGACTATGTCTAGCCTGTTTCAGTTTAAGCGTTGTTTTCATTAAGTTGCATGATCAAAAGAATGTTTTGTCTCACTCTCATTTCTTTTTGTTGCATGTTGAAGCTGTGGTTGGAGCCCTGTTAAGATTGAACCATGCAAAATATGATTTTTTGCCATTTTTCAAGTGGTCTTAAACTACATGAAACAGAACAAAAAACTAAATCAAAAAACAAGTTCAAACTACAGAACTCACTAAGTGCCCAAGACACTAGGGGAAGAAGATCAGGAAACAGAATAACACCCAGGAACTACTCTGATGAAGATCAAAGGGAGACTGAGACAATATAGACACAAGAGAGTTATTAGGGGAAGCGGAGACTAATAGGAAACACTCAGGAACTCAGGAATAGCGTGGCGAGTAAACTCATCACAACTCACAAGAGACAAGAGAGTATCACAATAAAACAGGAATTGAACAAACACAAAGACCTACTGATACAAACCTGATTCAGAAAAAGAGCAAACACAGAGACAAAATGCTGTTTAATCACAGAGACAAGACAAACAGCTTGTGGACAAGAGAGGAAACTTGCACTAATACAAAAGAGCTAAGAGCTAAGCTAATTCAGAAGCATTAAGGAAATGACATTAAATTAAATACCATAGAACTAGAACATAAATTATTAATTATTTACCCAAAAGTAAATCAAAAACCACCAAAACTCAAAACACATCACCCAAGATCCTAGCAACAAAGTTTTGTAAATGGTGCTAGATTCTGATGATTTACTGATGATGTTTCAACCATAAATAACACTTTTAACTTGAAAATGTTAAATGTTAAAAATTCAGATGTTATATCAGTGACAAGTTTCATCTTTTTTATTTTAATTTGAATCTCATTAAAAGGGAAGCATTTACAAAGCACCATTATTTTCAGTTTGTCGTTACCCTCGCTGCTGACATGTGGAGATTGTGGCCATTGAAACTAAATGCAAGCCATAAACTGAAAGTGAAGTTAAAAAAGAAAGTAAAATGTTTTGTTCTTAACTGCCAAATGAAATACTATCCAACCTATCCTTTCCCACCTGCATTACACAGCCAGTTTATGACACATAGAGCTCTTAAGCACTCACCACACACTGAAAAGATGAGCATGGGGAAGCCCAGCATCCAGACAAGCAGCATGTTTAGTCAGCATACAGGATGAAGCAGATGGATGGAGGAGGTGAAGACTGTTTCAGGATTGCCCAGCAGAAGTTCAGTTTCAGGATTTGCATTAGATATCCTGCAGTACAGGATTCAACGTTATCTTTACAGGTCCCCAAATAGCTCGTCTTAATTGATTATCCTACAATCACATTTTTACAACATTTGTCATTGTCTAAAAACTTAAATATCTGGCCAATTACAACTATGACAAGTACAGTAATCCATGTCATCAATAGTGGGCAAATATTTGTCCAACTTATCTTTTTAAATAATAGTAGATATAATACAATATGTTTTTTTAGTTGTTGTTTTTTAATTAGGTTGTTTACATCTATATGTAAGACACATGGAAGAGAAAATAATTGTAAAGCTCAAGATTCAGACAAAATCTAAACATTGAAAAATGTGTCCAGGATTAACTTTAAAAAGCTTCACTTTCCACAAAAGCAACATGTTAGTAATTTAAAAAAAAACACTCTTTGTTTCAACTACTAAATGTTAAAGAAAAAACTGGGAAAACACAGGGCGCTAACTGTGAACGCAAAGTTCTGCAAACACAAGAGAGTTTCTACGCATTCATTCCTTGCCAGAAGACCTCTGGTGTTAACACAGATTCTATAAAAGATTGATGCAGCCACCAAGCCTGTCATGAAGACTCGAGCTGATAACACTTTGCACACACTCCTGTGTTGCTTTTGTTGATATGGATGAATCACATGCTCCACATGAGAGACGTGCAGCTACTTTGACTGAGCTAATGCTTGAAGTTGATTGTGGTGGTGGATACTATGTACACTCTGTCAGGACAAGGGGTGAGAGAATTTGTTACTTTTTCACTTACAATACATGTAATAATTAATTAATGTAAATATAACTTTAAGCGTGCATTTTTTGCTTTCTGCCTGCTGCCAAGAAAAGTTTATCAGCACTTATGGTCCTACCAGTGGAAACTAACCACTGGTAACACAAATGACCTACTTTTGGAGGAGGAAAGAAAATGTACAGCACACACACCAGGTTAGTTCATTATGACATTTATAAAGAGAAACTTCACAATTATAATTTACAACTGAGGAATGCAAGGAGGTCCTACTTCTCTGACATCATCACTAAAAACAGCCATAATGCTCGGGTCTTATTTTCTACAGTTGACAGGCTAACAAACCCTCCTGTGTCAGTGGCAGCTGAACTTCATTCAACCATGGCCTGCAATGACTTTGCCAAATTCTTCACTGAAAAAATCCAAAAAATTAGACAAGCAATTGGTACATCAACAGCAGATCCAGGATATGTACTGTGTCCACCAAAAAACTGTTTAAACACCATGAAACAGTTTCAAC
The DNA here is from genome assembly GCF_964374335.1 of Astatotilapia calliptera. Classification (NCBI taxonomy): domain Eukaryota; kingdom Metazoa; phylum Chordata; class Actinopteri; order Cichliformes; family Cichlidae; genus Astatotilapia; species Astatotilapia calliptera. Next base: position 10,730,243 of record NC_137425.1, on the reverse strand, counting down.
CTATTAACAGCAAAGACCTGGAGGACATCTTAGGTCAACTGAACTCCTCCTCCTGCTGTTTAGATGTCCTGCCAACAAGTTTTTTCAAAAAGGTCTCAAAGACTTTAGAGTCAGACCTGTTACAGATCGTCAACTTTTCTTTATTATCAGGTGTGTTTCCAGAATCACTAAAAACTGCTGTAATCAAACCTATACTGAAAAAGGACAATCTTGACAAGACACAAATGAACAACTACAGGCCGATCTCAAATCTCCCGTTTTTAAGTAAGATCATTGAAAAAGCAGTTTCTCAACAGCTCAGTTACTTCTTAAAACAGAATAATTGCTACGATGCCTTCCAGTCAGGTTTTAGACAGAACCACAGCACTGAAACCGCTCTGACCAAAGTGTTTAATGACATATGTCTGAATACAGACAGTGGAAAAATGTCAGTCCTAGTTTTACTGGATCTCAGTGCAGCATTTGATACAGTTGACCACAACATATTACTCAAACGACTGGAGAACTGGACAGGTCTTTCAGGAACTGTACTAAACTGGTTCAAAACATACGTAGAAAACAGGAAATACTTTGTATCAATAGGTAACTTCACATCTGAGCAGACAAGTATCACATGTGGAGTTCCCCAAGGTTCCATCTTGGGACCCCTTCTGTTTAACATCTACATGCTCCCACTGGCACAGATTATAAACAACAACAAAATAAACTATCACAGCTATGCAGATGACACACAAATATATATCACAATGTCACCAGGAGACCGAGGCCCTGTACAGGCTCTTGGTAAATGCATTGAGGAAATCAATGACTGGTTGTGCCACAATTTTCTCCAGCTAAACAAAAACAAAACTGAGGTAATAGTCTTTGGCGCCAAAGAAAAACGATTACAGGTCACCAGAGAACTTCAATCTATACATCTAAAAACCACAAACCAGGTGAGAAATTTGGGTGTAGTGATGGATGCAGACCTAAACTTAGAAAAACACATTAAGACAATAACAAAGTCAGCTTACTATCACCTCAAGAATATTTCAAGGATAAAAGATCTGATGTCTCAACAGGACCTGGAAAAACTAGTCCATGCATTCATCTTTAGTAGGCTTGATTACTGTAACAGCATCTTTACAGGTCTACCTAAAAAATCAGTCAGACAACTACAGCTCATTCAGAACTCTGCTGCTCGAGTCCTCACTAAGACCAAAAAAGTGGACCACATCAGTCCAGCTCTGAGGTCCTTACACTGGCTGCCTGTCCGTCAGAGGATAGACTTTAAAGTTCTGATGCTGGCCTATAAAGCTCTGAATGGTTTAGGACCAAAATACATCAATGACCTCCTGACCCAGTATGAACCATCCAGATCCCTCAGGTCATCTGGATCCGGTCTTTTATCAGTTCCCAGAGTCAGAACCAGACACGGAGAAGCTGCATTCAGCTTTTATGCTCCTTATATCTGGAACAAACTCCCAGAAAGCCTCAGATCAGCTGAAACACTCAGTTTATTTAAATCCAGGTTGAAGACTCACCTGTTCTCAGCTGCATTTGAATAAAGCACCAAATCCACACTTTAAGCTTAAATTTCAAAACTTACATTTAACTACTGATTTTATCTACTGTTCTGATTTTATCTGTTTTGATTTTATATACTGTTGTTTGTTTGTTTGTTAATTAGTTAGTTAGTTTATTTGCTTGTTTTAATCAATTTTAAATCATGCTTTTTATTTGTTCTTGTTTCTAATGTCTCTGTAAAGCACTTTGAATCACCTTGTTGTTGAATTGTGCTATACAAATAAACTTGCCTTGCCTTGCCTTGCCTTAGTTATAGTTGACTGAAACTTCATCTGCTGCACCTCACATATTTCTATGAGATGGTGACTTTGAGCAACAGTGCTGCAAGGGCAAATTTAGAAACAATGTTTTAATTTAAGTATAGCTAATACCCACACATGCTCTTCTTGTGTGAGGAGTGACATGTTGAGATGCTGCAAAATTTTCACTTTCACTATGACACACAAAGATCCCCTAGTTTGAACATTGCTGGATTTTTATGTGAAACATAATAGGAAATTTTAGGATTCTGATTTCCTCTGTTTTAAGTTGATTTGGCTGAGTGGAAGGCTCTACATGTTTTATCTTATAGATATATTCATCTGTACAAGTTATCTTTGGAATGTTCTGACTGTAATCTGTGACCATGATGGGTAGATAATGTGTTTCTATGCTTCTACGCTTGTTGTCATTCTTTGTCAAAAGCCATGCAGACTGCTGTTGTACTCTGTACTGTTGTTTGACCCCTTTGCAAAGACAAATTAAAACCTCACAAAGACAAGCTGTTTGTGTAGATCAGTTTCTTTCAGATTTCCATAACACCACTGAACTTGACACCCTTGGACCTTTGGCTGTGCATAGCTCTGTCCATAAAAATTACAAATAGAATGGTTGATAAATGGCCGCCCTGGCAGAGTTAATTCATGTGTTTGGAATTATAGTTATAAAATTTAAACAAGATCTATATTATTAAAAGAATGAACAGACTGTTTTTGGGTTTTTTTGCTTTGTTTTTTGGTGCTGTTAGGCTCCGTCTTATTACAAATTTGTTATACAGGGCATTAACTGTGAACAGTTTTTGTCTTGAATAACTTTTGCAAAGTAGACAAAAAATTCGTTTGACTTTTTACTCAAGTTAGAACCTTACTGAACGACCTTTATGGTGCCAGAGATTGTCATGATCGTGTAATTTTAATAGTTTTTAAAATTTAGCAGTTGTGGTTCTGATTTCTATTCTTTTATCAGGTTTTCTGGTTCCTACTGTTGTTTACTGTGTAACTTTCATTCTTTTTCATTGGTATTCTGTTCCTCTTCTGTTCTATATTCTGTTAGTACTAGTTCTCTCAGTCTTCCCTCTGTGTGGTAAATGTCCTTTGAATTTAGCTTGATATTCAGTAATGTACAAAATACTAAGAAACTAAAACTTTAAACTAAATGTTAAAGAGTACAGAGTATAATGCCTGCATTCAAAATATATTAAAGTAAAAGCAGAAAGTAGCAATACAATACGTAAATGTTAGGCGATGTACTCATCTGCATTCGGAATGGTCCTGTCTCAGCTGTCCTCCAATGGTGTCAGGCATTAAACAGTACTAACAAAACTATATTACTACTTTAAGGCACTTCTAAGTTGGTTTCACTTTTCATATCGTGACTATTAGCTTCTCACTTCTTTCCTCACCTTGCAGAAAATGTATGTTAATGACACTGACAATATCATACATACAAACGAGGCAGATGATAGACTCACCCAAAGCCCTGTGTCCAAATCAACGGTCACTTATTTGGCCGAACTTTCAGATTATTTCTCTCACACAAAAAAAGAAAGAAAAAAACCTCTCCAAAGTTATCCCAACAGCTTGGAGGACGCCCCAAGGGAGTACAATCTCAGCATGATGTAAACCTGCTCCGGCGTTTCTTTCTTCAGTTCAAACTCGAAATCAACACCATGAACATTTAACTCGGGCAGTTCTTGTTCTTCCAAAAAAAATTTTACATTGCGACAAAAACAGGAACAAACTAGTTTTCGCATCCCCGTCAAGCGAAAATACTACTAGTCTGTGTCGCATCTTGATAAGCCTGCACTGGTCAAAGTTGTACTTCTGCATTGATAGTGTACTTCTTTAATCTGGTGTATAAAAAGCATTCCCCGAGATACAAGCTCCGGAAATTCTGATTCTGTGCTTTGCTTGGGTTTTATATTGCATGGGCTGTGATTTTAATCTGTGGCTGTATTCTTTCTTGATGCATGTTTTTGTTGTAAAAGTCGAGGTTTACTTACAGCTGAGCGAGTTCATGTCCTTGAAGGACACTGTCGTCAGCCAATCAGGACAGGGAGCCACCAGGAAGGGACCAATGAAGTGGTCTGGTGGGAGGGACAGAGACACGGTGCAGAGAGACCTTGCTGTGGGGCAGGAGGAGAGGTGGGGAGGTTCTCGTCCAGCCTTGTGAGGTGAACAACTGGAACTGCTAGAGACGGAGAAATACAGAAGTGCAAAACGAGCGGAACTACGAGAGAATCGGTTGCGGATAGAGTTAAGATCTGTGCTCAACTATTAATGTTCTTATAAGGAAATGAAATCCAAATTTGGTAATTCGGAGCAAATGACTGCCGGTTGTTCATCCTTTGCACAGGGGATCAGCGCCCAGCACGCTATAGATTGAAAAACACAGGTTAGTGCATTCCAACTCGGGAGGGATCTGATCCTCCAAATTTCTTGTGGACCTGATCAGTGAATTTTGATTGCACTTTAAGCTTTGTGTTAGGGAGCCTCTGAGTATAAAGACTTTTTGTTCAGTCAATTGCCTGAGACCCATAGCTTTGGGTTTTGCTTTTTCTTGTGATTTTTAATGCTTAATAAAGTTTTTCAAATGTTGTATTGTTGCAAATAAATTATTTTTAGATTTACTAATGAGAGTCTTTGTTATTCAAGGTACTCTTTCGTGATAATCAAAACCCAAGGCTCGGACTGAAGCAAACATTATGCTCCTTTAGCATAATGGATATTAACTAAAACATAGTTCTTTATCCTTCACTGTCTGAAAAACCTCTGAACTACTGGCATGTATTGGTCATTGTAAAATAGTGTGTTTGGTCACAATTCACCTGTAATGACTTGTTAAAGGCCTTTAAAAGGAAAAAGAAAACACATATCCTCATCTTGTTTATTTAAGTATTTATTTAATTAACTGAAAATAAAACCTAAGGAAACCATCACTTTACACTCTGACTAATACTGGGCGACACCCACCTTTTTGAATCAAATCATTAAAGATCCATAATTAAGTTCTGATGCATGAAAATAGGATATTTTGTTTAAATACAGTGACGGCTGAACAAGGTACACAACTCATATTTCAAGACTGAAAAGAAGCTGCCTTGTGAGGAGAAAGAAAAAGACAGCAAAATATAAAAATAAGATTTTATTCCAAATAGAGTACACAACAAGTGTTTCTGAATAAACATTTTAATGTACAGGTTTGGTTAATAGTCCTTAAAATGGCTTGTATGTAACAAAGCAGAAATAATAATAAGACTGTTGTGAAATATAACTCTGGAAAATGAGAAATGTGGAAGTACTGTTCTTAAAGTGAGATTGTCACTTCTATATCGTCATAGGCCAACAGACCTTTTGCTAGCAGGCAAAGTGTGCTTCAAGTGCATTAGCTATGCTAAAGAAACACAAATTGTATTTGTGACAATAAATTAATTGGACTTTAAATTTTAATGTGTTTTTGGCAATGTATTAACATCTGTCGTTCCATACCTTTCAAAGAGATGCTGGTCATCATAGAAAGAGATTGAGTTTGTCTCTCTTTGTTTAAGGAAGTAGAATAAATCCTGTGATTAAAGCTGTAAACAAGCTTATGATCCATTCTTCTGTATTTTAATAAACAGTTGCAGGATTTTGGATCACCTCCCTACCTGAAACCCACCAGGCCAGGGGGCAACATTTGATATACAGAACAGGATTCGTTAAAAATCCTTAGCTTTTCCATTGGCTTGTACACTAGTCAAAGGGATATTTGAGACATTTGACACTTTGACAGGAAAAAAACTGTAATGTCCACGTTTTTTTTGGCAAATGCGACAACAGACCACAAGAAGAATCAGAATGATGATCAATAGAGTGAGCGACACCCAAATGATTGGAAATGGGATTTGACTGCTTTTACCTGTAAGAGAAACAAAATTCAAAACATAAGATTCATTTAATTTCTCAATCCCATGCATTGTTGAAATTGAACATCAGTAATCTTTCACTTTCTACATTCCCATAGCTCTTCTGCACTGAGTCAATAATCATACCTGTTATCATCAGTGTGATGAATCGTGTATTTCTCCCAACTTTATTCTCTGCAACACAAATGTAATAACCAGCATTGGTAGACGTGGCTCTAGTGATAGTGACAGTCTTCTGGTGCCCCTCAGTGGTCATGTTTGAATTCACTGCAGCTGTGTAGATCCAGGTGATGTTTGAGGGTGGGTTACTGTCAGCACTACAGCTTAAAGTAACATTCTCACCCTGCAGTACCTCCTTGCTTTCATTTCCTTCTTTGAATTCAGGGGCATCTGGAAAAAATACCAAATTTTGAAACAGAAATAATATCCTTCAAAATATGTTATCATCTCAAATTACTTATTTTCACTGTTGAAAAATCATAAAAAGACTATATCATTCTGAAAAATTAAAAACTTAAAACTTACACAAAATTTCAAGATACAGTGTGTGTTCAGCTGTTCCATGCGTGTTGTGTGCCCTAAGCAAGTATTTTCCACTATCATTCTTTTTCCAGCGCTGTGGGGAAACCATCTGTTTGCCATCTTTAAGCCAGGTGAGGGTGGGTGTAGGTAATCCTACTGGTTCACAGATACTTTGATGTTTATCATTCACTGTGATCTCATAGTGCTCTTTGCAGGTGAAAGAAGGACTGTCTGTAAAAATTATACAAATTAATTTTCAGAGTAAATAATTGAAAACAAAATATTATCTTGTCAGTACTTTAGTGTGTTTTATCATTATTCGGCTAAAATATAAAATGACCCAGGTCTGATGCACTCACATTCCACTGTGATATGAACTGAGGTGTTGCTTCTGCCACGACTGTTTTCAACTATAGCCGTGTACTTTCCTGAGTCAGTCCTGGTCAGTGGCTTAGATGAATTAAGGATTTTCCCCTCATAGAACCACTGAACAGTGGGAGGAGGGTTCCCATCAGCTTGACAGGATAAAATGCTCTTGCTGAAGGCAGCATTTTCAACAACAGTGACGTGGTCTGGACAAGATTCCATGAATGGTTTATCTAGGAAGGAATATCAACATAGATTAATTTATATTTCATAGATCACAGAGCTGTGTCTTAGATCAGAAACATGAAGTAAGTTGGTGGGAATCTTACAAAGAACAACAGCAGTGTAAGGTGGTGAGGTTACATTAGGGGGGAACTTTGGTCCTTTGGGTCCGAGGTGCAGCTCAGCCTCACATCTAAAAGTTAATCCATTGTAATCTCTCTGAGTGGAGATTCTCAGGGTAGAAGATGCGTTTACTGGAGTCATAGTGGAGTCATTAAATGTATCTGTTTTCACAGTTTCATTGCCTCTGTACCACGTCACTGTGAGATTCTGCACAGGAGCCACATTAATGACATCACATTTCAGATCATACTCTCTGCCCTCCACCATTGAACCATGACCCATGTCAGACACTGACACAGAATCTGGAGTTTCTGTAAATAAATAAGCTAAATCATTGCTATATCATATTAAAAATTTCAATTCATATAGTTTATAACACAATAAAGCATTGTGGACATTGTGGTCACATGTACTTACTGTAAACAGTGATGACTGGACTCACAGTACGCTGTGATCCATTAACCAGAGTAACATAGCAAAAAGGACTTGGAGTCCACTCTTCTAGTTTTTCAACCCTCCAAGTGACAACAGGAGGACGCTCAAATCCTGTACCTCCAAATGGAGCCTCCCAGCCCATTCCTTCAACATCTGTGACTGATGTGCTGCAGTTGATTGAAACTGGATCTCCAAATTTCACAACAGTTTCAGAAGGTGTCAGTGTTAGTGGGCAACCTGCCATTCACAAGCAAATATATTCAGAGTTAGAGATGATTTGGTGTAAAATAAGACATAAGTCAGCAGTTTCATCTAAATCATCCACAATTTTAGATGTGAAGTAAGAATATATACCTCTTGGTTCAACATGAAGATGGATTGTCTTAGTTATGTTTCCCAGATAATTGGTAGCTGTGCATGCGCAGGTTTTATTGCCATGTACTCGAGGTAAACTGAGACTGGTTGTGTTCTCCAACATGTTTTTCCCATCACAAATCCAGTTATACACAGGAAGAGGGTTTCCAACAGCTTCACAGCTCAAGATGATATCAGTGCCCTCAAGTGCATAAGTGTCATCAGCACTATTTTGTGTCTTTAGCTCCGGAGCGTCTGAAATGATAAACAGTTTTTTATCAGTTCTCACATTTACACAATTGAAAGCTGAACAGAAGGGAACTTGTGTTTAATCTTTTTAAAAAATAAAAATAAACTTCTGTTCATGTGTAAACAGCAGGATATTTACTCACAGTGGGCTGAAACTCTGTGTGTTTTAGAAATGGCAGGAAGTTTTGGTCTGTGTGGTCTAAAGTCCAGCTGAGCTTCACATCTGAACTCCACTACATTTTCTTCTCTGCTGATGTTGACTCTCAGAATAGAGGACTCATTTACTGGAGTTTTGGTTGTTGTGTCATTGAAAGATTCTGTCTGGATTTTTTCACTGTTTTTGTACCAGCTAACAGTGACATACTGAACAGGAGCAACATTGATGATGTCACACTGCAGTCTGTACTGTGTTTCTTCTCCTATCACATTCACAAGCTGTACAGAATGAACAACTTCTGGATTCTCTGCCAAACAAAGTTAGATAACAGTTAGTTACTCATGATCGTTGCTTTTAGTTTTCTTAGCATTGCTCTGTATTCATTTCAAATTAAACTTACTGAATGTAATAACTTGAAGGTCCTTGCTGCATTCATTAAACTCATTTAGTTTTACTTTGCACTTGATCGTCACATTCCAATCTGACAGTGACACTGACTGGGAGATAGACATTTGTTTTTCTATGATGCGAGAGGTTTCATTTCCAACTGTAAAGTACATCCCTTTATGTTCAGCCAGTGCTGTGGTGCAGTTTACAGTGACAGGATTTCCTCCATATTCTTCTATGATCTCAGGTGGACTCAGAGTAAGAGGGTTGTGCTCTGGTGGGCATATGCTGTCAGCATCTGTAAATAGACAAGATTGATGTGCTTATTAGGTTTTATTTGTCCTGCTTCACATTTTTTCACACTAAGTATTAATAATAAACAGTACAAAACAAAATCAAAAAGAATCAGTAATATATGGTAAAATGCAGGATATTAAAATGCAGCCACTCATTTGCCTCAACTGTTTTTAAGCATATCCCTCATGTTCAGAGGTTCAGAAATCCTTGAAACATTGACCAAGTGAGGGCCAGTGAGATCTCAGTGCAAGTAAAGAAGGCCAATATTACAATGACAAAGCAAAGTAAATCAGAGATATTAAAAATTTAGTTAAGTGTCCTAGTCATGTGTAATAATTCTTAAAAAGATAGAATACCAAAAGTCCTAAAAGACAGAAAACAACGTTTAACATTTCAAGGACCCTCTAGGATGTTGGCACATTATTAACGTCTACATCTAAGAGACACCTTCATCAGTCAAAACACAGAGCGTTCACAATAAGATGCAAAAATAAATATATATCTTTGGAAAGAAACTGTGCTAAATACTCATTAAAACTAATACAATTCATTTTGAAATTAAAGTGCATTTATATGTTGTCTGTTATTTAAACACTATAAATAAATATAGTACTAAATAAGTATACCCCCTACTGCTTTCACAAGTTTTAAGAGGGTTTATGAGGTTTGAAGAGGCATCCACATGCTGCTAATCAAATCCATGAGGATGTTTAACTGATCATCAAGCAAATTCAACCCAAAGTCAGACTGTACAATGCTCAGATAAAGTCCAATAAAAAAGAGCTGCACGTCAGACTCTACAAAGCCTCACTCAGCATGTTAGATGTTTAAGATCAGTTTATATTGTGAACCAGACTGGAATTATAATTTGTTTTTAACAAATGTATTAAAGGTATTTTAATATTGGAAGAAATCTGCACTGTAAAAAAAAATCCGTAAAAATACAGTACAATCTACTGTATAAACGTGAAGGAATTTTCCGTATTAGTCATTTACAGGTATTTTTCTGTATTTCTCAACTACTGCAATGCATTGTGGGAAAAAGAACCTGAAAAGGAGGGAAAAGTAAGCGCAAGAGCAGCCATTAGGCTTCTTTCAGGCTTCATCTGGATTTTGGATTCTGAAGTTGGAGAAACTGCCTTCAAATTTCTGTGGTAAGTATTAAAACTCATGTTTCGTTTTATTAAAATAATGTTTTTCAAAAGACTCCGTGTTTTTATTTAGAAAGAATTGTTAATTTATTTGTTAACTGGTTTCGGCTGTCTCCAGACAAGTCAGGAATATTTTGCTGACTCATTTTTTAAAATAATTGTTATTTAGGTTTAACATGACTTAAGCTTTATTTTAGTTAATGTTAAAATAATTTTTACTGTGATACCACCAGTTTTGCCCTTCAGTGGCTGAACCAGTTTTCATAAATATTATAGTTAGCTGTCTGTGTCTCTCTGGGTGTTACACAGCTGTGACTGCTAACTAGCTAATTAGCGAAAGTCAGCGATGTGGATAACTGGGAAAGTGAGAACTTCATGGTTCTAGAAATTATTCTAGGACTCTAATAAGTACTGTATCAATACCTGTGTTTTACAGTTGGCTCTACTGTACACTTTAAAGGGTTTCAGGCAAAGTTACACTAACCCTAGTTTAAGCCTCAGACCTTCCTGGCTGACGCTAGCAAATGCTAATGTTAGCCTCTGATTTGGGCTGCTAAAGTAAAGACTTTTAGCTAGCTGACCAGCATAGATTATTTCGGTGGTTAACAGACTGTAGTGGTAAAATTATTGAAAGTATAGTTTCACCTCAGCACATTTACAATTACAGTATGTCTATTTTGTAGCACATAGAAATGTTTAGTTAATATTTACAGACAGACACATTTTCCCTGTAACTGTGTTTTTACTCCAACATTTGTTGAAAATGTAATTTATGAAATGCTGAGCAGCATTTCTTGTATGTGGAATATTTTTGTCACCCCACTGTGCTAATGTGATTAAATACTAAAAATTATTACTAAAAAAATTCAATAATAAATCAATAATAACTATTTCTTGATTGAACTATAATGTTTTTTTTTGTTGTTTTTTTTTGTTGTTTTTTTTGCCTGTCCCATTTGGTTCTTTAGCCATCAGAATTGTTGTCTGAAGACCAACAAGGATACCTAATGGATTTACTTTGCCAAATGGATCATCGTGGCATTGCCGTATTGGTCCATTTGGTCGATCTTTGTATTTATTAGTTATTATATTTTATTTTCAGATGTTACAGACGGGACAGACATGAGTGAGGGATAGGAAAGGGAGAAAGAAAGAGGAAGGAAAGGAAAAACAGAAGGGGAGAGGGACAGTGAGAAAGGGGGAGAGAAAAAAAAATCTCCTGGATCACCTGTTGAGAGAAGAATAGAAAACAAGCAGAAAAAAAACAAAGCAACATACTAAACACAACACCATCGCATTAATCTAGCTAAGTGTAAACAGCAGTAAATACTAAATATTCAATGTTGTTGTGCAGCACGCAGGACAGATGTGCTTCGAAGTAGCAGCCAAGAAAGGTGTAATTTGGGTCTACGAGCAGTGAACACCCGTGTGCATACCTGTGTGGATCAGCGCGCTTGTATTCCAAAGGTTGAACTATAATGTAAGCGCAGTGCTGGTGTGCAGGGGCTCTATATGCCTTGTCTATATCAAGCTTTTAGCCAAATATAAGCAGAGATATTTGTATCTTTCTTAAAAATCCAGATCCTTACAGATTATTTGAGAAATGGATCAACAGCTATCACTACTTGAAGCACTTTAAGTCCTGCAGTGGAAAGATATCCCTTATTTCACCTTTGATCACACACTTTGGTTTTCCAGTGCAGAGCAATGGCCAAGAAAAGGAAAGACTTCCCCGAGTGGAAAAAAAAGATGAAGATACAAGCTGGTGATGATCCAGAGCAGCTGGTCTCAGGAAATGAAGAAAAACCCTGATCACCTTCTCTACAAACACAAGGTGAGTTTAATGTTGTGGTTGATTTAGTTTTTCAAGGTATGTATGTTACTTTAATTATAAACTGCTTTTGTTGCAACAGAATGGTGTTATGTGTATGCAACTCTACGTGAATTATAATCCTTTGTAGGGCTGCGTGATATGACCAAAATCTCATATCCCAATATAAGACGTATCTCTCCTGATAACGATATATATCACAAAATAGTGCATTTTCTGTAAATTCTGTGATTCTCGGGCAACTCGACTTATGTGAAATGTTTTCAGTTGGGCGTCGTGTACCTGGAGTCGAGTGTTTTGACCGATGCATGAAACTATACATTTTTAGACATGAGTTTAAATGGCCGCCATTTTCTTTCTGAGTATTTATTACACGGCGTGCTGCAAGGAAAAGCCTGTTCTAACGTTTGAGTCTAAGGATTATTTTGAGCACCTGACGACTCTTTTTTGCTTTTCATTCGTAAACTCTCTCGAAACTCTTTCATGTGATTCTTGTGTAGGTGGTTAAAGAGGTTTGTCGTGTTCGAGTGGTGGTGGGGACCAGTTTGTGGCATAATTTGCATAGTACAGTTTTCTGGGGCGTGTCAGACTTTTCATAACCAAACCATGTCCATGCTACAGAGGTAGCCCCTCATTTAACAATAAGGTCCTTGATTTCTTTTGACTGGTCCTTCTGGTTCTGCCTCATCCTTGCTGGCCATGCTGGTATTCTCTGTGCCTTCATCTGCGTGGTGACTGTAAGCGCCATTTATAGTTACTTGATGTTTTTATTTGAGGTCATTTGTTTGATGCATATTCTGAAATTTTATGTTTGAGAATAATGTATATCATTTCAGTTTAGTTTGAAAAGTCTCAACAGAAACTTGAGCTTTATTGTGAAAGGTTTATGTGTAAAATAAACAAGCGGACGGCGGAGCCACACGATGGTTTTATCCTCATTGTTGGTAACGAAAGTACGCGTAAAAACAGTCACTTGTCCGTCCATAGTGTGGTTATTTTAAGTATAAGAGAAAGAGAGAACTTTAAGAAATAATATAGCAACTACAGTGACCATCAAAACCATGAAAAAAATATTGCCATAAACAGTTTATTTTGCAACACCACAAAACAAAGAATAGTGTATAATATGAAACGATAGACATTTTTATATCGTAATCTGATATATATCGTCATATCGCACAGCCCTAATCCTTTTTTTGTTTATGTTGTTTATGCTCTAGGTAAAAAAAAATTATAAAAATACAAACTTTTTAAAAATGTCTTGTTGTTTCTCTTTTTTTCCTCAGAATAAATTGCGACTAGTCTCAATGGCTGACACGGAGGAGCAACACAGCGACACGTTAACTCCGACTGCTGCAGTTCCTGTATGAACTGAGCAACTCTTAAAATCCAAGGAAAAGCTGTGTGTATTTTACTTAAAGCTCAGATGGACCTTGATGTACTAACATGCAGGCTGCATTCAGGACTTTGTCACACTGTTATATGAAGAGCGGTAACAAGACTTTGTAGTAATTTGTCTTACTATTGTCTTATTTGTTGTGATTTAGGGTCTGTGCGCACAAGCAGAGGTTTTTGTTTGTAACTGTAACCTCGTTTTCAGAGCCTTGTCTAACATTTAATGGTCATGAAATATGTCAGACTTTTTCCTCTACTTAACCAGCTTAGAGAATTTGAACACCGTGGAGAAAAAGGTGTGCATTAAGGATTTTGAACTATGATGTTTAAGTGTTGTCACTGCTGAGGATTCGTGGACACAGATCCTTATTCACTATGCTGCTGTTTACAGTTTAACTTTTCATCAGAACAAGCACTTCTAATTATACTTTGCTCCTCACTGACAAAACAAGTCCCGTAAATACACTTTTATCTTTAAGTTTGGGACAGTAATCTGTCTTAATTTATTATGTGTTGTAGTTATCATATGGGGAAAAGTCCTGTGGTTATCCATCAGTCCTGTTTGAATAAACCCAAAGTTCAGGAACATCTTCTTTAGATCTGTTCAGTTGTATTCATGTGGCACCACTTAAACAGTCAACAAATTTTGACTCAAGTATGTTATATTGTAAGGTAAAGAGCCCAAAGAGTTAATCTCAGACAAATGTTCACACAAATGTGAATTACATTCACTTCATTAATGAAGTGAATGCAATTCAGTAATCAAAGGTGTTTGGCTATAACTGACTACATGTGTATACTGTATCATAAGTGGACAGAGATGGATGTAAACCACACCTTAACCATTTGGCTGAGGCAAAACTACCACAAGGCAGTGATTCTAACTAAAAGGTACTCTGGATATTATTAAATGTGAACATGTCGTTAAATATGACATTTTTTGTTTGTCAGGTGTCCTGTTTGAAGAAAACACTTGGTAGCCACTTGAATGAATGTAAATAAACACATTTACATGAGTGCAACCTGATTTCAAGGAAATAAAAATGCTCAAATTTGAAAGCTTGTGAGTTATTTTGTTCATGTATCAGCTGTTTAGTAGTTTTATGACAAGATGGATGCTGTCATTATATTTTAGTATAGTGTTTGAGTTAAGGAGAATAAAAGAATATTTAACATTAATTGTACCAATGTTGTTGTGTACGAAGCACAAATTAATTTAAGTTTTAATTTATGAATTTTTGAGTACATGGTGTACTAGGTTGTAATTGCATAGAAATGTACGTTTAAGGATATAAAGAACTATATTTAATGAGTTACAGTGAAAAGAAGTGCTTGGAAATAGTAATATAAACAGAAATTTCAATTTTTCTATTAACGGAAAATATCAGTTAATGATACAGAAAATATACTGTGAATAAACGGAATTTTCTGTTTTATAGCTGAAGGAAATGTCCGTAAATAGTACAGAGAGTATACTGTAAATCTACAGAATTTTCCGTTTTATCATTTACAGAAAGGTCCGTCAAACCTCCGTAAAAAAACAGAAAATGTACTGGCAGAAAATTACCAGGACATTTTCTGTTTTTCTACGGAATATTTTTTTACAGTGTGCTTTAGTAGTGCACTTTCAAACCAGTGTTTTGGTTAGGATGTTTGAAAACACTCTGTATATTTCCTAGGGGTGAAATTCCACTAGGTGGCGTGGTCGCAGCTTAATCATAACATCTCTGACCACCTACACACACACACACAAAAATTTCCCACAACTATGTGAGAAACTGATAACATTGTAAAGAAAGTGGTTACTGCAAGTCATTGCTGCTAAAGGTTTTTTAAAAGCTACTGAATGATGGGGTATAATTAGTCTTTCACAAGACTGCAAAGAGTCCTGTGAAAGCTTTATTTTTCATCAGACTGTAAAGTTCAATATGGCCCACGCTCTCTCAGTTTGATGAAAACGGAACTTTGTACCAGAAGTAACGTTCACCTCTCCCACTTAAAATGGGTTTTCATTTATTCTTTTAAAAGTCAGAGGTTACATTGATAGTCCTTCGAATTCCATTAGTACCTCATTAAAATGGGAGTATTTTATTTAAAAAGAAAACATATAGAAATTATTAGTTTTACCATTTACCACCAAGATACCGAAAGTTAGGCCAAAAAGAAACTCAAAGTTAACTAAAAGGTTTTACTCCTGTCAACTCAATAAAATAAACAACTTTTCAGATAGATACAGAGTTAAGGAAAATCCCTTTGTACTTAAAGAACATCTTTATTACTCACCACATAGTGAAAAGATGAGTATGAAGAAGCTTAGCATCCTCACAGATAGCATGCTTGAACAGCATGCAGGAGGAATAATGAGATGGAAGGAAGTGAGCAGTGTTTCAGGATCGTCCAGACGATGTCCAGCTTAAGGACCCAGGTTAGATGAATATCAGTTCGATGCAGGAGATATGATGTCCGCCTGACAGGCTGGCAGTATCACATGCAGAAAGAAAACATAGAGGAAATTCAATGCTCTTGTGTACAGGAAACACTGTGAAACCCAAAATACTAAACCACATCCAGAGCCAGCGCTTTGTGAAGTAACGGTAGCTTAGTGATGCCCCTCCCCCTATGTTTTGTGCCATTATTCACTGTTCTTTTACAAAGTGTCTAATTTCTACAAAGAAGAGAGAAATTATGTGAGTTTATAGAGAAATACAAATTCTAGCACAAAAATGCACCACAGAAGGCAGATTTGTCAACCTAATCCATTTTAGTGATCACCCAGTTATTCACAGTCGATGTACATGTCATAGTTTTTATGTTTTTAATAAACACAGACACAGAAAGTTTGTTTCATTCTCTCTACACTTATGTGAGAATCATCCACATCATCTTTTTCTGTTTGCACATGTTCAGAATATAACCCTTTTTATGCTGGTTTGGTCATCATGGAAACTTGTTTGAGGGAGTAGGATCCTCCATTGAACGCCATCGTGGTAGTGGCTTTAATAGTGTCTAATAATAGTGTTTAATAGTGTATATGACAGAGTTATTTATTGTATTATTCATTTCTTTAGTTATTATTAGTTATTTTAATTAGTTATTATTATTTATTTAGTTATTTATTGTAAGTGTTAATTCCTGGCTTTCAAAGGGCAAAAGGTCACCTATACTGCTCCCATTTTTGACCCATCTTGTCTCCTCTAGATGACTTTCCACCCTCCCTGAGCTCGACTCTGCTCACACCAGACCCACATGCATCAGCTAGTACTCTGCGGTCAGTCCTGCTATGCCCTTGAGTGAAGGGAAAATATGCATTAAGGGAGGATGTACAAAAAGCAACATGCAAATACAGTTTTATAATATGTCAACATATAGCATTTTGAAATTCAGTAGTATTAAATAAAAACATGAAAGGCATTTTATAAAGTTCCCTTACCACTAGGGAAAGTCTCATAAACAACTTCTCAGTTTTGTTTAAATAAGCAATTGAAAATCTGAGTGTAAAACCACGGTGGTAAGATGGGCATAGGAATCTGAAAAAGTAAAAACGTATGCAAAGAGATCAGCCTTAATGGTCTGTCATGACAGGCATGCTCTCGCAACCACACCATGTGCTCTCTTTCTCTTTAGACATTTGAGGAAGTGGTGAAAAAAAGAAAAGAAGACACTGGAGGAAGTGGTGCAACACAGAAATTATCCACACTTTTGTGTTCTATTGTTCATATCCTGTTCTTAACTGCAAGCTCAAAAGGCAAGTATTATAAAAACATAAAGTCTTTTGTTCAGTGATAATGCTGCTAGCTGTTTTTCTCAGACAGATAGGATCAAAACCAGGGAGTCATTAATGCTACCAGCCTCTGCTGTTTATCTGAGCAGTTAAATAAATTTGACAGGAAATAGATACACTGCTCAAAAGATTAAAGAAACAGTTTGAAAACACATCATAACTCACCGGGAAGAAAATCACAATAGATAATATGTTGGAAATTAAAGGAGGCCACATCATTTAAGGGGAATGACAGTTATCAAGCTATCAAAGTGAAAGAAATGATGTGACAGGCTAGCACATTTTGCTGATACTTTTTTATCTGCAAACAGCAAAAAGATAGTATGTCTCAGTGTGCATGCTTTCTACCCTAATTGAGCACTCAAACCATGTTGTACAACAAGCTTCACTGACACACAAGTTCACCAATCTGTGGGCTCATTCACTATTTTATAAAAGGCTGCAAAGGTAAACACCTCAATTCTAAGAAGGTTTGTAATAGTACAGCATATAAAGTTCTTTTTTGTGTTAAAAAAAAAAACCCCAAAACAAATTCATGATTTGTTTTAGTCACAATACACAGCATTCGTGAGCATATGAGTATGGTTGTGTTTAGCAATTTGTAGCTCCAGGCAAGACATTTAGTGTTAAGAAGAGGAAAATGCTTGGCACCAGGGGTTTGTGTTGCTGTTTTCACTAGCCTAGCAAAAAGCCCTGCCTTGCATTCTCATATCTGCCTCCAATCCCCATGCCATCTACAACACAGATACTGGAAAACAATCCTGTGATTTTGCTTTGTGCAGATATACATCATGACACTACTAAAAACCACTTGTAATGTTGATTTGATAGGTTAGTGGAGCATTCTGCAACTAAGCATGAGTGTAGATGTGTGTAATCACATACACCACAGATGGTGGTGGTAAACATCTCATTCTCTTTATTCTAAAGCTTCTCAAGGACTCCTTGCTCTTTTTCAGTAGTGTTAGAATCTTAAAAAGAAGGCGACTGGAGTTCTTTAAACTCTAGGAAGTTTAATCATCATGTTCTTTAGCTCTAAAGACTATGACCCGGATTACTGAGAAACTACACAGATACAGTTTCAATTTCCCTATCATAAAATCACAATTATTTTTGTTAAACCCCTTTAATAAAGCTGAAAATCTGCACTTCAGTTACATTTTAATTGAGTTTAAATTTTTGATTGTCCAAAACTTTATAGACCCCAACCATATCAAGTTTCAGTTGCAGCTGTTATAACTGTATAGTTGCCATGTTATCAATAATCCATAACTTGTTGTCCAACTTGACTTCAGTGGCAGATATGATATAATTTGATTTTAAAAGCTAGGGTTGTTGGCTTTTATTGAGCAATGACCTGCAGTTTGCACTGGCGCAGTTTGCAGCCAAGTTTGAAGTGACTGGGATCTAAATTACCTCCAAGTCTGATGCCCTGGCTCTCAGCTGGAAACAAGTTGCTGCCACAAGTGGAGACGCTTAAGAGTCTCAAGATCTCAAGAGCAAACAGATTGGTACAGTATCTGTGTTGATGCTGATTTTGTACTACTCTGTTGTGTTGAACACAGAGCGTGGAGTGTGAAGGCAAAGATGTACTGGTCAGTACAAGTTCTAGGTAGTGACTCAGAAAATGAGACCATGGATCCAAGTGGCAAAGGTTAAATCCTCCAAAAGGGGGCTGGCCTCTCCCTTGGAGATCAATCAATCAATCAATCAATCAATCTTTATTTATAAAGCACTTTTCATACAGAAAAAATGTAGCACAAAGTGCTTTACATAGTTAAAAGCAGCCCACCCCACCCTCCAACTCACTCCCCACACTCTCAATACACATATATCCCCCCACCCCCACCCACACACACATACACACACGCGCACACTTAAAGAGTAAAAATTGGGCTGGGCTCGCATGAGCCAAGTGAGGAAACATTATAACAGAGAGCCGTCTGCACCGGGAGCCGGTCACAGACCGCAGCCTCCGGGCTGGGCACACAGCCGGAGGGAGGCAAAGGAGCCCCCCAACCAGGCTGAGAGGACCCCAGAGACCCAGCAGCCACGGTCAATAACAGCCCCGGTGCAGAGAGCGCCCTCCGAGGAAACACTGGAGATATGACGCAATACGATGTATACAGGGTAAAATGATAAAATAAATAAGAACAGGATACAATATAAATATAAATATAAATAGAGTAAGAAGATTAAAAAATGAATAAGAATAAAATCAAGAAATATTAGGTAAATCCTAAATTAATAATAGAATAACAGGATAGAATAAATAAGCATAAAAAATAAATAAACGCTAAGTAAAAGCTAAATTAAAAAGGTGGGTCTTGAGCCTGTTCTTAAAAACATGTACGTTCTGTCATGAATCGCTGTGTGGCAGGCAAGCAGGAGTGGTGGACCCAAAATGCAGAACTCAGACACGGTAGTGAAACTTAAGGCGCAGCTTTATTCTGGGAAAAACCTCGTACAAACTGAACTCACCAAAAGAAAACCAAAAGTCAGAACAGAGGAACCAAGGACTGAAACACTGGAAAGAAACACTAAACTGGAGCAGGAGACCAAACACTAGGAACATAGAAGCAGAACACACAGCTAGTTGAGGGTACAACGCGACACTGACACAGAGAAACACAGGGCTTAAATACACAGACGGCAGTAATCAAGGGATGAGAGACAGGAGGGGAACACACCTGGGAGAAATCACAGCTGACGAGACAGGGGAAACGTAAACTGAGCACACTCACATATGACACAAACCTTCACAATACAACAGGAAACTCAGACACATGGAACCAGACAAGACATTGAACTAAACAGACAGATTCACAAACAGATGGGGTGACACCATAGACAGAGACAGACTCAAAGGCAGACCAAATATAACACACAGAACTCAAACAATAATAATCATCATCATCATAAACTAGAAAATGATAACTAAAAGCGCTGGGTCACCGACCCAGGACCATGACACGTTCTCTGCGGCCCTGAGCTCCTCCGGCAGGCTGTTCCACAGACGAGGACCATACCACTGAAAAGCTGCCTCTCCGTGAGTATGTGTCCTGACTTTAGGGACAATCAAAAGGCCAGTACCAGAGGACCTCAGGGTCCGCGAGGGTTCGTATGGTAAAAGCAGATCTGAGAGATAAGAAGGCCCAAGACCATTAAGACATTTAAAAACCAATAAAAGAACTTTAAAATCGATCCTGAAACACACGGGGAGCCAGTGCAGCGATTCTAAAACCGGTGTAATGTGGGCCCGCCCTCTGGTCTTCGTCAGCACACGAGCTGCCGAGTTTTGCAAGAGTTGTAAAGTTGAAATATTCTTCTTAGGAAGACCAGAGAGCAGGGCATTACAGTAATCAATGCGACTGGTAATAAAAGCATGCATCAGCATCTCCGTGTTGGCCCGAGAGAGAATAGGGCGGACTCTGGCTATATTTTTTAGATGATAAAATCCAATTTTGGTTACATGTTTAACATGTGGGATAAAACCAAGCTCAGAGTCAAAAATAACACCCAGGTTTTTCACTTGTAGCGAAGGACATAGTGAAAATGACACAAGGAATTTGGGCATTTGGGCATTTGGTAGGGGCTCAGAATAGAGCTGCTACTTCTTCTCCAAATTGAAAGAGCCAGTTGGCGTGGTTCAGGCATTAAATCAGGATGCCTCCTGGCCCTTCTAGGCATGTCCTACCACAACCCAGTATCACAGCAAAATGTTTAATGACATCTCAGTCCACCGTGTCCATTTCACGCTTTGGAGATGCAAATCATGATTCATGTTTCATATTTAGACTATTTACATAAGTTGAAACTCCACTTAAGTACCTCAATAGTGTATGAGTTTGTTATGATCCTGTACATGATTTTCTTAGGTTTTGAAATTTAAGAAATGTGTTTATTGTTTGGGTTTTGATTTCTGTTCTTTTTTTTTTTTTTTGGAGTTCTGGTACACAAACAGTTCACAGACTGGGTTAAGTTGAAAATAATGTTTTTATTAAACACACAGACACAGATTAAGTTTGTTTTATTCTCTCTACACATGTGAAAATCATCTACATCATGTCTTACCTTTGCATATGTCCATAATTTAACCTTGTTATGTGAGTTTGATCACCATGGAAACTCTCTTCAGGTTGGTTAAGTAGTGTCCACTCCGATACCACACATCATTCATATTGGATTGGGCACATATTTGATACTACCAGGCTCATTTATGATAATTTAAATAACCACATTAATGGGAAAAAGTCAACATACAGCAGACAGCAATCAGATGGGATCAGTGGAAGTGGAATCCAAACTGGTGAGACATTGTGCCAGGAGAGGGAGTCCCCTTGGATTGCTATGATATTAACCCGACTGTAGCTGTTACCAGTCACTGTCAGGTTCCACATAGAAGCTGTTATATTTAGTTCTAAAGTAAGCAATGTCTAATGAATAGATTATGTAGTAGAAGCAATATTGCCTTCCTCTACATAAATTATAGAGGTCAGTTAGCATTTATCTAAATAAATAAATGCATCAGTTGTTCACTTCTATTGCATGCAGTTTATTAAAGTTTGAGTTTCATTTCTTTATTAGTTCCATACCATCACTGCTCACTCTCTTACTATAAAGCTGTCATTTACTCCCAATTTTTACTTGGTGAACGGTGAACGTAAAGATGTGAAGTTCTTCTCTCTTTGGCCTGGTGTTGGAAATGGTGAGTGTGACGAAGGTGTGCTCCCTGGCTCAGCTGCAGGGAAGGGGTGGTGCAGTGAGTTCAAGGGGCAGTGCCAGAGAGGTTGGTGGGACAGGTGTGTGGTGTTTTAGTTAATGAGCTCTCTCGCTCTCTCTTTTCCTGTGTTATATTTAATGAAGCCGGAGGCTCCATCATTAGGTACGGGCTCAAAATCAAAATTGCTGGTGATATCCAAATCAACACAGTCTCCGTCTGTTTGGGAAGTGCTGCTTGTAAGCAGACTACATGCAAATGATAAATGAACATTCAGGCTCTCCGCAGGTCAAATGCAAAAACGTTCCTGGGTACAAACCATGCTGGTAATTCAAATGTCTAAATACCACTGAGTAACTTGTGTGGAGTATCTTACAAATGTAACAGATGAACTTTTCCAGTCAAAGTGCTGAATAGTGGATGTATTCAAACTGTACTGTAAAGAATTCTTGCTCTGATTTCCCTGATCCAAGGATTCTCCTTCACACTGCCAACATCAATGCCATACATCGTGGTCTGGATGAAAGTGTAGAAGACACAGGAGGAAGGGCTGAGCGGGGCCGGTTTCCTTGAGAAAAACCTCCACGCTTCCTCCCACCTTCATGAATTTCATCAGGTGGTCAGCAGCATTAGATGTGCTAATCTTTGAAGACTTTCTTCCCTTAGATATTGGAGGTAACAAGTTAAGCAGCAGAAGGACGGCAGACACTTCACAGTCCCATACACCCTCGTCAGGATCATGCTGTGCAGAAACAAGCACCTCATCCAATTCTGCACTCTGAGGCAGATTGCAATCTTTGATGATCCTTGGCTTGAAGAGTGTTGGCCACTTGGCGAGTAATTTTGAGCTAGAAGAAGGGAGTAATACAAGAACTTTGTCTCCGGGTGAAAATTGCCTGAGTGTGGCCTCTCTGTTATACAGGCAATGCTGACATTGCTAAGCCTGGAGCAAATTCTCCCAAATCAACCTCCCCAGTGTGTGGATTTTTACTCTCAGGTCCAGCACGGATTGAATTTCATTCTTTGAGGGGCTTGGACCTTCCTCGCAGCTTTCCTTAATCAGGTCGAGCACCCCACGCAGCTTCCTGCTGAACAGCAGTTCAAAGGGAATAAATTCAGCCACTCCAACAACCCAGTCAATAAGTTCAAAGAGGACCTACATTAATGGTAGGGGGCACAAAGGTGCTTTTGGTATGGTTGGCTGGTTAATAAGTTGGCATTCCAGAAAGGATGTGCACCAGCAGCGCACATCCTCTCGGATGCCTGGCCAAAAAAATTGGGTCATAATTCGCTCTTGTCAAACCCCCTATGCCCTGCCCTGCCATGGGGTTATAGTGAGCCACCAACAAGTGGGTGTGTGTCTCCTCCGTGCAAGTGTCACAACTCACTCGATACAGCCTATCTTTTAAAAATACAAAACACAGGTAGGTCCGCATGGCTTCAGGGCACACCACGTAAGCATCAATTTCAATCACTTGGTCAAAGGCTGAGCATAGGATGTCATCACGAGACTGCTCCAGTGGAAAATCTCCCATGATGGGAATTACATTACATGCTACTAATGGTTGTGATCGCATCCCCGCATAGGGTGAGAAGCTTAGCAATCCGGGAGGGGCTCATTATGGACATACTTAAGAGTCCATTCTTTCCCATCGAATGGAGCCAGTTGAGGTGTTTTTTTGCATCTGACAAGGATGCCTCCTGGGCGCCTCCTGGGTGAGGTGTTCCAGCATTGTCCTACTGGGAGGGGGCCCTGGGGCAGACCCAGGACACGCTGGAGAAATTACATCTCTCGGCTGGCCTGGGAACACCTTGGTGTTCCCTGGACAAGCTGGAGGAGGTGGCTGGGGAGAGAGAGGTCTGGGCTTCTCTGCTTGGGCTGCTGGCCCCGGCCCCAGATAAGTGGAAGAGGACGGACGGATGGACTCTTAAGTATGTCCATAATGACCACTCCCAATAAAAAACTTAACACCCTCAACTCTGCTACATCCAGATCCACTTCCTGTCTTTTTGTTAGTGCCACCATCTTCAAACATCACACATGAGACACAGGTCTCACTATCATCTTGCAAACCTTCAACTTTCACCGTTGCTGCTATTCTTCTGGCACAAGGAACCCCTGACTGCACTCTCTTATTAATCTTACTTGTACAATGTCCATTGCTTTGGGTGATTGACCCCACATTACCAGGTATTTAAACACATCTACCTTCACTATCTTTACTCCTTGCAGCTTCATTGTTACACATGTGTCCTTCTCATTTACACACACGTATTGTGCTGACTTTACAGATAACAGATACAGATTGTGAGTATCATAGATTATGAAGAATCCTGCATAAAATACTAATCACCATCACATGCCTCTGACACTTAACTTCCTCACGCAGTACAGTAGTTCCCCTCTTGGGAACTGGCCAGATGAGATATATAATCTCTCCACGGGGGTCTGGGTCTCTCCCAGGGTCTGCCATGGTTGCCAGTTAGGCTGAGAATACCTCTTCTCATCCTATCTCTAAGACTGACCCCAGCCTGTGTACAGAGGAAGCTCATTTTGTCTGTCTGCAGTCCTGACCTCAATCTCAATGAACATTTGGAGATCAGCTTGGACATCCTGTTTGTGCCAGAGTGAGCAGCACAACCACTGACTGGCAGTGTGTGAAAAGCTAGTGACCAGGATAAGGAAGCTGTGCCGGGCTCTTGTCTCTATGTATGTTTTTTTCCAACAGTGTAAGATTTATTGCAAAAAAAACCATTGTTATAACAAAAAAAATATTAAACTCAAATTTCCTTACATGATGTGTTAAGTTTCTAAGTTTTATTATCTGCTGCCTGAGAAATCTCTGAACCCTTACATGCGATTTCAGATTTAACAGCTATTGGTCAATGTGAAACTGCCTCTGTAGTCAGACTTTGCTTGTGATATTTATTATTTTTTTTATTTATCTTTTGATTACTTGTTTTTTAAGAAAGGAAAACACATGACATAATTTTTTTTTTAAATATTTATTTAATTAATAGAAAAGTAATAGAAATAATAGAAAATAAAACTTTTTTTAAAAGCCCATCAGCATGGATCCATTGTTGAAGTGGGTGGGCCCACATTTCCAGGAATGTGAAGCTTGGAGTTTTTTATACAAGGGTATGAAATGGGTGTAGAACTTCTTTTTTAATGAAAGAAAAATAATTAGGTAGCACATTAAATTAAGTTTTTGCTTCGATTTACAGAAAGCAGCAGATATCTTATTTGTTTCCATTAGTTTGTGTCAAAGGGATATCTTTGTCAGAAACAAAACTATAATGTCCATGTTTTTTCCACTGATTGCGACAGTAGAACACAATGAAGATGGAGATGATGATGGCTGCTACAAATGGCAAAGCCCAAATGACTGCAAAAGTGATTTTATTGGTTTTACCTGTAAGATAAAAAAAAATAAAACCAAAGTTTACTTCTCAAAACTTCCTAAAATACATTGATCAATTTAAACATCAGCTAACACTTCTCTTTAGTCATCAGTGTCCTCTAAATGTCCCACAGCAATATTAGGCTTGAAATAAACAAAGACGTGTACCTCTTGGTTCAACATGAACATTGATCGTCTTGGTTACGCTTCCCAGATAATTGGCAGCTGTGCAGGTGCAGGTTTTAGTGCGATTTACTCGAGTTATATTGAGACTGTTTGTGTTCGCCAACATATTCTCCCCATCACAAGTCCAGTTATAGACAGAAGGAGGGTTTCCTTCAGCTTCACAACTCAAGGTGATATTAGAACCTTCAAGTAGATAGTCATGATTACTATCTTTTGTGTTTACCTCTGGAGCATCTGAAGAGACAAAAAGATGTTTGTTATTCGTTTAAATAATTACATGTTGTATGCCTCATTTTCACATTGTTAAATTCAGTTTAGAAATGAAAAAATCCAAGAAATATTCTGTTTTTGTGTAAACAGCAGGATGTTTACTCACAGTGGGCTGAAACATTGTGTGTTTGAGAAATAGCGGGAAGTTTTGGTCCACGTGGTCCAAAGTCCAGCTTGGCCTCACATCTGAGCTCAACGACTTTTTCTTCTTTGCTGATGTTGACTCTCAGAATAGAGGACTCATTTACTGGTGTTTTGGTTGTGTCACTGAAAGATTCTGTCTTGATGATTTTATTGTTTTTATACCAAGTAATAGTGAGATACTGAACAGGAGCAACATTGATGATGTCACACTGCAGTTTGTATTGTGTCTTGGTGTACTGCTTGTCCTCTTTGTGCTTCAACATCAGACCATGATTCATTTCAGAGATTGACACGGTCTCTGGGGTTTCTGCAAATGAAGCAAAGTAAAAAATACATTTAGAACATATGACAAATGGATGCGCTTGTTAGCATCAATATGAGAACAATGAATGCATAAATGCATTGATATTAAAAGGTTGGGTTTTTCTTGCCACTAACAGAGTCTTCTTCACAGTTCTACATGAAAGTACAACATTTGGATCAGAGCTACAGCAGGTTACTCGACAACATCGTCTTCAAAGTTGCAGTGTCAGCAAACTGAAATTATGCCTTTGTTATACAAAAATAAATAAATAAAAGTATTTTACATCATAGCCTGTTTCATCTTAATTTCTAGTACAATAATGCAGTTTTGACAGATGTACTTACTATAAACAATGATGACTGGGCTCACAGAACACTGAAAATTGTCATTTAGAGTGATGCTGCAGAAAGGACTTGGAGTCCACCATTTCAGGTTTTTAACCATCCAAGTGACATCAGAACCAGGTTTAAATTCTTTGTCTCCAGCAGGAGTCACCCAGGCCATTTCAGCAACATCTGTGGCTGATGTGCTGCATTTGATTGAAACTGGATCTCCAAATCTCACAACCATTTCAGACGGTGCCAGAGTTAGAGGACAACCTGCCATTCACAATACCTTCAGTTAGACATGATTTGTTATCAAATCAAAAATAAGACCCACAACAAAAGAATAACACCTACAACATTAGAGATCAAATAAAAATAAATTTAAGAAATAAATAACAACTAAATAATAATAAAAGATGTGTACCTCTTGGTGTGATATGAACATTGATTGTCTTAGTTATGTTTCCCAGATAATTGGTAGCTGTGCAGGTGCAGGTTTTGTTGCGATCGACTCGAGTAATATTGAGACTGTTTGTGTTCTCCAACATATTCTCCCCATCACAAGTCCAGTTATACACAGGAGGAGGGTTTCCAACAGCTTCACAGCTCAATGTGATGTTAGTGCCCTCAAGTGGTGAGATGTCAACAGTACAACTTGTGTTGATCTCAGGAGCATCTGAAGAGACAGTTTTTCTTATCATTTTCACATTTACATAATAGAAAGAATAGAACTTTTGTTTAATCTAGCCTAAAAAATACAATTAAATAATCTTCTGTTTGTGTGTTAACCTCAACATTTTTACTCACAGTGGGCTGAAACTCTGTGTGTTTGAGAAATGGCAGGAAGTTTTAGTCCATGTGGTCCAAAGTCCAGCTCAGCTTCACATCTGAACTCAGTGGCTTTTTCTTCTCTGCTGATGTCGATTCTCAGAATCGAGGACTCATTTACCAGTGTTTTAGTTGTTGTGTCATTGAAAGACTCTGTCTGGATGGTTTTATTATTTTTGTACCATCTCACAGTCAGATGTTGAACAGGAGCAACATTTATGATGTCACACCGTAACCAATATTGTGTTCTTGTTTCTTTATTGTAAGGCACTATGTGTACTTGTTCCTCCATCATTTGACTTTGATTCAGTGGATATATTGACACAATGTTTGGTGTTTCTGTGAACAGAGCAAAGAAAAATCAATTTTAAAAATCCATTCATCCATCCATCCATTTTCTTCTCCTTTTCAATTGAGAGTCTTCTATGGGGATAAACCAAGGCAGCTGTCATTAGGGAAGCGCTAGAGTCCACACTGGGCTGGTCACCAATATGTCACATAGAAAGAGATAATCTTTCACTCCTATGGACAACTTAGAATCACTTCCATGCAGCCTCCACCATCATATCTGAGCATTTACAGTGGCACTTTCAGGAAGAGAAATCATTGCTTTATTATATAAAAACTGTCAGTTCATGCTGTTTATAATACACTAACAAAGTTGTACACATGTACTTACTGTAAACAGTGATGACTGGACTCACAGCACACTGGGATCCATCAACCAGAGTAGCATAGCAGGAAGGACTTGGAGTCCACTCTTCTAGTTTTTCAACCCTCCAAGTGACAACAGGAGGACGCTCAAATCCTGTACCTCCAAATGGAGCCTCCCAGCCCATTCCTTCAACATATCTGGCAGATGTGCTGCAGTTGATTGCAACTGGATCTCCAAATTTCACAACAGTTTCAGAAGGTGTCAGTGTTAGTGAGCAACCTGCCATTCACAAGCAAATATATTCAGAGTTAGAGATGATTTGGTGTAAAATAATACATAAGTCAGCAGTTTCATCTAAATCATCCACAATTTTAGATGTGAAGTAAGAATATATACCTCTTGGTTCAACATGAAGATGGATTGTCTTAGTTATGTTTCCCAGATAATTGGTAGCTGTGCATGCGCAGGTTTTATTGCCATGTACTCGAGGTAAACTGAGACTGGTTGTGTTCTCCAACATGTTTTTCCCATCACAAATCCAGTTATACACAAGAAGAGGGTTTCCAACAGCTTCACAGCTCAATGTGATGTTAGTGCCCTCAAGTGCATAAGTGTCATCAGCACTATTTTGTGTCTTTAGCTCCGGAGCGTCTGAAACGATAAACAGTTTTTTATCAGTTCTCACATTTACACAATTGAAAGCTGAAAAGAAGGGAACTTGTGTTTAATCTTTAAAAAAAAATAAAAATAAACTTCTGTTCATGTGTAAACAGCAGGATATTTACTCACAGTGGGCTGAAACTCTGTGTGTTTTAGAAATGGCAGGAAGTTTTGGTCTGTGTGGTCCAAAGTCCAGCTGAGCTTCACATCTGAACTCCACTACATTTTCTTCTCTGCTGATGTTGACTCTCAGAATAGAGGACTCATTTACTGGAGTTTTGGTTGTTGTGTCATTGAAAGATTCTGTCTGGATTTTTTCACTGTTTTTGTACCAGCTAACAGTGACATACTGAACAGGAGCAACATTGATGACGTCACATTTCAGATCATACTCTCTGCCCTCCACCATTGAACCATGACCCATGTCAGACACTGACACAGAATCTGGAGTTTCTGTAAATAAATAAGCGAAATCATTGCTATATCATATTACAAATTTCAATTCATATAGTTTATAACACAATAAAGCATTGTGGACATTGTGGTCTCATGTACTTACTGTAAACAGTGATGACTGGACTCACAGTACACTGTGATCCATCAACCAGAGTAGCATAGCAGGAAGGACTTGGAGTCCACTCTTCTAGTTTTTCAACCCTCCAAGTGACAACAGGAGGACGCTCAAATCCTGTACCTCCAAATGGAGCCTCCCAGCCCATTCCTTCAACATATCTGGCTGATGTGCTGCAGTTGATTGAAACTGGATCTCCAAATTTCACAACAGTTTCAGAAGGTGTCAGTGTTAGTGAGCAACCTGCCATTCACAAGCAAATATATTCAGAGTTAGAGATGATTTGGTGTAAAATAAGACATAAGTCAGCAGTTTCATCTAAATCATCCACAATTTTAGATGTGAAGTAAGAATATATACCTCTTGGTTCAACATGAAGATGGATTGTCTTAGTTATGTTTCCCAGATAATTGGTAGCTGTGCATGCGCAGGTTTTATTGCCATGTACTCGAGGTAAACTGAGACTGGTTGTGTTCTCCAACATGTTTTTCCCATCACAAATCCAGTTATACACAGGAAGAGGGTTTCCAACAGCTTCACAGCTCAAGATGATATTAGTGCCCTCAAGTGCATAAGTGTCATCAGCACTATTTTGTGTCTTTAGCTCCGGAGCGTCTGAAATGATAAACAGTTTTTTATCAGTTCTCACATTTACACAATTGAAAGCTGAACAGAAGGGAACTTGTGTTTAATCTTTAAAAAAAAATAAAAATAAACTTCTGTTCATGTGTAAACAGCAGGATATTTACTCACAGTGGGCTGAAACTCTGTGTGTTTGAGAAATGGCAGGAAGTTTTGGTCTGTGTGGTCCAAAGTCCAGCTGAGCTTCACATCTGAACTCCACTACATTTTCTTCTCTGCTGATGTTGACTCTCAGAATAGAGGACTCATTTACTGGAGTTTTGGTTGTTGTGTCATTGAAAGATTCTGTCTGGATTTTTTCACTGTTTTTGTACCAGCTAACATTGACATACTGAACAGGAGCAACATTGATTATATCGCACTGCAGTCTGTACTGTGTTTCTTCTCCTATCACATTCACAAGCTGTACAGAATGAAAAACTTCTGGATTATCTGGCAAACAAAATTAAGCAAAGTTAGTTAATGTCAACATTTATTTATTTTCTTAGCATTGTACTGTATTCAATTCAAATTAAACTTACTGAATAAAATAACTTTGAGTTCCTTGCTGCATTCATAAGACTCATTAAACTTCATTTTGCACTCGGCCGTCACATTCCAGTCTGACACTGGCACTAAGTGGGAGATAAACATTTCTTCATCTTCAGTGTCAGAGCTTTCATTCCCGACTCTCCAGTATAGTCCGTAATGATCGCCCAGTCTGGTGGTACAGTTTACAATTACAGGAATTCCTCCATATTCTGCAATAATCTCAGGTGGATCTGTCTTCAACTCTGTTGTGCATATGCTGTCAGCATCTATGAATAGACAAGAATAATGTTTTTATTGGACTTTTATTAGCTCTATAGCCCTATAGACTGTATACCCCCTTGAACTGAAGCTGAAAGTCTGCATTTTTGTCATATCTTGACTGTTCAGAGGCAAAACTATGTCTTTGTTCAACAAATTATGGGCGCAACTGCACATTCAAGAAAAAGACACACCCAAAAAGAGAGCAACATGGGGAACCAAATGAGCCTACCAGTTGCTGTGTAGTTGTTATTAAGGCAGAACAGGTGCTAACTGATTAAAGCTGCTAAAAAGCTGATTTGTCTTTATTTATAAATGTATTCAAATGCTGTCTGTTATTTAAAAACAGTTATTCTAATAAACTCAAACATTATAAATAAATGCAATCCTGTGAAAATGAAAATTCCCACAGGATTCTGCGCATTAATGTTGAAAAACAAAGTGCATCCTCACTGCTCCTATAGGGTTTCAGAGGGTATGTAGCAGCCAGGCTGTACTAATGAAATGCACTATTAATTGATCATCCTTTCAGGCGTGGACGTCCACGCATGACTCTGGATTTTCTACTTAAACATTTTAGTTTAACATTTAGTTTTGTTTATTATATTATTACCATATATTTTCTGATTAGTTTGGTCTCTATTCTTCTCATTTAGATTATTCTATTCTAGTTTTAGTTCATTTGCAGTGGTTATTTCCCTACATTCCTTTGTTCTCTGTGTCAAGTCAGCTTTTCTGTTCCCACGATGTTCCCGTATTTGCTTACTTCCTGTTTTATTTTGTTAGTCCCTCATCTGGCATTCACTGTGTTTTGTTTTACTTCCCTTGTCTTGTCTCCTGTGATTAGCTAGCTTGTCTTTCCCTAGTGTTTCCCATTGTTCCAATGACCTTATATGTATTTATAGCCTTTGTCTCCCCTCAGTTATTCATCCTGTTCTACTGTTTATCCGCCTGTGTGGTTTGTTGGAGTCTGTTTTCTGTCAGTCTTGTGAATTTACTGCCTCGGGTCGAAATAAAAGTTAGTTTTCAGTTTGTTTAAACCTTCTCAAAATCTGCACCTGGGTCCAAATTCTATGTAAATCCTGACCGTCAGACCGTACAATGGTCGAAACAACACACAACAAAACGATAGTTTAAAATAATTACTACAAGTCACTACTGCTAAGGTTTGTTTTGAAAGCTACTGAACCATGTAACCAAAAAGAAATATGTTTTTCACAAGTCCACATAGAGTCATGAAAACTTAAAAGGGGAGTATTTCATGAAACATGATCTTATTATTAGTTTTAGCTTTTGCAGTTACCATCACTAATAACATTCCAGTATCAAAACTGATCACACCATCAAGACACTAAAAGTTAAAAACCTAATTTTTATTCCTAACAATTCAATGAAATAGTTTTTCCCATACACACAGAGTTCTTGCAGAGCATCATTATTACTCACTTACTGCACAGTGAAAAGAGGAGGATGAGAATGCTCAGCATCCTGACAGGCAGCATGCTTGGACAGCATGCAGAAGGAATGAGGTGAATGGAGCAGTGTTTCAGGAGCATCCAGAGACTATCCAGCTTCAGGACCTGGGTTAAATGAACGTCAGCTCGATGCAGATTCTACTTATGATGACCGACTAAAAGTTTCACAGGCAGAAAAAAAAAACTAGAGAGGAAATTTAACGCCCTTGTGTACAGGAAACTCTGTGAAGCCCAAAATACAAAACCACATCTGCAGCCAGCCCTTTGTGGAGTAACGGTTGCTTATAGGTTGTCCTCCTCCCATATTTTATGTAATTTTTTAATGTAGTCTTTCACAAAGTGTTTTTTGTTTCTCTCCCGTGTTTTTTTGTCCAAATGGGAGTGAAAAATTATGCAATTTAAAAAAAAAATGTTGAAGAATACAAATTCTTTTAGGAAGTTGCACGACCGACAGCAGATTTCTCAAGTTAGTCAATATTAGTCATCATCCGGTTATTCATTTCATGCACATGTCACAGACTAGGTTAATTTTAAAATATCCTTTTTATTAAACGTAGAGTTACAAATAGAGTTTGTTTTATTCTTTCTGCACATATGTGAAGATCATCCACATCATGTCTTTCCTTTGCACATGTCCATAAGATAACCTTGTTATTTGGGTTTGATCATCATGCAAACCCGTTTAAGGGAGTACGATCCTCCATGGAACTCTGCCCAGTAAACGCCATCCTGGTACCGGCTTCGATAGTGTCCACCACGATACCACACACCATTCAGATTGGAGTGGGCACACATGTGATACCACCAGCCTCCCTTCTGATAATGAGCACAGTTACCTGATGACACAACAGAAGAAAATGAAGATGTTAAAAGGGAAATGTCACTATACAGCAGATAGCAATCAGGTAGGACCAGGGGAAGAGCAGACCGCCATAGCTGTCTTTGTCTCGATCCAAAGTGGTAAAGGCCTTGTTGCTGTGCCAGGAGAGGGAGTCCCCTGCATTGCCGTGATACAGTCCCAACCGCAGTCGATACCAGTCGCTCTCTGGTTCCACATAGAAGCTGTCATACTCAGCAAACACCTGCCGGCCACGCCAGTCTTCCAGGGCCACCCGCAACTTATACTGAGCCTGTTTGGTCAACCAGTACAGGTTTTCCAGACCAAGCCAGTACTCTCCATCTAGGTTCCCAAAGCCTTGCTGTAAAACATGATTAACCAGGTTTAATCACTCTAAGTTGCACAAATTCATCATGGCAACACTTAGACAGCAGATCTCCAGAGTAAGCGATGTCTAGTAGATTTATTAGCTCTTAAGAGCATACGTGCACACCTCCAGGATCTGTTTTAATCAAGTTTGTGGTATGTTTTCACTTATTACTTTTTATCTATTGATAATATCAAGCCCTTTCTCCTTATTAATACTAATTAGCGTTGCACTGTTGCCTCATGATCAAGACGGGCCTGGGTTCAATCTGGGGCCTTTCTATGTGGAGTTTGCATGTTCTCTGGGAACTCCAGCTTCCACCCAGAGTCCAAAGACATGCAGTCAGTGAGGTTAGGTTAACTGATTTAAAATTGCCCATAGATGTGAATGTGTGTGAATGGTTGTATGTCTCTCATCCTATGACATCTGAGATAGGCTCCAGCTCCCCCGCAACCCTGAATTGGATAAGTGCAAGAAGATGGATGGATAAGTAAAACGAGTGTAGCCTTTGTCATGTTTCATTTCTGTTGCATCCAGTTCGGAAGAGTTTGAGTTTCATTTGTTTAGTTAAGATCACTGCTCACTCACTTATTATAAAGCTGGTATTTACTCACTAATTTTATTAGACGAATGTAAAGATGCAAAGTTCTTCTCTTTTAAGCCTGAGAGACAGTGAGACTTCATTTATTTCAAAATGATCCCAGACATTTTATCTAGAGTTTTTCATTTTGGCTTTAAAGTTTTGCAGCTGTTACTGATTTTAATTTGATGATATTCTTTATGTGCATTTTTTTTTAAAACAACATAGGTTTTAAGTGATTTTTAAGTGGAAGTAAATTTGTATTTGTAACACTCTTAGGTTCACAATGAAATACTTGATTGTGTTTAATTAAATTGCTAGTTTCAGACTTATACCTTATACTGTTCCCAGTCTCTAAAGAAGTTGATTGACCCATCTTGTCTCCTCTGGATGACCGTCCACCCTCCCTGAGCTTGACTCTGTTCACACCAGGCCTGCAGGAGTCGGTTGGAACTCTGCGGCCGGAGCAAATAGATCCCACTGGTAGTTTCACCTGATTCCAACACATGCTGACAGTCCCACCATGGCCCTGAGTGAAGGGAAAATACAAGCAAGGTGACTAATAAAAGCAACATGCAATTGTAGTGATGTAATATTACAACATATAACATTTTTTAGTATTAAGTACGAACATGGAAGATATCTTTAGAGGTCTTTTATGGCTTTAAAAAAAATATAGGACACTGGAAAACCCAACAGGAAGCTTCTAACAGAGGGTTTTGAAATTCAGTTTGGACATCAGGAAAATCACAGATCTTATTATTTCTCTTCCAGCACATATTCAGTGTCTCATGCCACACTGGTAAGATAGACACAGGAATGTGCACAAACAACAATGTATACAAAGAAGAGAGACTCCCACACCAAGTGATAAGCCCTAATGGTCTGTCATGACTTGAACTCTCTCTCTCTTTCTCATTACACACTGGAGGAAGTGTTGAGTTACACAGATGTTTCATCCTTTTGGGTTCTGCAGCTCATATTCTCTGGTTTGTAATTGCAAGTTCAAAAGGGAAGTGTTATAAAAAGTTCAAAAACTGTTCTGTGCATGTCTTCATTAGAAAGTGTTTTGTGCTGTGACAAGAGCTGCTGTTTTCAGAAGCTGAGGTTCCCAGGGTGGACAGATAATAGCAGGTCACTGACTCCAACAGCCACTAGTGCTTATCTAAGCAGTTAAATAAATCTGACAGGACATAGACATATATATAAACACCAAATAACTCTAATCAGGTGCTACTATAAACCATGTTTTCAACTCCATCTTTGAAGAAGCCGAGATGTTGTTCAAAATGTAAATAAAACGATAGAAAGATTTGTCAAGATGCATAAAGTAAGTGCTTTCTACGATGACAGAGCGCTCAACCATCAAGCTTCATTGATACAGTCACACACACACACATTCACTACTACATTACACGCAGGAAGGTTCACTTCCTTTCTGGGCCAAGATTATTTCAGTGAAAACAGAAATTGTGTTTGATATGGGTGTTGTACCCTCGACACAGAAGAAGAGAGGAACCATCTGGTTTGTTATCAGTGCATGGTTAAAAGACCACTATCTGTCATAGCATGGGTGACTTGCATATCTGTGGAGGCACAATTAATGCTGGGAAAACCTTTTTTAGACCTACAGCAGTTGGTCTCATCAATTCCCAAATATGGCGTTGTTAACTCAAGGAGAGATGTAATGTGGGGTAAACATGACCCTGTGCCAACATAAACATTTTTCCCACATTTGATGTGTTTTCTTTGAACTATATTCAGTAGAATTCATGTTTAATATTGTGTTGAAGTGAAGAATTACTCCGAGTTTTATTTACATCTAACACAGCATTCAAACTTTTTTGGAAACAAGCTTGCATATTGACCTACCTGGAGTTTTTGTGACAGGAAAGCTAAAGAAGGAAGGGTCTGTAGGACTGCTGGTGGTAGTGGGGGGATGGAAAGGACCTCCCCCTGTTTGAGCTTGCTCTAATGGGAGAGCACTTTGGTCCCGTTGAACATCATTGGTCATTTGGTTGGTTTCAGAACTGTAATTCAGATGCACATTTGACTGGCTTTTGGGTGGTTCAGTAACGACCTGTTCAGACAAAAAAAAAAAAAAAAAACAATCCAAAAAATATTCTGAGTCCTTTTTTATAAATCTTGTATAAATAGGCAGATGTAAGATTTGTTTTTTTGCCCCTACCTGAGGGGACTGGGCAGAGTCCCTGCACTGGCACTTCTTCTCCAAACGGGCAATAAACTGGTTGTGTGAACTCATCATAGAGGTGAGGGCTCCATATTTCTTCTCCAGCTCCCTGTAATCCCTGGACACCTGCAGTGCCTGAGATGTCCAACCATTCACAGCATAAGGATACATTTGACAATGATGAGTATAACATCTAGTTCCGCTGCTCTAGACTCACCTGTGCTGTCGCATTTAGCAGAAGGTTCTCCACCTTTTGCTGCTCCAAGGCCTGATCTTTCTTGTTTATAACTTCATGTAGCAGCTGAGCATAGAGCTGGCTGATGCGAGAATTCATACTGCTGCTCTCTTTGCGCAAGGCCCTTACTTCAATGGCAAGGGCCCCTTCCTGCTCCAGTTGGCTTCTTAGCTTCTCTAGTAGTTCCTGCTGTCGTTTGAGCTCTGCCCATAAGGCTGACACTTCTGAATGGTTGGTAGGAGCAGGCTGCGTGTTCAGACACAGCGCCCCAGTCAATTTCTGCTGAGGCACTATGAAGGTGTAAGAGCACCGGCCTGTTTTTGTTTCTGAAGAACGTGATGAACCTTTGTTGTCATCCTGGGATCCCTCCTTCTGTCCGCCAACTTCTGGCACGTTCACACAAAGTGTAAGAAAAAGAGGCAGAACTACTGTCAGTGCCTTCTCCATGAATCTGTAACAATCCTGAGGACACACAAAAAGCAATAGTTTCTCATCAGGTAATTAGCACTTTAATACACAGACATACACTTTGCATGTTAGTAAATAAGTATCTGGTGAATCTTGACTTTTCACCAGATGTTTCCTTACAAAGACAGAGTATGCGCATTTTCTTGAGTTTAGCAGGTCAACACAGAAGGGACAAAGGTCAACACAAACCAGTCAGAATCAACACTTCTCCATCTCAGGGTCAACAGTACAGTAAGCTCCACACCCAGATACAACAGCCATGGTCAACACAGTAACCAAGGCAAACAGACCAACACAGATGTACAGCTCTTCCACAAAACAACAACATGAGACCCATCGCATTGTGTTATGTAGCTTTCTCAGTTGCTGTGGGTAAGAATGAGACAATTTCTTCTGTCAGAGATGATAAAAAAACATGCACCATAATGATTTAACTATGTGAAGATTAATGTAGCTATAAACAGTGCAAGTGTATTCAAGTCTACCTGAAAGTAGATATAATTAAACATTGTGACCATGCATAACTTACTGTGCCAGCTGGTTAGACAGTTTTTGGTGTTTTTGTTGCAGCTCCCAGGACAAAATCGCAGAAAAGTAGACATCAAATGTTAAGACATAAACAGTGATATCAAAAAAAAAATCTTCCTCTAAATCAAAAGCTGTTAATGATCTTAATAAAATGTTGAACTAAAACTGATGGCAGAAAACAAAAAGACTGATAACTACACAACTGCTGCTTTGTCTCTAGAGTTTCTGTCTCAGGCAGACAACTAATTACAAACTCCTGCCTCCCAGAACTGGTTGTTTAGCTGGGTGCAGGAATCTAGGGTGTCTCCTCCCTCTGTCATTAACCCACAACCCTGCTGTCAACTCTATCCTGCTGTAGCACCTTATCAGTGTGGCATGATTATTTTTGAAATACATTGCCTCTTTTTTCTGATGCACATTTGGCTTGTTTTCTGTGGCCTAATTTTATGAAAGCATAAAAAAGACCACTGCAGCATTAGGGCCTTATATTGGGACTCATATTCTCTAGTGTGACTTCAACAAACAGACAGTGCTGGGAATGTAGTGAAGTGATAGTAATGATACCAGTCTAGGAAAAGACTGTTGCCTCTTTATGCCACAAAGACTAGAATAAAGGCTGCACCTGTACTTCAGCCTTCTTTGTGACTGCAGTGGCGCTTCAAAAATGGTTGTATCCTGTATGTAAAGGTTTCGTCCTGTATGTAACCATGCTTATTCAGTGAGTCTGTTTTGTTGCCAAGACGGTGACTCTCAAATTAAAAGTGGATTGGTCTGCTGCTCTAAATGCCATTACAGCTCTTTATACTGCTGCAGGTGCTTGTTCGGGAAATTCTGGGTCCCATCACATTCTGTGAAAAGTAAAGCTTCACACTCATCAGCTTTTTATGATTTTCATAAATTAACCCACTAGACTGAGTGATGCTGGAGGACCAATATATATGTATATATGTATGTATGTATGTATATATATATATATATATACATACATACATACATACATACATACATACATACATACATACATACATACATACATACATACATATATATTGGTCCTCCAGCATCACTCAGTCTAGTGGGTTAATTGCAGCAGATTATGCACTTTGTTATAATAATAATAAGTTGTGATGGTCTGAGTTGCCTTTTACATGACAGCAGTGGCTCTGAGATAGTTCTTTGCTACTGCATCATCTTTATGGGAAAATCAGCAATACTGAAAAACAGTAAAGATAGTCACAGTCACACAGTGCTGAGGTCAAAGTGTGAACAGAAACCACACCTAAAACGCTGTCTCTATTTCTACTTTCAGATCAGCTTACAGTATTGCACTGGGTCACACCCAAGCTCTGATCACACATTTCTTTTTTCATTATGGTTTTCTCTATACTGCCAAAACAAATAAACACTTTTTTTCTTATGTCAGAGAGACAAAGACTTTACGCTCTCATTAACGTCATGATGCTACATTTAGAGTATTGGTTTTCTATCAAAAATTGTATAATTAAACTGTTGAACTTCAAATAAGCCAATGTTTGCCCATAGAATGAATATAATGAATATAGCCGTTTTCTTTGTGTGTGTGTGTGTGTGTGTGTGTGTGTGTGTGTGTGTGTGTGTGTGTGTGTGTGTGTGTGTGTGTGTGTGTGTGTGTGTGTGTGTGTGTGTGAGTTTGAGGCCTTGCAAATTGCAGAAAGAAATGAGTGGCTCAAGACTTTTCCATAATACTGTGTTCTTGTTTATTGAGTGTATATTGAATTTCGTCTTGATGCATTCTCAATCATCCAGGAAAGTAAATCTCCAAAAGTTGATTCTGTTCATCTGGACGTAGCGTTTTGTGTTTCATCACTCATCCAAATTCAAATTCAAATTCAAATTTTATTTGTCACGTACACAGTCATACACAGTACGATATGTAGTGAAATGCTTGGATAACTGCTTGTGACCTAAAGAAAACAAAAAAGGAAAAGGCTATGAATAAGATAGGAAATAAATATGAAAAATTAAAAAGGGTAAATTTAACTAAGAAGGAATAAAATATAAATTAAGGTTAAAAATGAAATAACTGTACAACACAAATTAGAATGAAGGGTAAATTTAACTGGGAAGGAATAAGATAAAATATATAAATTAAAGTTGAAAATAAAATAACTGTACAACAAAATACACAATATAGAACTATATAAGAATGTATGAAGAAATCTAAATATAAATAAATATATACACAATAACAGCAGCTGTACAAGTATTAACCGGAAATGAAGAATATAGTGACCAGTGTTGTGCAAAAAAACAATGTTTTTGCACACATTGTTTTTTTGCACAACACTGGTCACTATAATGTCCAGAAAGTCCAGTGTGTGTGTAAAAACCATATGTTTGGGTCAGTACTGTGTGATGGTGTGATTGAGAGACCGTATCGCCTGCGGGAAGAAGCTCCTCCTCAGTCTCTCTGTGTTGGTCTTCAGGGAGCGGAATCGCTTTCCTGACCTCAGCAGAGAGAACAGTCTGTTGTTGGGATGGCTGAGGTCCTTCACGATCTTCCTGGCCTTGGTCCAGCACCGCCTGCTGTAGATTGAGTGCAGGTCAGGGAGCTCGGAGCGGATGGTGCGCTCAGCTGACCGCACAACCCTCTGTAGAGCTCGTCTGTCCTGCATGGTGCTGTTCCCGAACCAGGTTAAGATGTTTCCCGCCAGGATGCTCTCTATGGTGCACGAGTAAAAGTTCCTGAGCACCTTGGAGGGCAGTTGGAAGTCTCTCAAGCGTCTGAGGTGGTAGAGACGCTGACGGGCCTTTTTCACCACGGTGTTGATGTGACAGGACCATGACAGGTCCTGCGTGATGTGAACTCCGAGGTATTTGAAGCTGTCCACTCTCTCCACTGGGCACTCGTTGATGACGGGGGTCTGGTAGTTCCTCTCCTGCTTAGTGCTGAAGTCCACTATCAGCTCCTTTGTCTTACTGACGTTTAGAAGGAGGTTGTTCCTCTGGCACCAGTTCTCCGGATTCCTAATCTCCTTCAGGTAGGCCGTCTCGTGACATCTTCAGTCTCAGCTGACTGCAGGTTTCCCCAAATCTTATAAACAGTATATTTGCATAATGACTGAAACCAGCCCACTTCAGTGGTTTGGGGAAACCTGCAGTCAGCTGAGACTGAAGATGTCACTTGGATGAGCGATGAAACACAAAACGCTACGTCCAGATGAACAGAATCAACTTTTTGAGATGTATATTGAATTAAATAGATAGAATTAGAATATGTTACTTGTGTTACTTTATTTTTCTTTTATTATTATTCCAAAATTCATAGAAAGGGAGGGGGTCGATTACCATCTTTCAAAGAGATGCAGCCGTCTCAGCTGTCTACGGCCATCCAGCGGTTACTATGATGAACTGCAATTGGAAAAAACAAAGTAGCGTACACCGGCTAGGAACTATCGAAGACACGAGAAATACGGACTTATTAGCCTGTGACACACACTAGAAAAGCAGAGTAGAGCCATGTGGGTGGCGTCACGTTAACTTCAGTTTGGACTAACTGTTGGTTAATATCGTCAAAAAATGAGCTTGATCGTTCTTGGTAGCTTAAGTATAGTATAGCGATAGTTTTTGTGAGTGTGTTTTTGTTCCCATTACACTCTTGCGCTCTGTTTCGAGCTGAATTATGGGGAAATCAAAGGTAAGTACCGGCCTGTGCTAAAAAATTAGCCGATGTGGATTGAAATGCTGCTATTAAAGAGGCTATTTAATCATTGTTAGTTTGCGAAAAACCAAACTGTTACTTTTATTAAATGGAAACCCTGTTGGGTTGTAGTTAGCGATGAGTATGAAAATGTGTGTAGTTTGTAAAGCTAGTTGTGTCGTGAGACCCTTTCACGTTAGCCTTCTTTTCACTAAACTTAAAGCTAAACGTGAGACCAGCAACAGTCAGTAATTGACCCCTTTACTAATATGTGTTTATCGCCCTCAACAGACCCGGAATCAGAAGAAAGACCGATTACAGGCCAACCATGAGGCCGAGGAGACTTACTCGGCTGTGCCCCACACTTTGGTGTTTCACCGGGGCCAGGTTGGAAAAAACGTGGGTCAGCTCATTATCGATATCCGAAAAGTCATGGAGCCCTACACCGCAGTCTCTCTCAAGGTCCCTTCTTTGAGTTCTTTAGGCAACTATTGTATTGATTTATTCATATTTTATTTCTGCAGACTGTGCGTGAAATCGTTTTACTTTTTTACCAAAAAAAAAAAACAGGTTAGGAAGAAGAATGTGCTCAAAGACTTTGTTGCGATAGCAGGACCACTGGGAGTGACGCACTTCAACATCTTCAGCAAAACGCCCACCAGTATCAACATGGTAAGATGACCTTAGAGTATTGATTGACTGAGGCCTATAATTTACCTCTAAATGTGCTTGGTGTCAGAGCTAAAGTAGTTAAGTCATTT
Organism: Astatotilapia calliptera; assembly: GCF_964374335.1. Classification (NCBI taxonomy): domain Eukaryota; kingdom Metazoa; phylum Chordata; class Actinopteri; order Cichliformes; family Cichlidae; genus Astatotilapia; species Astatotilapia calliptera. The sequence goes on along the minus strand of NC_137425.1, from coordinate 10,688,624 downwards.
GAAAATAGCGAAATATTAGACCTTTTTTAATTTTTACATTTTATATTGTTTAATATTAGCAAGCACCTGGCTTCCTGTCACATCAAGTTGAGAATCCTTATATTAGACTGTAAACAAATGCATTTGCAACTGTATGTCAAATCTGTGGCTCTGTTATAAATCTAATCAAACATTCTTCTTACAGAGAGTTGCTCGTCTTCCCAAAGGTCCCATGCTTCATTTCCAGGTCACCAAGGTAAATAATTTAAACTGTGCATGCAAAATAAAACTAAATCAAATGAGTCATGGGTTCATGACATTTTAAAATGTGATTAATAAATGTTTTTCAAAGTAAACGCACTGATGTGCCCAAACTACCAAAGTTGCGATTTCTTTCTTGATCGTTCTATTCCTTACTTTTACAAAGTTGTTTTTTTGTTTTGTTTTTTTTCCAGTACTGTCTTATCAAAGATGTCGTTTCATCTCTGAAGAAGCACAGGATGCACGAGGAGCAGTTCAAGTATCATCCGCTGCTCATCCTTAATAACTTTGGACAAGATGGCATGCATATCAAACTTATGGCCACCATGTTCCAAAACATGTTTCCTTCCATAAATGTGCACAAGGTGGGTTTTACCACTAAAGCTACTGCAATATTTTTTCCTTGGGTGACTCGAGGTTTAAAACCTCATTGATATGATGAAAGTATAGTCTTCTGAGTTTATGTGAAGATTTATCAAAAGTAAACGCTTTCTGATCTCTCTGTTGATCCATTCAGCTTTGTGATTGCCTAACCCTGACTTCCACTCAAGAGGAATGTTTCGTTCTGTTTCTTATGTTTTAGATAAGCCTCAACACCATCAAGAGGTGTGTCCTGTTAAGCTACAATTCCGAATCAGAGGAAATTGAATTCCGGCATTAGTAAGTAAAAATTGGCTATTCTTTATCATTTTAAGTTGCTTATAAACATCAGGTCACAACGCTTTTGAATCTATACATCTGCGCACACATCACAGATGATGCGCTGTTAAGGAACGTACACGAAACTAGTTCCAGTTACTTAAACCTACATTCAACAACAATCCTGTGAAATTCGGGCTCAGATGATGACAGACCTTGACTTGACTGTTCAGTGATCTATGTCCAAAGTAAACGCACTGATGAGCCCCCACAGGATAAAAACATTTGTTTGGTTTTTTTTACTCTGTTTACTGATTACACATTGAAATTGACCAATATGTTGTTCCCACCCTGCAGCAGCCTCAAGGTTGTCCCTGTGGGAGTGAGCCGTGGAGTCAAGAAGCTGATGCAGGAGAGGTTCCCTGATATGAACAAGTTTGAGGATATCAGTGAGCTGCTGATGAAGTAAGGTTCTTTTTCAGGTACAATTGCTGTAGCCTCGAGGATTAAAAGGGGCTCGGATTTGTAGCCGTTGGTGAGCTGGAGTTTTGTCTAATGAAATGTTCTTTGTAACCATTCTCAGGGGGGCAAACCTCTCAGAAAGTGAAGCTGAGCAAGATGAGGAGCACAACGTTACCGAACTTCCACAGGTCTACTCTGGAAGAGGCAACATGGCGTCCCAGCAGAGTGCCGTCCGCTTGACCGAAGTGCGTACGCGCACAAAGTTGATTTATTTTTTTTATTTTTTTTTCCCTAAATAGTGTTTGAGTGGTGCTGAAAATTTCATTGTGCTGTTCTCAGATTGGTCCTCGCATGACTCTGCGGTTAATGAAGATTCAAGAAGGGATGGGCGAGGGGAACGTCATATATCACTCCATGAGTAAGCGCATACTTTTCCTAATTTTTTCTTTAGCATACGCAGGGGTGTACATGATGAAAAAAACTGTATGAATTCTATGATTTCTCTCTAAAAAAAAAAAAAAGTAAACGCTTACTGATACACCCTGAACTTGCAGAATTTTATTTATCGTTTGGAAGCTGGCAAAAACTGTTCTTAACCAGGAATTATTTGTACAATCCTTGTAGTCTCCAAGACGGAGGAAGAAATCCAGGAGATCCTGAAGAGGAAGGAGGCAAAGATAAAAGAAAAGGAGGAACGCCGGAAAAAGCAGGAGCAGAACATCGCTCAGAAGACAGAGAAAAAAGAAGAGCACAGGTAATTTGGCTTTCAAATGTTTTGACTTTCCTTTTTTTGTATCCATTTTTTGATGCGGTTTATGACAAACTGTGTCGCTATTTCTTTCTCACAGGAAAAAGAGCCTGGAAGGCATTAAGAAGAAACGTGCCGAAGCTGAAGAGGACAGTGAGGTGGAGGATCCAGGGGCTCAGGACGGTCAGGGAGCTGATGCTGAGTCTGATGACGAGGCAGAGTACTACAGACAGGCCGTAGGAGAGGAGCCAGAAGAAGGTGACTGTAGCTCATTTACTTAACACTTTTAGTTCACTGGGGTCTTTTTAAGTATTAACAGATGTTTTCCATGTAGGCATGTTTCCGAGTGGAAAGAAGAAGAGGAGGAGTTCAGAAAAATCTCATGGACCTGCCAAGAAGAGGAAGTTGTCCCCTGGTCAATCTTTAAAAGACAGAGGTTCCAAATCACCAGGAGGACAGCATAGAAACCAAACAGGGAAAAAACAACAGAAAGAAGGATGGAAGAAATCCAGGGATGGGGAAAAATCATTTGGGAAGAAAATGAAGCCTACAGGAAAGGCTTTTGGAGCAAAGAGAGCTGGAGAGCAGGATAGATTTGGTGGGAAAAGGAGAAATGGGGACAGACCATTCAAGTCTAAAAGTCAGAAAGGCAAAATGGGCTTTAATAAGAGTGCAGGAGGAAGAAAGCAAGGCTTCAATAAGAGTGCAGGAGGAAGAAAGCAAGGCTTCAAACAGAGGAAGGGAAAAGGCTGACCTTCAGTACTTCCTTTTAAACTGGACTTGGAGAAATTTTCTGTTTCCAATAGGAAACGTGGAAAAGTTATTTAACTGGTGAATGCTTTATCTGCAAGTGACGCCTGTGAGAGTTTCCTGTTAGCATTTATATTTGTCACCAGAAAACCGACCTCTTTCTGTTATGCAAAGATCTTTGAATTTCAAACTGTATTTGTTCTGTAAATAAATTGACTCCCAGTTTGTCTCTTTTTAATCGATCTTTTGTTTTACTAAACTTTAAGTAACTGCAAAGAGATACAAAGTTGGAAGAAAGCAGCCAGCAACTATTAGTATCTCTTCCTGAGTTGCTGTCCAAGCATGATGTCATGGAAACACTGTTACAGATGAGGGAAAGCTAAATGAAAAATAACCGCATTACATGAGCACCTTTTGATACCAGTTTAAAATGAAATGAAATATTAAGACTTTTAATGAAAAGTTCATGTCACCTATTGTTTTTGACACATTATTGAAAGCAAAATATGTTGATCTTTCTGAAAATAAAGTATCTGAGAAAAAGATGTTTAAGTATGATAAATGAAGATTCAAGTGTTTAAGGATCATAAAAATGAACTTGACCTTTAATAGTCCTTTTTACTATATTTAATAACTGCTATGACACATTTTCTAAGCTTTCATGTACAGTTCTGAACATTTGACACAAATATTGATGTGAAATCCAGAGTTGCATTGAGGATAAGAAAAAGGGAAGTAGTATATTGCCAATCATAGCCAAACAAGTAATAATAAGCAAAGCAGCTCCCTCAGTGCATGTTGGCCCAGCACCACAAAAGGACGATGTTGGCTAGTTTTTTAAAATTCCTGGTCAGCAATTGACTTTTTGTTTTTACTCTATGTGATATGGAATAGATTACATTTGTTATAATGTGAATATATATATGTATAAATGATCCTCCCAAATTTAGACTAATGGCAGATGAAGGGAAAGATTAAAAAACAAAACAAATGTGGATGGAAGCTTTGCTACAACATACCCAATCTGTCCTGTGACTATTACAGATGCTTGACGTTGGCGTCGTGCTTTTCCTTCTTCTAGTTGTGAAATAAAGACAAAGGGTATGAGGAAGTTGCTTCTATGCTCATGCGTGCGTTCCGCTTCTCGCTCACTTCTATCACCGACAGAGATAAGAATGGTACTTGAGAAGTGTTTCATATTTTTCCTATCTATCACGCAGGACTTAACTTTCAAGTCATAACGCACTATTCGTCACCCTTTCGGTAAGAGAAAAAAAGAATTCATTACTAAATATAATCTCTGTTTTAGCTGTAACACTTTTAAACTTTTAGATAGTGAAAAGCGGTTTCTATAAATAGCTTCAATAACTTCCTTTTCTACAAAAATATAAATTTGTGCCAGAATAATTGTTGTTTTATTAGATAATGAAATTTAATGCATTAATATACTTTGATTTGCAGGGCTTGGACAGTTCTAACAGTGTACCTAAAAGCAAATTAAAAGCATGCTGTCTAACTTCTCTAAATGTGAGAAGTTTCAAACAGGCGCCCTGCCTGTGGTGTATGGAGTTGAGTTTGTCGTGGCTCTGGCTGGAAATCTGTTCGCCCTGTGGCTGCTGGTCGTCAAAGAGAGAAGAAACTGGCACACCGGTGTTGTTCTGTCATGCAACTTAGCCATCAGCGACCTGCTGTACGTCCTCACCCTGCCGTTGTTAATCGTCTACTACTCAAAGGACAAGCACTGGATGTTCGGCGACGCTGTGTGCAAGCTGGAAAAGTTTCTTTTCACATGCAACTTATATGTGAGCATCTTCTTCATCATGGCGATAAGCGTGAATCGATGCGTGGCCCTCGCTTGTCCATTTTTCACCCGCTCCTATATAACGCCTGGCCACGCCAAGGTCACCAGTATAGTCATATGGGTCATCGTTGGAGTCATTTCCAGTCCGGTGTTGAAATTTGCATCTGTTTGCTCAGATGGGTCTAATAACAAAATTCAGTGCGTGTCCTTCTGCAACGAGACTGAACACCCTCACTATGTTTACAAATTTTTCCTCTCTATGTTTGGGTGTCTGTTTCCCTTCCTGGTTACTTTCACTTCTTACTGTGTGGTGATTTGGGTAGTTTGGAAGAATGTTAACATAACCCCTCTTGAGAAACGCAAAGTCGCCCTGTTAGTCGCATCAGTGCTTGTGCTGTATGCCATTTCTTTCGTGCCTTATCATTTCTTTCAGATTTATCACTTGCATCTAAGATTATTGCATCCGGACAACACTGTCTGTTGGATCTATGATATGTACCAAGTGTCAAAGGGACTGGCAACTGTGAACATGTGTATCCATCCGGTCCTTTACATGGCTGTGTTTGACAGTATGAGAGTAGCATGTTGTGGAAAAAGCTCAGAAGACAACATCGGGGGGTGATGAGCTGTTGCTCTTGTTGTGGTTTTTGTGTACAGTCTAACACATGCAATGCAATGCATATAGCACTTGCTTGACTTTCTTGTAGCTATCTTATTTCAAAGTGTTACTAGTCTCTATTATGACTTTTCTAAAACACTTTCATTGTGTTTCTTTTGGTTAATTTCCTGTTGGCCTAGTTCAGCAATAAAAATTATACTGAATCAGTTATTTCTTTTCATTTTGTTTGCAAGGAGCCAGCCTTTCTTATATTTTTAAGTGCTCCTGAGCAATAGTTCTCTATGGTTTCACAAATTTTCAGTCCAGTCCTTGCATCTGATCACATCACCTGAAAAACGTTTTGTTTTTGTGTTTGTTTGTTTGTTTAACCATTTTATATTGACATATGAATCATTCAAGCATTAACAAAGTCCTCTATGGCAAAGGATGAACCCGAGTTGTGTCTACAAATAACAGACAACATAGCAAAGAACCAATTTTTAAATGTATCTTTTAATTTTTTGTTGCTAGCAGCTTGTCAGAAAAATATTTTAACTTATTCAAAGTACTTTAGTTGAATCTATGAAAATTCCCAAAGATAAATAAAATATTTTTTGCATCAACAACATGATTCCCAACGGGATATTAGTCAAGTGCAGTGTGTCCTTCAAAAAATCTAAGGAAACTGAACAAGTGCAGAACAAAAGAAGAAGTGATGGGTCTGAAAAAATCAAGCTGTGTATGGCAAATGATCAGTCCTGACACCTCGCCTGAGATATGCATCTGGCCCTTGAGCAGATCTAACATTTCTTTGACCTATGCATCTCAGAATTTTCGGTTGTCTGCAGGAGAGACTGCACCCAATTGGACAAGAAACCAACTTCTTTTAAAATGCTTTACTACAATTGACAACATGTTAAATCAAGTCAACATGCCAGCTTCTAAAGTTGACCGACCATCATCTACAGACATCTACCACTTGAGTGAGACAGGCTGCAGTGGTGCAACCTCTGTCCAAAGGATTTGTAAAGGTGCAATCTCCATAAATACCTTATGTTCCTTGACTTGAATGCAGACCAACAGTGCTTTGAAGAATACTGCTAGAAATAAAGGTTTTCTAATGCCCCAAAATTTGCTCTTGAATGTGCTTCTTTTCCACTATCAAACATGTGAGGAAGGTTTGAAAGAATCCAGAATATTATTTAATTTTCACTAATCTAGTTTTGTGTAGTAGAAGTCCCTTTAAAAATGTAGTTGGTCGAATTGAAAAATGAAAATCCTTGTTATTGTTGCTCTTAAAAAAACTTTTTAAATTAAATTTCATGTTCATGTAAATTGCATGTTCGTGTCTTTGTTTGTTTGTTTTTAAACCCCTAAGATCTCAGATATTGCTTTCTGTTAAAAACTTAATTTTACATTTGCGTAGAATTTTCCAGATTATTATCAACCCCGATGTTTAATTTGGTTTGGTTTTAGACAATGAGTTCTGCGCTCTTATTTTGAAGCAAAAAAAAAAGGGATTACACTATACTTTTATTGTGAAGTGGTAGGAAGTGCGTACAGTAGCGACGCCGCTCGACTCATACTGCTCCGGTCCTAAAGTGAAGCTAGCAGTGAGGATGCCGTCGAGTGAATACGACGAGTAAGTTCTGTTTGTTTCATTTCATACTGTGAAGTCTTTATTGAGCTCAAAATAACGAGGCATTTTCGCATCTGTCTTTCAGCTCCAAGCCCAGCTGGGCTGATCAAGTTGAGGAGGAAGGAGATGAAGGTAAAGAGCCTATTATCAGCTTTAGCTAATGCTAACACATCTGCTGTAGTCCAGTGACTCAAGACGGAGGCCGGCTAGGCGGTTTCCACTTCCACGTGGTTGTTAGGCGTAAACGTAGAGCTAAAAATGTGTTTACCTGAGACATTTGGGTTGTCTAATTATGCAAAAGCTGGAGTGATATATTCGTGTGACTGACATGGATGGACGATTTATTGATGAAAAGAGTTACCGATATATGCTGAGGCCTGTAACAGTGACGTAAGCAGGGTCTCTCAGTACTAACATGAGTGCAGCTATCAGCTAGCAGGCTACGCTAGCAACACAGCTGTGTTAGAAGTAGGGTTTCAGCGCCACGGGTAATCAAAAGTCAATAAGTCTCTTATTGCAAATAAGAACACCCGAGTGTGAAATCCAATTCAGAACTGGATATTTGATCAAAAGATGAGCCTTGATGGTGCTTTCATTGAGAGTTTGATTGAATACGTGGGAAGCGAAGCTCTTCAGAAACGGGGCGTGAAAAACAATCGTTTTTCTAGTAGTTTCAAGGACTAAACTGAATGTTTTCTTCACAGGCACACTGCCATCCCCCAAGGAGACCATCAAAGGAAATATTAAAACTGTCACGGAATATAAAATAGATGATGATGGAAAGAAGTACAAGGTAATAAAACGTTTATTATGTCGTTTTTACAAGACTCATTATACAAAGTCTTATCTTCATTATATTTAAATGGTTAAAAATGCATCTATCATTGCATTTGTAGACCAATAGAGTTATAAGAATGGATGCAGTGATTGCATTACTTTTGTTAAGGAGATATAGATACTGTCTGTAGTGCTGTAGGACAAGTAGTTTTTTCTCCCACTCATTGATCCTTTGCTAAGCATGGGTGTCGCCCATGTAGTAATTGCAGTCTAAAACAGGGCTCTGGAGGAGCATGAAAAAAATGGCTGCACAAAAAAGTGCAGGAAAAACGGTTGTTACTGATATAACTGCAGTTCTGTAACGGAGTGTGATAAGGTTTATCATCGATTGTGTAAGGTTATCAGGCTTTAGTCTGTGGTGTCCATGGTCAACCCTGGGCTGCACCTCTGAAACCCTGTGGCACATGATGGGTTGTACAATTTATTTTGAGCATTAGAACTTCATAAGCTATGAGTAATATATGTTAAAAAGCAATTACAGGCACATTTAAAACATAGATACAGAGTAAAACCCATTCTTGTTTTCCATCTACTAGATTCTAAATTTACAAACTTCTCAATTGACATGTTATACAGCAAAGTTACAGATGTAGTCATTAAATGGTTTTTAATATTTCTTTTATTGATACCAGATGCCCTCTAGAGGTCATAGTTTCATCTGAAAGCTTCGAGTAAGACTGCATTTTTCAAGATTTGTATAGATTTTATTAGAGGCGCATTAGTTCAGGGTGGCTGCGGTAAAGCAGGTCATCTACTAACTGGAAGGTTGGTTGTTCGGTTCCTTGCTGCTCCAGTCTGCATGCCAAACTATACTTGGGCGAGACACTGAACCTGATGCTTTCATTGAAGTGTTAATGTTAGATAGAAAGCAAGGTAGAAAAAATGCTTTTGTTAATTGGTGAATGAGACATGTTGCATAAAGCCTGAATAGAGTAGATGACTGCTAAATGAGAACCAGTCCTTTTAACATAACCTTCTTAAATATTTGCACTTGCTGTATACAAAGAAACTTGTTTGTAATATTATTAATTAATATTAATATTGATTTATATGTTGTTGATTTTGTTTCTTTGTCCTCTAGATTGTGCGAACCTTTAAGATTGAGACAAGGAAAGCCTCAAAAGCTGTTGCCAGAAGAAAGGTCTGTCTTTAAATTAAATAAAAGTAAACCTTTTTCCACTTTATCCATGAGCAAAATAGTAAACTCTGTGTCAAACATTATCCCGCACTCATTTCAGAACTGGAAGAAATTTGGTAACTCTGAGTATGATGCACCAGGTCCTAATGTTGCCACCACTACCGTCAGTGATGATGTCTTCATGACTTTCATCTCCAGCAAAGAGGTGAGAGTCTTGCTTTTTTGTGTTGCTGCTTTTGTTTACTGTTCTAATAAAAAAAAAAAAAGTTAACTATGGTGTAGCTTTGCCTTTTTACTTGATGTATCTTTTTCATTTTGTAGGACTTAAATGCCCAAGACCAGGATGAAGATCCGATGAACAAACTGAAAGGACAGAAGATCGTGTCTTGTCGTATTTGCAAAGGTGATCACTGGACTACACGCTGTCCGTACAAGGACACCCTGGGCCCAATGCAGAAGGAGCTGGCTGAACAGCTCGGGCTTTCTACTGGAGACAAGGATAAGCCTGCTGGTTCAGGTATCATGAACATACCATTCATATAGTCAAATTTTTGCTGTCAGATGTTCTGTTGCGGTTTGGTGTTCCTAAAGTTATCATGACTAATGTTGCATGCTTTTCCTTTCACCAGCGGAGCCAGAGCCTGCACAGCCTGCACAGAGCAAGACCGGGAAGTATGTTCCTCCGAGCCTGAGGGATGGAGGCACCAGAAGAGGGGAGTCCATGCAGCCTAACCGCAGAGGTGGGTGCACATTGTCTGCTTATACTATTCACACCCGTTATTCTTTGAGAAATTGCCATAGGCATTATAAAACATGGATGTAACTTCCAGGTCAGAAAAATGAAGCCAGTGCAGCAATGCAGCCATCTGGTGGCTTTCTATTGTGTTGCCACCAGATGGCGATAGAAATGCAGGGTTTCAAAAAGACTTCCAGTCCTATAGAAGTTTAGAGGGAAAGGCTTTCTTAGTTTATGGGCTCTCACTTATTTTTTTTTCACTTTTTTGGAAGTCTTAGTAATGCTATGTTTCAAAAGGGAAGATGAAATTGCATGCTCAATGGCTAATGAGTTGTCAGTCAAAAGACATTACACTGAGCTTGCAGTGTTACAGTCACACCCAGCCTCCCAAATTGCGTCCAGTTTTTGCAACCGAGATGGCAACAGTGGAAATGCTAAACTTCAGGGCTTCAAAACAGATCTTTAGAAACTAGTGGATGGTGTAATGGTAGTGGTATTATGGTTGATAATGCCTGCACAGCCTCAAGTATTGTTCAATAGAAACACTGTTTGTTTTTGACAGCTGATGACAATGCTACCATTCGTGTCACCAACCTGTCTGAGGACACCCGTGAGACAGACCTGCAGGAGCTCTTCAGACCATTTGGCTCAATCTCAAGGATCTATTTGGCCAAGGACAAGAACACGGGACAGTCGAAGGTCAGTTATAAAGCGAACATTTGATTTAATAAAGTGTCAGCAACAATTTCTTAACAAACCTCTTTCCAAGACGGTGTAGCTGATAAATTGACTACAATGTTTAGTTTTCTGTTCGTAAGAAAATACAAAAACATGTTGTCCGTCAAGTGTTCCAGTGAAAGTGAAAATTGAGTGCTTGACTTTATTATTGTCGTTTTTGTCTATATTTTTTTAAGTATCAGCTGCTGAGTGTGGGTGCGTTTTCTTTTCCTTTTTTAAAAAACTGTTGACATTGAACTGAAACTGAGCATGGTTCAGTAATCTCATCCTGTTTCCAACAGGGATTTGCCTTTATCAGTTTCCACCGTCGGGAGGATGCAGCAAGAGCCATCGCAGGAGTGTCAGGATTTGGATATGATCATCTTATTCTCAATGTTGAATGGGCCAAGTAAGTTCAGTCTGTCAGTTTTGTCAATGTACTTGTCATAATGTTGTATAATCTTGTCGCTGACTAAATTTCACTCTCTTTGCAGACCGTCAAACAACTGAGGAATTCAGTGTAAATCCCAGGAAGATTCCATATTTTATTGTCATGGTAAAATATGGCTGTTACCGTAATAAAGAGAGTAGTTGTAAATGTCTTTGTCATTATTTCTTTTCTTTAATGCATTTTCTGTCTAGGCTTTTATCCTGAATTAAACCTTTACGTCTTCGACATCAGACAAACACTACATTGATTTTCTTGATTTGGAGACGTGAACAGAAAAGAGGAATGAAGCTCTTCACAAAATCATAATTGGCAAACGTGTTAGCTGGCTTTACAAGACCTAAACGATTAGACAGAGATAATGACCATCATGACACTTATTATCAACTTTATTTTTGATTTAATGTGTGCACACTTGTAAAACTGGATTTCAGATCAAAAATAAATTGACAAAAGACAACATGTGGCAAGTGAGCAATGCTGCAAAAAGTTACTAATCTTGTTTTCAGGAGATTATATCTAAAAACTGTAGCGTGCATTAGTGAGGACATACTAATACTGACAGGGATTTTAAACGGTCAAATACTTGAAAGGTTTATGTTGATGCAATTTTTGTCCCAACTTTTCTTTATATTAGCACTACACAGTGAATCACAGTGAGCTTGACAAATGAAGCCTGCATTTGAAAAGATAGGCCTTATTAACTAATTATGGTGTCAAAAAAGTAAAACACTAAAACATCGAAAGAAGAAAAAAATACAGACGTTACAGTTGATAAGTACAATCATGTTTCCATAAAAAAAATGTATGGATACAAATTGCTAAAACAAAACATGCTATTTGAGCTTTACCAGTCCTCGTGTTTTAATACATTTAAGAATGTAGCTAAAAAACTTTGAGGATTCAAACATGGCACAGACCAAATTTTTTGGCTTTGAAAATACATTCTCTTATCTTTTGCATTTGCGATGAATCACTCCCAAAGTACAGATAACAAAAACAATTGCAGCAATTGCAATTGCAGCAATGGCCCCGGGACCAATACCTAAAGGAGAATAAAAAAAATCATAGATGATAAAATATAACAAGATGGGAAATGTACTGAATTAACTGATGAGAACTTACCTGGAGGTTTGTTGACTGTGAAGTATTTAGTCACAGTACCCTGGGAGTTTGAGGCGGTGCAAGTATAGACCCCTGGAAACTCAAATGGTCCAGTCAAAATAGGATAATTCACATCCTGATCCTTGTACGTCTCTTGTGCTGCTTGTGGGAATTGCCAGTGGTATGATGGCAAAGGGTTTCCTGTTGCATTGCAACTTAAAATGTTTTTACCAGCTGGCAAGTCCAGAGTCTCATTTGAAGCGCTGATAAAGGTTGGTTGGTCTGAGGACATATGTGAAATCAAATTGCACACAGAAAAACTTGAAAATGAAAATACAAAGAGAAATATTTTTTTGATTACATTAAGATCATTTTAAAAACTCACAGAGTACAGTCAGAATATGCGCCTCTGAACGCACTGGAAGAGGACGTTGTTCCTCTGGCCACAGGTTTAGTTTTGCTTCACACCAGATCTCAGCTCCATCATCATCTCTATGAGCAGTCAGAGTGAGGACAGATGACTTACTGACGGGAGACGGACTGGACTCATCAAATGTCTGAGAAGACAAGATCTTATTTCCTTTGTGCCAAAGCACAGAGAGATTTCTTGCTGGTGCAACATTAACAATGTCACACTGTATGGCAAACTGTTGGCCTTCCACCACTGCACTTAAATTCTTCAGAGACACACTGTCTGGCATTTCTGAAATAAAAAAAAATCAAATGAATTAATTTTACCCAGTTATTAAGTACTAATGACATACTTGAAAAGTGTGAGACAAAGTTAAGGCTACTCACTATAAACAGTGACTGGTAACACTTTTTTACACTGATCACCATCACGGAAATTCACATAACACATTGGCTCTATCTCCCACACTGGCACAGAGTCAATTCTTAAGAGAAGAGAAGTGACACCCTTGGTAAGGTCCACTCCTCCATATGGAGACTCCCATCCCATTCCATCGGTCTGGTTAGATAGTGAGGTGCAGTTAGCTGAAAAGGAGCCTTGATACCTTACCACAACACTAGGAGGGCTTATTTCTAACGGACAGGAAGTGCTCACAGGCTTTCCTAAAACGATACAGGAAAGCTTAAGTTAGGCGTATCATCAAATAGTAAAGAAAAATACTATCAAATGTGCATATGCTGGTAATGTTTCACTGTGAACCGTGGCTAACAGACCTGGAGCAGCAAAATTTACAGTTGGAAAAGCCTTGAGGAGGATACTCAATGTCCAAAGTGATGAATAAAGCCACACTAAATTATATAACTAACATTATCTGGGATCACTGTTGCAGACTCTTCAAGATTTGTTTCAGTTTGAGATCTCCCACCCACCCACTAAACTTGGTGAGGTTACTGCTAATAATTGAATGATTGAATTTACTTCAGTTTCAATGGGCACTCTCTATAGAAAATCTCTGACAAATACTAACAAGAGTAGTAGCTTAACAAGTCTTATTCAGGTTGTAGTGGGTTCACTAGATGTTCTTTGGGCTTTGGGAAGGCCACTCTAGAAGCTTAATGAGACATTTTCAAACAATTGCCGATTCCAAGATCACCAGTTCAAGAAATTGTACATAAATACAAGTTATTCAGATGTGTCACCATAAGAATGAAATTTCTGACCACAACTTTGTGTCACCTTAACATCCTCTATTGCAAATGCTGTCAGAATATAATTCCTTTTAACTGAGTAGATAATTTAACAGCGTATTTCCGTTTGCTTTGTTGCTACACCTGCTGTCACAAGAGTCAGTTCCGGCTATACAGAGCTGTCTGAGTTGAAAAGAAATCTTTGAGCGCACAGTGTCTTCCAGAGATGGACTGGTGAACTGGCATACCGGGCATTTTCCTGTTGGGCGACGCACTTTTGCGCCGATGGGCCAACTGTATTGCCCAATTCAAATCTCCTAGACATACCCAGAGCTAGCCCTCCAATACTTTTGCTTTGCACTTGCGCAACGTGTGGAGCAGTGTTTAGTGCGGAAACAGTGGCGAAAATGTGGAGCTGAAAAGATGAGCGAGAGAAAAAAAAAATAGATGCAGGAAAATCTGACACATGTGAACAGTACCAGCAACACCTAGTAACAAGCCCTTGTAGTGACAGGACGGCTACCTTCGCAAGTGAGGGCTCACTTGACCGCATGAGATACAGAAAGGTGTAATTAACGTGGTAAGGAAATAAGTTGATTTAAGGATTAAAATCAGGATCCAAGTAAAATGAACGGATACTTTAACCATAGTCACTCCAAATACCTAAACTGTGATTTTTAATTGCCACGTGCAACCTGATCAAAAAGAAAAAAAAAGCTTCAATATTAATAATTTAAAAAGTGAATATATTCATAATATATCTGTACATGATATTTTCTGTCTGTTTGTGTAGTGCCGACCTCTCCATCGCAGACGTAACGGAAACCCTATACGCAGACTGACACGTGCGGGACTATAAATTCGGGTTTGGGAGACGACTTTCAGGTAATCCAGATTCTCAGCCTACAACTCTTTTTTCCCTAAGTCACTGTGAATTACCATCTTTAAGTGTTGTTAGGAAAAGGACATAGGAGGTAGACTACTTTTCGAAAACAGGCCTACATATAATGCTCACAGCTGCTGACACGTGTGCGCAATGTAAATTTAAAAGTTTGTTGTTTGTGGGACTCGTCATGCATATATACCAAAAAAATGATAATAAACGGAACAATCCTAACGGGACCTTTGCACTTTGAGTGCTCAGACCCTAAAAACGGAGTTGATGTAAAAGAAACAGCGCGCTTCATCCGAAAGATGGGTTCCGTTCTGAAACTATAATTTGGTAACTTTAACAAAGTAAAGAGCGCAAAGAAAAAAAATACACTTACCTATCCACGCAATAAAGATGAAGAAAAACATAGTGTTTTTACCAAGCGTACAAAACCCTCAGAAGGAAACTAAAAACGAAGCAGATCCACCTGAACAGCTTTTTCTAAATGTGCGCACACTCGTGCGTTTCTTCCTTTCGTTTTCTTTCGTCAGGCGCAGAAAGACTACGCCCGTGGAGGAAAATGCAGAGTTATTTTGAAGAAGTTAACAGTTTCCTCACTTTCTGATTTGCACAAGCAAAATTCTAAGTATTGCACAGAAGGTTGTAGTTCATACGTTATATTACACGCAATAAAAATGTCTTGCACTTGCTGTGATTTTGCGAAATAAATCCGCCCGAGCATCTAAACACATGAGTGACACCATACTTAGAATAAGAAAGTGTTTGAACAGCGAGTCAAGTTCATTGATTTCTCTTTGTGTTCGGTGAAAACTAAAGAAATAGTTGGGTTTAAGCAGTGTGTATGTGTTGGGGGGGCGTGGATTCTGTTATTTCGCATTTCATGTGCGTCCTGTAAGACCGTTAGACGCTCAGTCGAATAACCCTGTGTTACAATAAACCCTCCTCACTTCACATAGCGTCAATATTAAACATGATATATTTAAAACGCAGCATCAAAACATGTTGCCAACCAAACAAATGAATGAACAAATAAACAGGATGCTACAGTCTGATGTAATAACATCTTCAAAATGTCAAATCCTCTTTCGCAATCACTTCTGCAAAGATCCAGGTGATGAAATGGACAAGAGGCTGTTGGATTTTTGCAAAGATAGTTCAGACGAGGGAAAACGGGACTGTTTTGACAGCAGTATGTACCAGTGACGCAAAATGAGTCAGGACATATGACTGAAACAAAGTCTTCTGTGTAGAAGACGGGAAGAAGCTAAGATTAAATCTGATTAAGGGTTGCATTTGTAAATACATTTACACTCACAATGTTACTCCTAAACAACTACCGTACTGTAAATGCTTAAAGAAAGCTGATGAAATAATGCTTTTTTCTTTCTTTATTTTCAGTTTTGAAGCATGACTGGACTAACCATCCACTGAGCATGCATTCATGCAAATTTCCCCTTAGACTGGTACTCGTGAGGCAGGTTGTCCTTGGAGATGTGGAAAAATTCAGATCTTCCCCTAAATATTAGGAATCGTAAAGAAATCATTTAATCACGAGAAACAATTAAATTTTGGCATTCTCTAAAGAAAATAAGATCTCTGACAAATACCATCGTGACTAGTTAAACTTCATATGTAAAAAAAACAAAAAAATAATTTTGTTTTCTTATGGAGACTCCGTGCACTTTATATAAATCCAATGAATAGGCTTTGTTGTTCAAAAATAGAAAGGTTTTATGGTCAGAAGATTTTTCATGTTAATCATTTGTACCTCATTCAAAGCTGCAAGGTTAATGGAGCAACTCCATGTGGGCCTTTGCACTTTCAGTGTTAGCAATCTATTTAAAAGGAGCTTATGTAAAATGAATGCGCTCTTTGGAAGATGAGTTCCACAACAGCATTGTAGAGATACTATAGAGATAACTTTAAGTAAAAAGCTCAAGAGAAAAAATACTTACGTATCACTGCAAAACAAAAGATGAAGAACTGCATCATGTTTTTACCAAGTTTCACAAGAAAATTAAATATAAAGCAGATCGACCTCAACAGATGTTTTGAAATTTGTGTAGCTGACCCCAAAAGCTGTTTCCTTTGGCTCTGAGTCACAGAAAAAACTGCCCCTATACAAAGAGCTGCAGCATGGTATACATGAAGTGAACATTGACATGGGCGTTGACTCACTCTATCGTTTCCACAAGCAAACGTTCTAAGAAACTACATGCAGTGTGAACATTCAATAATGACATCTTCCTGTTAGTTTGACAAATAAAACCACAGAGGCTCCTAAAGACAAGAGAAAGGTCCGATGTGGTTTGTAGAGATATAATATTTCAACTGCAAACTCGCGTAAAATGAGTTTGTCGTGTTCTGCTTTCGTTTTCAAAAGACTGAAAGAAGATGTTCTTGAAAAGGTTACAGTACTGAGTATTCACACACAAAACAAAATGGAGTGATAAAAGTGAACTCAAAGAGGACTCAGGTCCTCAGGTGTCTAGCCAAGAAAGTTGAGTGCAAGAGGAAATCCATCAACGCTCAACCTTTCACGAACCAAGAGGAGCATCAGTACTCATCAGCATTTGTCCGGGAGGGGGACAAGCCAAGGACTAGCCCTTCAACCCCGGACCTAAGCCCGCTGAAGGTTGCCAGGGATTGGCAGATGCAAGTGGACTTGGTTCAGAGGCCATTTTTTCCCACAGAAATTGTAACAACTACTCTGCGACCAGACCTCGCCCTTTGGTCCAACTCCCAAAAACTTGTTTACATCATTGAGCTGACAGTGCCGTGGGAGGATGCAATGGAGGAAGCCTTTGAGTGTAAGAAGCTGCAGTATGCCAACTTGCCAGCTGAGGCAGAGGACAGAGGCTGGAAGATCAAGGTGCACCCGGTAGAAGTGGGGTGCAGAGGCTTTGTTGCCAGTACAATAGCAAAACTGCTTAGAGAGATTGGAATCAGAGGACAGGCCCAACGGCAGAATTGAGAATTAGCATAGAGAATTAGCTCCCGAGAGGACCAGTCACTGGCTGTGGCTAAAGAGTGATGTCAGCCCTCTTTAGCTGTGGGTAAAGAGTGATGTCAGCCCTCTTTGGCTGTGGCTAAAGAGTGATGTCAGCCCTCTTTGGCTGTGGCTAGCAGTCAGCTAACCATGAGACACATGCCCAGGATTGATCAACCCGTGGTGTGCCTGCCTCAGGAGAGGGCATCAAAGGGGTAGAAAACCTAACACTAGAAACTTTGCTGTTTGACTGATACAGCTGTCTCAGGGCCTCCTGGGGGCCGTGCAGTTAACCTCATGGTAGTGAAATCTAAAGGAGGAATGGAAGAGAAAAAAGAAAAGGAAAAATGTTCCTGCTCTTCTTCCCTTTTCTGGAAGGCAGTGGGGAGGTAAAGCATACAGCCTGATCAGACAGGGAGGTGTGGGAAGCCAGATCAGGCGCCCCCCTTCCAGCTCACCCGATGAATCCAAGGTCCACTGCTGACGATATGTCCCAAATTGAATATGATAATCTAGATCAGCTCTCTAATCCCTAAACGTAACCAAGGAAGGTAAAAAATAGCAGATTAGCTTGGGATAAAAGACTGAAACACCCTGTGAAGTTGGAGCACACAAAAATGTGTCCAGCTAGTAAAGTTTCTGGGCTGCCTTTCCTCATAACAGGCATCTCTCAAGACTTTCTCCATTTGAAGCAATGTACTATCAGGGATTGTAACATTTAGTCCTTTTACTGAATTAAAAAAAAAAAAAGGTATTTCTGTCAAGGTCACATTCAGTTTCATCCACATGTCTGGAGGGTTACCTAGAGAAATCATGAATTCAGTCTACAGTAGAGATCAGTTTATGAATGAGATATCCAAAAAGGTTTCCAAAATCCATCGCTGCTCCTCTCCTGGGTGGGGAAACGAAATCCAAAACCAAGTTTCCAGTTAACCTAAATCATGGGACTGGTTCCAGAATAATCCACAGACTCTACTCTCCAACAAAACTTTCCACAAATGAAGGCTTTGCTGGTGGAGATGAAACATGATTCTTCACACATAGCCAGCTGACTCCCCATGAATCTTGACCAGGAGGACAAGGCAAACTGAGTAAGTCAGAGAATCAAGCAAGACCACGATCTCAAACATAACAAATGCAGCCAAAAGAGTCCGACAATATAATGCAGTGATTTACAAAGTGTTGGCTCATCCCCCTAGTGGGCCATGAAGGCACTGCAGATAGGCCGAAGTGATACAAATTCATTCTGATGAACAGTGACATATATTTATATACAAAAATCAATCAAAACTGGTAGTAGGAGTGGTTTAGTTTGTGATATTAGTCATTACTCTGACCTACATTTACTGCTCTTGCATTAATAATATTAATGTAACATTGCTTCTTTGTACACTGGCACAAAGTCAGTTTTAAGGGGAAGAGAAGAAAAATTGTAGGTAAGGTCCACTCCTCCATATGAACACTCCCATCCCATTCCATCTGTCTGGCAGAAATTTGTAGCCAGCAGCCTGTGAGATTTATGTTTTTTGCATACATTTTTAAAGGAAATGCATCACTTTATGTTGTATTTTGATTAGATTGAGGATTTTATGGTTTTAGTGATGCAGCACTCTTGACTTATGGAAATGGCTGGTATACAGCAATGACATGGCAGTGATTGACAAGACAAGTTAGTGTGTGTGAGTGTAAAAGAAGCATCAGCTGGAGTTTAAAATGGCCTGTATTTATATAGCGCTTTTTCTAGTCCCTAAGGACCCCAAAGCGCTTTACACAACCAGTCACACACAGATTCACACACTGGTGATGGCAAGCTACATTGTAGCCACAGCCACCCTGGGGCACACTGACAGAGGCTGCCGGACACTGGCGCCACCGGGCCCTCTGACCACCACCAGTAGGCAACGGGTGAAGTGTCTTGCCCAAGGACACAACGACCGAGACTGTCCAAGCCGGGGCTCGAACCGGCAACCTTCCGATTACAAGGCAAACTCCCAACTTTCACATTATGAGCTTCAGAACGCACCGGAGGAGGACCTTGTTCGTCTGGCCACAGGTTCAGCTTTGCTTCACACCAGATCTCAGCTCCATCATCATCTCTATGAGCAGTCAGAGTGAGGACAGATGACTTACTGACTGGATGGACTGGTGTAGTGCCAGATTTGTTTTTTCATGTATTAATCACATATTTAATCACTAGTTCGAATGCTTATGGAATGTTAACACAGTGAGGCCATTGTAATGGGAGACGTTAAACAGATAGTGGGACTCCTGCTTATCAGGGATGTAAATCCTTAGGTGATGGCCAAGCAGAAAACAAGGTCATAATTCTCTGTGAGGGAGAAGGTATAGCCCCCCCGTGAGAGGGGCCAACGTGTAAGTTTGTGGAATGTTCTTTGTCTGTGTGTCTGTATATAAGATGTAAGGGCGATGGCCACAATTCAGAGATGGTCCTGGTGTTTCACTGGGATGCTCTCTCCACATTGCAATGTGTTTATTAAACCCACTTCAAATCAAGCTCACTGGGTGTGTTGCAGGTTATTGTTAAAATTTCTACAACACTGGACTCATCAAATGTCTGAGAAGACAAGATCTTATTTCCTTTGTGCTAAACTACTGAAAGATTTTTTGCTGGTGCAACATTAACAATGTCGCACTGTATGGCAAACTGTTGGCCTTCTTCCACTGTACCTAAATTATTCAGAGACACACTGTCTGGCATTTGTGTAACAAAAAGGGATACAATTACAGTTTTTTTTTTTACAGCCGCTAGGACACATTTCACAATACTTAGGTCACTTTTGCAAAACTCTTCACACAATCCTCCTAACTGACCTTCAGCTTGGCAAAGCAGTTCATTTCACATTCAAAATGCACTACAACTACCAAAACACTTTATTCAGGTCTCAAATAAAGGTTGACAGCCGACAAACACACTTTGTCACCCACAAAACAATGACCTAAAAAACACTAACAACATGTAGCATTACACAGTGTTTTCTTGTGTAAAACAAGGACACATCTCTGTTTATAATTTCAATATATGTTACTGGAATGAATCAGACATCATGCAGAATTCGTTAATATTTGTTTATGTACCGTATTTTTATTTTTTTGCACTAAGTAATCCCAAAATACAAGAATTTGTATACACACCATCCACTGATACACATACAATAGTAATGCTAATCTACTCTACTCGGTCTTCTCCATTTGGCCACAGGTTCTCATCCACATCACATCTCATGTCATCTAGGGCAATACACCTAGGAAAGAATCTTCTGGCATGCCAGAATTGAAGGAGTTGAAAAATTGAAGGAGTAACACCTGTGTAGATGTTCATCTACAATGAGAATAAGCTGTGGCTGGTTAAACTGCATTTTTAGATTTAAAATATGTTTCAATAAAATATTGCTGTTGAATTTTGCTGTCTTTTTAAGTTTTGCATTGTGTTATTGTTTTGACCATAAGTTTAACAGTTTTGAAAACAGTATGTAAGTACATGCAAAATGTCCTGTACGTACAAAGATTTTTGGCAGTTGTTGTGTCTGAGTGAGAAAATAATTCATGAAATTTGAGAGATGTAGTCATTGAATGCATTTTGTGCCAAAACAATGATAACTGATCCTCAGTTTAGCCCACATAGACTTCTGTTGTGCTCACTGTGTGAGGAGTTTTGCAAAAGTGACCTAAGTATTGAGAAATGTGTCCTAGCGTCTGTAAAAAACTGTAATTCATGTTATTTTCATGTTATTCAGTGAATACTAAAAATTGCGTGCTCAGATAAAGTTAAGGCTACTTACTATAAACAGTGACCGGTAACACTTTTGTACACTGATCACCATCACGGGAATTCATATAACACATTGCTTCTATCTCCCACGCTGGCACAGAGTCCATTTTAAACAGAAGAGAAGTGACGCCCAGGGTAAGGTCCACTCCTCCATATGAAGACTCCCATCCCGCCCATTCCTTCAGTCTGGTCAGACGATGAGGTGCAGTTTGCTGATAAGGAGTCTCCAAACCTTACCACAACTCTAGGAGTGCTAAGTTCTAATGGACAGGAAGTGCTCACAGGCTTTCCTAGAATGATACAGGAAAGCTTAACATAGGCATATAGTATGATACAGCAACATTTAAATTCGGCATGTGGTCAAATAGTAACAATTAAAAATAATAAAATGATAAATTTAGCACATTATTTCAGCTCTGCTGGTATTCTGGATGCATGGATACATTAATTTGCATATCCTTTTAATATTTAGGCTTTGATTTTACTGTGAATTTTCTTTTCTGATCACTATGGTAATGTTTTGCTGTGAAACATAGCTAACAGACCTAGAGGAGCAAGATTTACAACTGCAGAAGCTCTAAGACTGAATAATGTCCAAATGTGTTACGACCCTCCCACTCTCAACAAAACACCGCCTACCATTTTCTGTTGGCTGGTGTGAGAGGATCATCAGCTAATGCAGCTCAACTGTGTCTTCCAGGACTGTTACTGTTTATACTTTTTTAGGCAATGTTGTTAATTGTGCTATGCAGTATGGATTAATACCCATTGTCCGCCATGAGGACTTACACTTTACCTTAGTTGATGTTAGAAACTTTTAATCCTTTACAGGATTTTCATTTTCTCAACCAGAGTGAATTGGTGATACTGGGACAGGAGGTTGAAGTTGCAGTATAATTCTAAAACATTTAATTTCATCTTATAAATGCAAATGAAAACACTTTTTCTTTCTATGCTCTACAGTTAGCTTATTTTAGTTTGTGTGTCAGGAGAACAAAGTGGTCTACAGATTTTTACTACACTTACTTTTCTTCAGTTACAGCACAAGAGTGCGCTAGTGAAATGCAAAATTGTTTATCCAAATAAAAAAAAAGGTCATTAAAATTAAGCAAAAATTGAAAAAAAGAAAAAGTAAAATCACAGACTTAAAAATATAGTTTAAGTGGACAGAAAGGATTATATTTAAAAGGAGAAAAAAAAAAGACAAAAAAAGAAAAAAGACAAAAAAAAAAAAGAAAAGAAAGGATTATATTGATTTTAATATTCATACAATAATGCAAACACATAAAGATACTTGCAAAACAGGTCATTTCTTTATTTTATACCTAACCACTTTGTAAATCCTGGTGACTACAGTATTTTTACCAGTATGACTAAATATTCTAGGCATAAAAGCCCAAAAACATCAGAAATCCCTTTTGGCAAGTCAAACACTTTGCAGTCAGATCCTAAACTTCAGCAGGCAGCTGTCACGGCGGG
Organism: Astatotilapia calliptera; assembly: GCF_964374335.1. NCBI lineage: Eukaryota > Metazoa > Chordata > Actinopteri > Cichliformes > Cichlidae > Astatotilapia > Astatotilapia calliptera. The sequence goes on along the minus strand of NC_137425.1, from coordinate 10,666,018 downwards.
GTGTACTGATTAAATTTTGAAACTGGACCCAAAAGCAGGACACGGAGGACGACAAAACTGTGATGAACTAAAAGCGAGCCTCTTCTTGTGGCTGATATAAAACTGTTACAAACAATAAGGCAAAAGCGCATGAGGGAAACTGTGAAGGGATACACCCAAGACTGAACATCATCATGAAACACACTAACATGACATGGGGGATGACAACAGACGACCTGACACAGACCGAACGGAAACACACTGACTAAATGCATACAAGGGGTGCTCAAGGGAAGTGACCACACATGGGGAAACGCTGACACAAATTAACATGACACCACAGGAGGAAGTGAAACTAAACACAACAAGCAATGAACACAAGACTCTTTCAAGATAGAATAGGAAACATGGAGACGTAGACATGACACGAACTTAACAAGAACCACACAGACATGAAACATGACAGGTAGACACACGAACCAGGGAGACGACGAAAAAGGGATCTAAGAAACAAAAGACTAAAACAGCAACTAAATGAGCTAAACTGAAACGAAAACACAAAAAAAGGTACATTAAACTCAAAAACTTGGTCACACGACCCAGTATCTTGACAGGCAACAAAGGCAGTGATGAGCAGACAGGCTTAAAACATTGTAGCCTGTATTTGTACTTGTATGTGAACTGTAGCCACAGTTTTATTTTGCTAGCCATTAATTATGGGACAGTGCACTTCAGGTCATTTTACTGAGTAACAGGAAAGGAATGTAATACTTTCTTTGTTAAGTAATTAATAACGTACATGTATGTACCCTAACCCACGTGCATTACTTTTAAGAAAAATAATGAGTAATGTGTAGCAAGCCCAACAAAATTGTTATAGCATAACATCCTCAGTTTAACCAGAACATTTTTCTAATAGTTTAACAAGCCCTCTTTTAGATGAAATGATCAAATCATAGAAAATAAATTTTTTTTAAAAAAGAGTGAATGTTACCACCTTGAAATGACTGAAACGTAGGAATGAACCAGACCTTACACTAATTCCACAGCTGTGTGCAAAATACAAGTTTTTGAGCATGTTTAGACCCAAAAAATGTGTTTTATTTCCATTAATAACAGTTAAATTGATGAGTGGAGTAATTAAAACCAGAGATTTCCGATTTCAGTGTTTGTCCCCTCTTAAGAAATGGGGATGAAATTAAATTTTTTTAAAAATCATATCCAAATATGAGTTTTTTTATGATTACATTACAACAACAGATTACAACAAAACACACTTACTTATCTAAGCATTGAAACTGCTCAAAATTAAGAACCAAATCAAGTTTTCACCAAGCGTGCATACAATGAAATTAAAAATAAAACTTTCCTCCGTTTTGTGGTGCAGAAAACAAGTCAGCTCATTTCCTGATTTACACATTTAAAAATATGTGTATGTATATGTATATATGTAAGCGCGTACGTGGAAATATGTGTGTGTATGTATGTACGCATGCATACATGTGTATATGCATATTTGTATGTATGTATGTATGTATGTGCGTGTATGTTTATATGGGTGTATCCGTATGTTTGCAGGGGTATGTATAACTTGTACATATCTTGTACCCCTTGTGTAAATTTAAATTTGTCTGTGATTGTGTAAATACTTATGCTATTGCGTACTTCACACATGGAGAAATGCCAAACAGCCTTTCATTGTTCTTGTAACAGTGACAATAAAAGCTGTTCTATTGTATATCTAAAAGTTGTAAAGATGTGTGTGGATCATACATTAAATTGAGCACATGAAAAGATGTGAACATGCAATAAAATGTCTTGCATTTCCTGTTTTCTGAGAGAGAAAAACACAGGCGTGCGTAAAGACTTGATAAAAATCACAAGCGGTTTTCTAAAATTAGAATTAGAAAAAGTTTCAGTTGACAGTCAGAGGCAAATTTGTTCCTTCTTATTTCTGTCCAGCGAAAAGTTAAAATAAATGAATAGCTGAGGATGATATCTGATTATTAATCTGTTTTGTTTATACACATGTTTACACTCACAGTGTTGCTGTTAAACACGTTTCTGCTAGATTAAATTTGCTTGTTTGGACAGCAGTCTCTTGATTAGTGGAGCTTTAGCGATAGCTGACAAGATGGTGCATTTTTTCAGCTACAGCTTTAAAACAAGCATGCACCCATTCAAATTTGTTTTATACTGGTACTGATGAGGTAGGTTGTCCTTGGAGATAGTCGCCTTTCTTGCATGAAAATATGCCTCTGTGTGTCGTAAAAACTAGAAAAGCAAGGAAGAGCAGGAGTCCAAAGGCCACAAGTAGTCTGACTATTGCTGTGATGATTGTTTGATCTCCTGTGAGAGATGGGAAAGTTTCTTACATAAAATCAATCGCAAATCCCAAAATAAAGATTTAAACAGACAAAGAACTGCCAAGAACTTACGTGGAGCTTTGGTGATGATAAAGTATTTGGTCACAGTGCCCTGGCTGTTTGAGGCGGTGCAGATATAGACCCCTGGAAACTTAGATGATGGAGTCAAAATAGGATGATTCACATCTTGACTCCTGTACCACACTTGTGTAAAGTTTGGGAATTGCCAATGGTAGGATGGTACTGGATTTCCTCTAGCTGTACAATTTAAAGATATTTTGCTCCCAACTGTCATTTCCAAATTCTCATTTGGATCATTGGTGAAGGTTGGTGGGTCTGAGGACATCCAATCAAAATACAGACAAAGAAAGAAAAGCTCATGTTTTCAGTATGAAATCTTGTGGTGATTAAATTAAGAGCATGTTAAAAACTCACAGAGTACAGTCAGAGTATGAGCTTCTGAACGCACTGGAGGAGGACCTTGTTCCTTTGGCCACAGGTTCAGCTTTGCTTCACACCAGATCTCAGCTCCATCATCATCTCTATGAGCAGTCAGAGTGAGGACAGATGACTTACTGACTGGAGATGGACTGGACTCATCAAATGTCTGAAAAGACAAGGTCTTATTTCCTTTGTGCCAAACTACTGAAAGATTTCTTGCTGGTGCAACATTAACAACATCACACTGTATGGCAAACTGTCGGCCTTCTTCCACTGTACGTACATTCTTCAGAGACACACTGTCTGGCATTTCTGAAAAAGAAAATAATTTAAAAAATAATAATAAAATGACTCAAAGTTAATCAGTGAAAATATAATAACGATGACCTTCTTAGAAATGTTAGACTAAGTTAAGGCTACTCACTATAAACAGTGACTGGCAATATTTTCACACACTGATCACCATCACGGGAATTCACATAACACATTGGCTCCATCTCCCACACTGGCACAGAGTCAATTTTAAAGGGAAGAGAAGTGACATTCTGGGTAAAGTCCACTGCTCCATATGGAGACTCCCATCCCATTCCATCAGTCTGGTCAGATAGTGAGGTGCAGTTGGCTGAGAAAGAGTCTCCAAATCTCACCACAACTCTAGGAGGGGTTATGTCAAATGGACATGAAGTGCTCACAAGCTTTCCTAAAAATAAATAAATAAATAAAATAAAACAATAATACTGGGAGTAAGGGACTTAAGGCATGTGATGAGTTTCACTCTACCATCTGAGTTAGGTGAGTGTTAATGTGAGTGCAAATGGTTGCCTGTCTCTCTGTGTCAGCCTTGAGACAGACTGGCGATCTGTCCAGGGTGTACCCTGGCTTTCACCCTATGGCAGATGGGATAGGTGACCCTGATAATGATAAGCGGACGAGAATAGATGCATGGACAATATTGCAAATTGGGTGGTTGTAATATACTGACCCGTTTTAGGTGACACGTTCCATTTAACTTTCAAGAGTGGTTTGATTTTTGATCACACTGTTCATAACTCTGGATTTAAAATATAGATGGACATATTTTTATTGTAAAAAACCATGAAATTGTTTGTGTTCCTCTGTTACAACATTCATAGTTTTACTGATACTTAACATAATGGAAGATTTGGAGGTTAAGAGAAATTGATGGAGCTACAGAGGCCTTGAGGCACAAACTAAATGTTGAAAGTGAGATGAAACGGCGAAGTACTTTTTTTGCATAAAGAATAAGTCATACTAAATTACATTAAAATATTTTTAGAAAATCTGTAAATGTCTTAAAATAGGATAAAGGAAAATGATAGATATAATAAAAACAAACACAGACTAAAAGTAAGTCCCAATATAAAATTATAATATAATTTGGTCACTTTAGTCTCTAAAATACTTTAGCTGCTTTAGAGTTGCTAAATACTGATCCATTCATTGAATTACTGCAATGAAAGAAGCAATTTGTAGCATATTTGGATTGAAGACTTCTGGTCAAATGTCTAATGACCTGCAACTTAGTAAATAATAGGACAATATCTAAAATATAACAGCTGCTAGGCTTTTGGGGGTTGTTTGTTTTTGGAGGCAGCAAATTTACACTAGAAAGACTCCAAGTGATAAATGCTAAAGATTTTAGATAATGACTTCATAAAGTGGATTTAAATTAAACTGATAATCTGAAGAAATAAAAAGCTTATGACCAGTGCTAATGTGGTTGAAGGTTTTCTCCTGAAGAGGAACTGGACTTTGTGTTAAAACTATAGAAATATAATATGGTAACTATATAACAAAGCAACAAGCACAGCAAAAACAAGCAAACAAACAAAACAGACCCACCTGTGCATGCGATTATGCAGCTGAAGCCAGAGGCAAATCTATTCTAGCCTGTACTGTTCAAGAAAAGAGAACTCAAAAAAGCCATACTAGTCTTGTGAAGAACCCCGCCCCCCAAAAAACCAACAAACTAAAGAAAAGAAAAGAAAAAAAAAAAACACAACACACACACTTGCAGACAAGTTGCGGCGTCTGTTGTTCCGATTTAACACCAGCAGTCTAACAGTCCCTCTGAGAATACTCGTACTTCTGCAAATTACAAGACAGGGAAGGAGCCCTGCTCCACTTACTGGACTTTTTTGTACCATTTTTGTGAATTTTAGTGCAGACAGTCTGAAAACAACTCTGTGCAAATTTAAAATGATTCAAATCACAGTCCACAAGTACTAATTTATGACTGACATAATGAATAGTTATTAGATTACAATGAGTGCTTCACTTGCAAGTATATGGTTTCTTCTCTGTATGACTGTCATGCCAGCTACAAGGTTGGTTGCAAAGCCAACAAGGTTTTAGAGCAGGGTCCCCAAGCCCAGTCCACGAGGGCTGCAGGTTTTAGATCTCACCCTGGGTCAACACACCTGAATCACATGATTAGTTCATCACCAGGCCTCTGGAGAACTTAAAGACATGTTGAGAAGGTAATTTATTCATTTAAATCAGCTGTGATGGATCAAGGACACATCTAAAACCTGCAGGGACACCGGCCCTCGTGGACTGGGATTGGGGACCCCCGTTTTAGAGTCTCCTGTCTATCAGGATGAGTTAAAAAGCTGTCATTTCAAAGTTTCTTAGATGATCAGGGAGTACATTTTACACCCAGTAGAGACATTTGGAGAATTTATCTATTCATTTTAAAGTCTTGTAATATGTGACCCCTGTGTATATTTACTTTTTTAATGTATTTCTAACCCCAAACAGATTCAGTAACAGCAAAGATTGTGGAACAAGCAGCTCAAGGAAAGGTTTTAGTACAGGTCAGACTTTAAACAGTTAAAAACCAAACTCTGCATGTTTTAACATCTGGTGTCCACTGATCTAAGGTTCATTTACAAAATGCTTCAGAATTCAAAGAGATGAGGTTTTTCAACCACTTGGCACCACTTTCTTTGATTCCCGATATATTGATCACACTTGCTGTACATTTACAATAATGAAAACTACAAGTAGAATTTCATAAGATTTATTTGAAATATTACATATAAAAACTACATACAATTTATCCCACATTAGGTGAACATTTAACAACAACAGCAACAACGTCATGATTAAAAGCACATTTAAAACTCAATGTGGAATGGTACTACATAGAAAGTCCATAGCGGCCACTTGGTGACGCCATTAAATCGCAACTTTTAAGAGAAATCATTTCACCAGCACCAGGACTTGCAGAAGTGATTCTTGATGAAATCTTTACACGCTTAATCAGAGAGCTCCATCTTCTCTTGTTTAATGTTCTCTGTGGAGGGAAAGTAAGTAAGTTAAAATAAATTAATTTTAAAAAACAAAACCACACACTTGAATGAGGATTGGTGCATTCAAATCTTAAAAGATAATCATACGATTAAACTGAAAGTCACCTGATGCTTGTTCTTCCTTCATCCTTTCCGTGATGCACCTCTTAATCTCAAGCCCAATGGCCCTGGAGAGCGGAGGGGGCACAGCATTTCCAACCTGGAAGGAAACAGAAGCAATTACTTGGCAAGAAGCAGGGAGAGATGTTTCTGGGCAGCTCATGAAATGCAGTAAAGACATCTTCATTTTGGAACTGCAACTCAGTCCAAGATGATAAAGGCCAAAATGACAGGGCCAAAAATTAAAATGCTGCTTATTTTTGTTATCATTTATGTAACAAACAAAAATAATAACACATTAATTTATCCCCCATCACCTAAATTTATTGCCTCTCACAGACATAAAAACTGTACTAAAACAAAGCAGTTTCAAAGTTTATACTTTGCTAGATTCCTGCTAAAATGTCTCTGCAAGCCTGACCAAGCGACATCTCCTGAAAGAAAATAGTCATCCCTCACGTGACTTGTACAATATTGTGACTAAAACTCGTAGCAAAGTCACTGTTGCCACACTTACCTTCTTTGTAGCAACTGTAACCACAAAAATTTCTCAGGGATTAAGAAAAGTATTGTGATTCCAGATTGTACCTGTCTGTGTTTGTCCAGGATGTTTCCAAAGAAGCGGTAGGTGTCAGGGAACCCCTGAGAGCGTGCACACTCTCTCACACTGACAACTCTGTGCTGCTCAGGATGGAGTACACGGCCCTGTAATCAAGAGAGCCTAAGGTCAGTTTCTTTCATTTAAGAAGTGTAAACCATTTCCTGAAACACAAATTAGCTTAAGACTTAAATGCAAGTACTCTGTTTTTTCACTCCTATATTAAATAAATTTGAAGGAATGTTTAATGTAAACAAACTGAAAAAAACAAAAACAAAAAACAAACTTGCGTACCTGCTTGCCCATTGGTTCAGGATTGGTGACTGTTGTGCTGAAGAAACCATCCCATTCCAACCTGCCATAGAGTCCCGCCCAGTGATTATGGCGGTTCCCAGTGTGGGGCAAACACCAGGGGATCAGGGTATTAAACTGCCTGTCTGCAGGGTCACAAGGCTTACCTAAAAAGACATTTGCATGGAAACTATAAGAGATGTATCCCAGATGGAGATTTAAGCTCTACAACTTTTTTTTTTTTTTTAAGTCCTGCATACCTCCTGCACAGGTGCAAACACCTCTGAGTGCACCGGTGCCGCTACGCCCATTCTTCTTATCATGATGTGTGTAACGCAGTTTCTTAGTCAGGGTGCCATCCTTCAGTCGCACCTCGATGTTGGGCAGATCCCTCCAGTCGGAGCCTGGAGCCAAGGGGATGTAACGCATCCGACCCTCAACCAGTGCACTCATATCCTGTAATGCAGATCATGTAACTTCTGTCATAAAGTTATTCTTTAATGACTGAAAGAGTGAGCCAACATGAGAACACCACAACTCACCTTGCAGATATGATCTCTGAGGATAGGCTGGTACTGTGTGCCTCTGATCTGCCTCTGGAACCAAGACTGGGGCTCCCCATTGTAGGAAATCTCCAGTGCAGCTGCACCATTGCGAATCTCTGGCAGGTCAGACATGGTATCCCTGACAGTGATAGTTCTGTAGATTCCACCATTGCCTCTGTAGACAGAAATTAGTGACAATGATGCTTTAATGTCTTGTGAGAAAGATTTGCAACCTAAAAATACAATATAAGCAACCCAGAAGGGGAAAGGGTTTACATTACCGTGTGACATTGCTGACGTATCTCTTTTCACCCACCACAACGCTGAGAGAGCAAGCTCTGGGGGCAAACACATGCAGAGGCTCAGGATAGCGTGGCAGCTTCTCTCCCGGAGCAGCAGCCAGGATGATGGCCCTGCGCCGGGTCTGAGCAACACCGTACTGACCGGCCTAATGAGAGCAGAACGCAGCGCATTAGTGATCTTTTATTGTATGAGAAGGAAAGAAAAACCTTATAGCAAGCTGTTGGTTAACAACACAAGCTCTGAAATTTGTTCCAAGTCAATTTCATTTTAGCTTCACCCAAAATTTCACAGCAGAAAAGAGGTTTAAGGTCTGACCCACCTGCAAGACACCAAAGGTACACTGGTATCCCATTCGCACAAGACAGCGCAGTGTGAGCTTCAGGACCATAGAGTTTTTGAATGACACAAAGTTCCTCACGTTCTCAAGCAGGAAGAATTTGGGTCTGTAGTAGTCACAGTAGCTGCAATAAGAAGAAACAAATAATAATAATAAAAAATAAAAAAAACTATTAATGCGAGGCTAAGAGTTTTTGTGGGAAACAAAAAAGCTTGCTGCACAGTGTCGGCGAAAGTTGATGACTTTAGGCGAACCAACCTAAGATAGGAGACAACAAGTGAGTTCTTGAATTTGGAGTAAGTGCGAGAGTTGAAGCGGTTCATCCCACTGAACCCTTGACAAGGAGGCCCTCCACACAGCATCTCCACATCACCCTTCTGAGGCAGCTTCTGGCCAAGAGAATTTGTTTTCTCTCCAGACATGACCAACTTTAGCAAGATGTTGCAGTCCTCGGTGAACACCGTTGTGCCTGGGTTGTTCAGTCTGAAGGCCTGTGCTGCTGGCTCCCACATCTCTATAGCCCAGAGGGTCTCAGAGATTGCTAAAGGCAACAAGCAGTTACGTTTTTGTACTGCAGTCCCAAAACAAACAAACAAAAAAGATGATTTTAAAACATTTTGTGAGTGGGTTGCAACATTTACCAGCCTGGTGGAATCCCTCAGAAAGTCCACCGCAGCCAGAGAACACATCCAATGTGCGATACTTGGGCACTTTAGGTTTAGGCTGTGAGTCCGGCTGTTCCTGTGCAGCTGAAGCTTTTCCTTTGCCTTTACCTTGGGAAACCAAATTTAATACATTAGGATTTCAGAGACTACTAAAAATCAATTTTTGAAGGAAAATATAAATACAATTTCTACCTTTTCCTTTGCCCTTTCCTTTTCCTTTATGGACAGTTGAACGAGCATGATTTGGGGGATCCTCAAAGCTTTTTGCCTTTGCATTATAGGCCTGTGAAGGAGGCACAGTATGGAAATAAGACTGCAGTTTCTACACTGAATTGAAGACATGTTCAAGACTTTTTCAAATAAATGTTCCAGTATTAGACAAAATCTACCATGTCAACTGTTTTTGCTTTCTTCTATGCACGTGGGGTTGTCATTACAAGAAATTGTTTTTGATGAATTGATAAATAGATGATTAGAGTTTAAAGATTAGAGTAGAAAGAAAGTACTGTACCTCAAGAAAATAGAAGCGCTCAGGTCCAGCACTGGAGTAGTCCTGGATGGATTCATTCAGGTCCTCTGCATATTCTACCTGGCAGCGGCCGAGTACGTCACCCATGTTTACGGTCACTTCTTCATCACTCCAGTACAGCTGATTGATGTCTGTATGGTAACTAGCTTTGACACCTTTGTGTGTGTTCTCAGGCCTGGAAAACAAGATAAAATTTGTTAAAGTCTTAAAATTTGTCCAATTTATAGCAACCCATTAAACTGTTAACAGTTTTTACCTGTAGAACTTGTAGAGTCGCAGTTTGACGTCTGACATCTCGGGTTTCCCATTGCTACGCCTGTGACAGAAGATCTCCTTGATGCGCCCAACACGGAAGGGCTCAGGAGCGTCCAGGTTTGAGCCCTTGATGTAGTCTGAGGACTTCCTGTAATACTCTGGATACAGATCCTCATCCACATCGTCTTTCCTGTGGGATCGCTTCACTGGACTGGCTGGCTTCACACTGAGAACCACATTGTTATAGAGGTAAGTGGTGGCCAAATTTTTTAATATACTTTAATATTAGCCACGATACTCAATCTTCCCTTTTTAATAAAGAACAAAATTTATTCAACCTGAAAAAAATAAAAATATAAACAGGCGACCCGTGTGTAAAGAAGGCCCTCTAGTGGCTGAAGCTGCACTACACATGTAGACTCCTCGTTCATGCAAACTACCGTAAGACTGAAACTTCTAAATAGCGTTAGACAGTACATGTGTATTCATCATTCTACAGGTCTGAATAAAAGTAACACTCACCTGAAATTAAAAGCCTCAGGGGGAAGGTAGACGCTGTCCCCCACCCTGAACTGCTCTCCTTTAAAGCAAGCCATAGCATACAAAGTCTTTGTGTCATGGTTTTCATTCTCCAGGGGTTCAAATACACGAGGCTTATCTTTGTCCTCTCGCTCTTTAGTCCTTACACAGCTGCCACAGAACCTGAAGGTGAAAGTAGAGATTTTAAAAATGTAAAAAAAAATAAATCGAGGAAAAGATCACGAGCAGCATAAATGAATGTGTAGCTGGTGCTTACTTGAATTTGCATTCTTCTGATGGAGATGTCTTTGGAGGCATTTCAAACCTGGCATATTCTGTGTCATACCAGAACTGATAGAAAAAACTCTTCCCGTCATCCTCAATCACCTTGAGGTCAACATCCACACCACCCTAAAATTACAGAAGCAACTGTTACATGAAGAAAATTACAATAAAAGCAGCTTCAGATCTTTCTAGCCCCTTTAAAAACTTACCTCCATAAACCAGTTGTTCGATGGGGCTTTATACATAACATCAACTTTGCCTTGGACATAATTGAGCAGCATGTCCTCACATTCATCCACAATGACAAGCTCGAGTGGATCTGAAGTCTCACCGAGCACCGTGTCTATTCCACGAAGGAACCAGTGGGCATGAAACATCTTTCCATTATTATCCTCCCACATTGACGTGATCCTAAGAAAACACCTCATTAGATTTGAGAATTGACCTGAGAATTGAATATTATTATACTATGTCTGAAACGCTTACCTTGCCAGATACAGTGGAATGGATGGATCCTCTGATGAAACTGAGACACAGTCTCCCACCTCCAGCAGTTCATCGTTCAAAGAGACCTTCCTGTAGTATTGCTTCTTCCCTTCAGTCTGAAAGGAGTTAAAGATGAATATTTTTATATGACCAGTGCTGGGAGCCACTGCTGCACTAGAGGGTAGTTCTATTAATCTACCACACTGGATGAAAACATACGTGAATAGATTCTCCAATCCATGTAAGTTTGCACTGGGTCTGCTTCTTTCTTTTGGCATGAGGAACCTTTTTAGGCTTCTCCACAGGAACATCTTCCTCCTCAATGTTCTCATCATCTTCAGCCTCCTTGACTGCAAGGTTGGGGCATCTAAACAGAGATAGATAGATTTAAAGAGATTAATACGACTGCAACACCAAGCTGTATATAAAATATCATGTCTGTGTTTTATTCCTTCTTGCTTAAAATATTATGACAGATAAAGTCACTGATGCAAATATCTGGAAAAGCATTTGTAGGCAACACATTCAAAAAAATGCTCACCTTCTCTGCCTACAAGCTTGTTTGCTTTTTCCACTTCCTCCAAATTTGATCATGTCTTTGCAAGCTGCACACTTTCCACAATCAGGAGACTGACAAACCTGTCCACACACACAGAAAAAGAATTCAATATGCATAAGAATTACAGAGGATGGACATCAACATCAGATACTGTACAGATAGTATCCAACTTGCCTCACAGACACCACAGCGCTGTCTTTTCATGGCGCTTTCTTTATCATTCTGCTCTATCTGATCAGAGAAGAATGCATCAAAGATCTGGTAGACCAGCTTTGTAGTGGTTGCTTTAGTTGGTCCCTTACTATCTTTTTCTATCTTTGTTGGGTGACGAATAGCCTGTCTTCTGGCAGCCCTCCTGTCAACAGAACAAAGTGCATGGTCAGAAGACGCAGATTTTACTCTGCACAAATACCTGACGATAAGTGACGTAATGGCATTATGAAGCCCCTGGCCATCAACACACCACAGCATCAGGCCATGCAAAGAAACAAGCAAACCAAACTAAACAAACAGAATGTTCAATGCAGAGTTTCCATCTGATGTAAGAGGCAATAAAGTTCTCTCCGTGGGAAGCAATTGGGCCTGCATGGGAAAAAACAACAACAAAAAAACAAAAAACACACCAACATGTGCCAACTTCCTGAGTGTAAAGACTGCTTTGATCTCCTTTGGCTTTTGTTCTTCCTGTCAAAGATATAAATAGCATTCGCTGCAAGAACTCTGAACTCTTAACAAATTCTAACCCATGTTTGAGGAAGTGTCATATTTCTTATTAAACAAGATGGATAACCCTCACCTATATGAAGGCTTTTGAGTGTTAACTCATACAGGCTCTAACTAAATCAAAGTTAATTCCAAATATAAAGAGAATACCCTGACAGCACCACACTCAGGCGATGAAAAGTTTCGTTTTTAATTCTGATGCTTTACAGCTGTGGGGCTGCCCCATGTTCAAACACAAAGCTTGAACTTGGGACTTTCCAAGTCTTCTTGTTCTATGGATTATGAATTTCGTAATGGAAAAAAAAAAAGTTTACGAGAAAAAGCCTCCGCATAGCCATTATGAAACTTAAAACACTTCTTTCTTCACCTACTATTAAGAGACTGTGCATCTCTTGCACAATATGCTCCTTTTCTAAATGTATCATTTTTGAAGCTGCCAGATACAAGATCAGAATCTCAGGAGAACTAGCTTTCTATGAGGAAGCACTGACCAACAACGACACTGCTAGAGGCATGATGACTGTTTTTAACGTTCACATTTGTTTTGCACAAGTGCTTATAAATGTCAGCAACAATCTCACTATACTACTAGCATCAAAGCACCTCAGACTTTAGCAACCCACCCACTGTTGGGTAAGTAAGTCTGTGGTAGAAGTTACTTTTTGAAAGTGAATGCCCTTTCCCAAACCTGCCCGTTTCCAAGGACCACATTCCAGATTGTTCTGTATAACAAATCGGGTATCACAAAATATTAAATATAAACACATCACAAGTGTTCAACGAGTTGAAATGTGAAAAGACGATTTGTATGTTTTAAATAATGTTCTGTTAAACTCGAGTGGGATGTGCCAGTCTAGTTAAGTTGTTTCTGCAAAGTTCGTTTTAATCCTATGACATCTTTAAATAAATCAATCACCGCACTCGCGCCGATTACACAAATCTGATATACGTGGCCAGATTTCAAATCTGCTGGATAAACTAAAAATAAACCACAATGTAAAGCCAAAAAATATAAAATGATTTAAAGTAGAAATAAAACTTTAGCATGAAATCTGGTGTAGTGCTCTTTGTCCATAAAGTTTCTAAATGCTTCACATTAAACACACCACCAAACAAGCTAAAGATGCATTCACAATGAGGCCTACCTACCAGTACAGCAGCATGCTGCATTAGGAAATGTTAAAGGAATGTTAGACATTAGGGAGAACAGGGAGCAGAAATACAGGAATATAAGCACAAATGAAATGGATAGCTTTAAAACCCGAAGGGAGTCAAAATAGCTGCTGATAGAAGAAAAAATAAAAATGGGAAAGCTGAAACTGGATTTTTCATTATAAATTAAGTATGTATTACATGTTTCTTCAATGCACTTCAGATTCAACATTAAGCTATTATTTCAAGTATTTGCAGAATCAATTCAGACCATTTTCTCTGAAATCTCAGAAGACTGCAGATTCACAATCCAACAGATGAGACCAACACCCTTGAAAAATGAATCATTTTAAGTATTGATGCAAAATTATCACTATACATCTAAGCATACAAAACAGAAAGTTGTAACAAAAAAAAAACAAAACAAAAAAAAAAAAAAGTTTAAGCACCTTTTTCCTAGAGTGACTCCTGCAAGCTTGATCAGGTCTCTCATGCAGGGAGTAACAATAATTGGCTGCTCATCTGAATCACCGGCCTCATCGTAGCTCTCCACCTGCTCTACAACAAACTGGGCATGGCGCAGGAGCGTGTCTTCAGTGAAGCAGTTGAAGTTGAGTCCTGCAGGAGGCACAGTTGTCTGAGGGAATGGAAAACAGGGCATAATAAGCTTTGGACATGTCATTAAGAAAAAAATAAATAAAAATTTGATCCCTGTGGGAAACCAACACAGCAACAGGCAGGATCACTTTATATGAATGGAAATATACACAGTAAAACATTTTTTAAAAATTCTCAAACAGATACCACGACAGGAACCCGGATTCAAAGACAAGAGTTTGTTTCATTCACACAAGACTGCACCTCAATCTTATTGAGTAGGTCTTCATAGGTAGCATCAGGATTCTTCTGGAGGAATTCAACCACTATCTTGCTCATATAGATCTTCTCTTGCATCAGTGCAAAGATGGGAGCATACTCCTCACTGGGCTGCATTAAGATGTAGTCAGCAAAAGCTAGATAAGGAAAGAGTTGGATAAACATTAGTGTACTGTATATATGGATTTATTTATTTTAACTAAATGGAGAAGAAAATACACAATTATACTACCTGTAGTGAAACCAATCAAAGCTTTTTCTCCACCATCAAAACCAGTGATCCACCAGGCATTAATGGGTCCCAGCTTTTTGGCAGGAACACCACCTAAAAATACAGGGGGGGGAAAAAAAGGTTATAAAAGCTAAAAGACAATGTACAATCATAATGAACTTTCTATAACTGGACAGGTTTTCCATACCATCCATACAAGGGTTGTCATCATAGATGGGTTTGACAACACAGCTGAAGTAAAGCTCAACATTCTTCTCAATAAGTCCAGAGTCGAATGGACAGAGATGGCCACGCTTGTCATAAACACTGCAACACACATTGTTATACCATATGACTGACAAAAACTTTAAGTTTTAGAATATAAAAACAGTCTAATTAGAAGGAACACATCTGTTCTTCTAAACTCCTTTTACTTTAGGGATCACCACAGCAGATCATCTGCCCATCTCTCACTCCATTCCTAACATCGTTCTGTCACGCCAACCCACTGCAAGTCTTCCTTCACCACATCATGGATCTTCTCTATGGTCTCTTGCCCTCCACAAGGTTACTATCCATACTCTGTCCAAACCTTGCGTCTCTAACCCTGTCTGCAAATCTCTGAACCTGATCTGTACTCATTCATAATACTATCAATTCTGGACCCTGACAATTAAAATCTGATTATCTACAGCTCCGCCTCCAGTCTTGTCTGTATGTCTCAATACCATCTTGTAAACCTTCCCTTTCGCTATTGCTGATATCATTCTGTCACGAATCACACCTGACCCATTTCGAAAGCCTCTCCACCCCTGCCCAACTCCCTTCTTCACCCCTCATGTGCTGTCCTTTGCTTAAGGTTGAGCCAATTTCAATACTACTTGCAGCAGCATTGTTGTGCTTAGATGTCTCCCTTTCACACAGCTTTCATTCTTCTCTCCAGAGCATACCCCCCATTTTTCCACTCTCTTCCACCTCCTTCCTATTGTTACTACAGATCACTATGTCGTCTGCAAACACCCTTCCTGCCTAACCTCATCTGTCAATCTGTCCATCACCACTACAAACAAGAAGGGACTCAGAGCAGATCCCTCATGTAATCCCACCCCTACAATGAACCCATCTCACCAGTATATGTTTTTTTTTAGATCCACAAGGATGCAGTGCAACTCTTCTTGTCATTGGATAGTTCTCCACCACTCTCAAAGCAAACATCAAATCTGTTGTGCTCTTTCTGTGTGAAGCCACATACTTCATGGTATCAAACTTTACCCCACTGTAGTTACTACTACCACCACCTCATCTGACCAACCACCTTTCCAAGCTATCCTTTTCATAGATGCCCTCACCCATTTCCTGCACTTCCTGACCAACAGTTCCCCTCCGTCATTTTCTTCATTCTTGAGTTCCTCAAGGTACTATTTCCACCCTGTCACCACCCTCTTGACATAATAGTACATTTCCAACTCTATCCTGCTGCCCATTCAAGCTTGATGTCTCCCTCTAGCCAGTCACAGATCTTTCTTTCCTTGCAGTTTTGTTTTGTTCCTCTTACCTAACAAGCTGTGTATGTTACCTCACAGGAACAAAACCTTAATAAAGATGGAGAATTACTCACCTGAAGTTTGTGATCTTGTGCTGTGGCAGATCCTCGTAGCTCTCAAATCCATCCTCATTGGAGTCAAACAGTGAGAGGCGCTCATCTGTTAACATTTCAGGCTCATCCAGCTGAAACACAGAAATTACGTTTCAGCAGACAGACAGACAGACAGAAATAAATAAATAAATAAATAAATAAAATTTAAAACAAACAAAACTGCAGTTTATGTTTGCAAGTTCTCACCGCATTATCAGGATCCCCTTGGAAAAACTTCAGGTCAGAATCATCTAGGTACTGTCTACAGTCTTGACATTTGGGTGGTGGTGTCTGAACAGTAACAAAAACACAATCCAGTCAGCACGAAGCAATAATGCCTTCAAAAATGTTTACAATTCACCTATCTAAATCACTACCTTTACAGCAGAAACCGGCTTTACAATGTCACTCTTGGATTCTTCTGGAGCAGCACTGCATAAAGAAAAGTGTCAACACATTTGCTTGTATAAACTATATCACAATTGTTGCTCTCAAGCTAAAGATACTTACTTGTCATCCGACTCCACTTTGAGACGTTTCTCCTCCCGAGACTACAAACAAATTTGAAAGTATGTGGAGGGTTATTTATCTGACACGGAGGAACTGCAGTTTCTACTCATGTTTTTTTACATTACTTGTACATAACATTACGGTACCTCCTCAATGTCATCATCTTTCTTCGGTTCATTCTGTCCGTTGACAGCTTCTCCATTCAAGTCCTCTGACTTGCGCTTCTGACTGAAAGACATTTATTTCAAGCAGGTTAGAGTGACTGAAGTTTTGTTTTATGCCAAAATACATAAATGAATTAAATATATTCCTATACGCACACTTTAGTGAACATTGACAAGATAGTTGGCTGTTTCCCACTGTTTCTGGTAACCCTGGTACTTGCTGGAGACTCTACAAAAGGAAAAAAATTTATTTTAAAAATTACCTTTGCTTAAATAACTGGAGAAAGCCACTGAATGTGCAGGTGATCTCCATCTTAAGAGATTTAAACGTACTTTTTGTGTCAGAATTTGCCTTGCTCCTCCGTCCACCCTTCCCTTTCGAAGAAGTTGGTGACTTGACAGATTCCTCCTCCTCCTGTACGCTCATGGTTACATCTTCATCATGCTCGTCTTTGTGCGAACCATTTGAAAAGCCATTCGTCTTTCCATTCTTCTCTGCGTCATCAGAGTGGGAGCCATTTTCAAGATGAAGTTCTTTTCCAAGTAGGGCCTTCACTTTAGAGATATAGACCTCCTTTAAAAAACAAAAACAAAAAGCACATGACATATGTCACAAGTTAGATGACAGAAAGTCAAGTACGGTTTTAGGATTAATATCAATTTGGACAACTTACAACTGACTGACCTTTGAGATCTCTGAACTTTTCATTTTTTCCTCCAGACTGGTCAGCTGATCCTGAGCATCAACATGCAGAAAGTCCTGCACCAACTTGAGCTTCTCTTTCACATGTTCCTGAAGTGACATTTTAAAAGAGAATAAGAGCTAATGAATAAAGTCCAAAAAAAAAAAAAAAAAAAAGGCGGCACAACTTATGCACTCACAGGCACGGGGATAAACACACAAAACTTAAAGAACACAACTGTCTTAAACTGGATTGCATTACTTAACGAGACAATATGCAACCTGGAAACTATCACATAGTACATATTTAACTTCTCCTGTTGACATCGCACCACTGGTGTCAGTTTCCTTATGCTGTCCACCAGAAACAGCTCAAATAGAAAATGGCACAAAAAAAGAAGACTAAAGCTGATCCTCGTTCATTTTATTTATAACTATTTATGATATAAGGGGAGTGCAATGCGGATTGAGTCTGGAACTTCCCTTCGAGGTGACAGTATAGAAACAGACTAAAATACTAAACATTTAGTTCTTCCACACTAAACTTCCGTTTCAGAACTACTAGATAAGCATGTTTTGAGTCCACAGCTCACCTCATCTGCAGATCCTTCCTCATCCAACCTCTGCAAGCTGTAAACAAAGGAGAATCAAAACAGTGCTGGGGTAAGTCAGAGCGAATGGTGTAGGAGCACATCCTTTGCTATACTGCAGCAATAAAACACTGACAGCGGGAAAGCAGAAACACAGATAACAAAACTTCCTGAGTGGCGCCAAATCTCACACGCTGTCCCATCCATTGGTAGGCTAATGATGCTAACTGGCTAATAGTGCATACCGCATTAGCCCTGTCAATGGCAAAAAGCTAATGTTAGCAACATCTGTTTGCACAGGTAAAAGGGAAACCGCCAGTAACGCTCAGGACAACCACAGAAAGTCTAACCCACCAGGACTGCCATTTCAGCTTTAACAGCCGCTGTTATGGCTTTTGAAATAAAAGCTGCAAGCTAGCTACATCAGTAGAACACTATTAGCATTCATTACAGTACCTTTTCCGGACATCGTCCGGGAGAGGCAGGGACGTCCTGGTTGGCATCGTAAACGAGCGTAAGACACGAGCGACTAAAATGTTTTAAAACCGTTTAAAACTCCACTATCATTAACCACCGCGCAGCTCCACGGTGACTGTCTGTCTGCAGATGGATGCTATAAGCAATTCGGGCGCGCGGGCCGTCTTTTCGCGCGGAAACCCGGGTGTTGTGGACTGTACCACTGTAGCTATGTACAGGTAAAACAGTTTCGATGATGGACTTAATACATCCTTGATGTACGTATCGTTTGTGACCGGAATTACACGTTTATGTCATAAATGTTATTAATAAAAGAAAAATGGGAATTTTTGTCTCTTTTATAAAGAAATAATTTATCTAGAAATGCACAATTAAACCGATCCACCCTTACTGTTTGATAGATGTCGAAGTGGTCTGACCAGGCGGAAGTTGTTGTTTACTAATGAGCTATCGCAGCAAGACATCTGCATCTGTTGTATTACTACTACTTAAAAAAGTACAATTAAAAAAACATTGACTGGATGGCATCGTAAATGTGATACACAATGTAGCTGTTGTATTATTGTAGGGTAACAATAGTTGATTATCCACTGTGGATCACTTCCAGTGCGACTGTACTATCCATGCCTCAGGTCATGATTGCCTTAAGTTGTTTGTAGATATTTTGATTTGGGCGACTGCAATGTCATTATGAGCAAATAAATACGGAGACAAGGTCCTTCAACTATAACCAGCTACGTGCCTATTCCACCACAAGGTGGCAGTGTGTCATCGGTAGAGAATTAATCTCAGGCGGTCAATTTGTTCTTGTACAGTATTTACACATGGAAACCCACCATGTCCGCTTTTACCACCAGCTTTTATTGACACTTGTTTATTCTGTTATTATATTAATTGGTCAGTGTTTAGCTGTGTGTACAGTCACTGCACAGTTGAATAATGTTTAGAAATAGGCGGGGTTTTTGTTCTTTTCCTTTAGTCTAAATTGTAAAGTACTTCAAATTTCGTGCTGTTCTACAGCAATGAGCTTACATGGGCTGTGCTTTATGTGTACACAACTTCACATACAGGTTTCTGAATCTGATGTAATATCCTGCAGCGCTATGGAAAGACTTGGCAGACATCCCAGCAGCACAGCCTCCTGGGGCTGATTCAGCCAGCGTTCCCACCCAGGAATCCTGGATGTCTGACAGGAAACAGGCCCAAATCTCCCAAGGCCTCTATAAGTCAGCCTCCCCCCTCACCCCAAGCATCCCTCTTACCCAGAAAAACCTCTCCCGGGGCTTTTTCTTTATGCTTCTCTCAGACAAGCACTTACAAACAGGCCATCTTCTCCACCACACCCCACTTTAAGCCCCCGCACTCTGTCCTCTGCCCAGCTTCCCATCCTTTTCAGGTCTACCTTTAGCCTTAAAGCAAAGCTATATTTTCATCAGGTAAGATAGCCATGATTAATCACAAAGCAGTATTTGCACAAACAATCACAGGCTTTCATGTTGAGGCTAGTGTTTTTCTGACCTTGTCAGAGCATGTTTGGATTTAATGCTGCATTTTAATTCCTTCTAAGATGGATTCACAATAAAAAAAAAAGAGGCAACTCAGGACATGCAGAAAAGTTGCAGCTGCCACACTGGTTGAGTAAAGCTAAAAATCACACGCACACTTTTTTTTCAGTATTTCATTTATTTTTATAAAACTGGAATTAACAAAAAGGCATGTACCTATTAGTGTTTCAGATTGTACCAGTTTAATACAGGAAGCGTGCTACTGGACACACACAACTATTGCACACAAGACATTGCATAAAAAAAAGTCATACATACTGTACAAAGACACATACATACAAAACATACACAGTTATTTATATATATATATATATATAACATAAAAGTTGGCAAACTCATAGGTACACCGATTTAAAAAAAAAAAAATGGGGGAAAGGAAACATCACGGAAGCTGCCAAAGTGCGTGTCCATCTAAATTTAGAAGTCAATATAAAAAATAAAATAAAAAATAAAAACACTGACAGGGAGAAGAGTTTTAATTGTGTGTCCATGAGAAGAAGGTTACAGTAAGCCTAAACAACAGGAACCGGACACTGAAAAAATAGAACTTCCTATGGCTGAGGGAAGTTGCGTGTTGTAGGATGTCAGGGAACGAGGATGAAGCTGACCTCCCAGGAGGGCAGATACCTCTCGTGCGTCTGAAACCGGATCTTCTGCTATTTTGTAGACAAGGTGAGGGGTCTTGAGAAACATGAGACGGGTTTGGATCTTTATTTGCACACGGCTTATGGTTTGCAAATTAAACCAAGATGTTCACAACAAATTCTTGTTCATGGTGCTGTTTGAAAATTCACAGTAAGAGTGATCTACCCTGTTTATCCCACTCTCTGTTTGTCAATGACTTTGTAATTCCAAATGATGGTTAATAATACTGTCGACAATGGGGTACATGCCCCGAACACTTCATACATACATTCAGCCTTTTGCCCCCATGAGGAAGGCACAAACAGAGGCAGCACATTGATTCTATGTTACTACAACACTGCAAGGGCATCTGTTCTTTTAGTTAAAGCTTCTAAACAGCTGTTATTGAGTCAAATTTGCCATCTGTGCCTACTCCCTTAAGGAAATGTGCATTCTGATTAGGCCTTCCTCAACGGAAACTGTTTAGATACAAAAGACAACAGTAAAAGCAAGAGGGGCAGATTAAGAGGACAAATGAGGGGAGGGGTGTTAGTGATGGAAGCCGTATCTGGAGTATATCATACATGTTAGCTCTTACAGTCTGAGTTTCATGCATTAAATGTGAGCAGATTACACAAGTTTGTTGTAGTTTATCAAAAGGTACGGTTATATAGGGACTATATAGTCCTGGTTTTGTCAAAGGACTACTTAGTAATTTTGTTTCAGTTGACCACTGCCACTGACTCTGTAAATAATGAGTGATGCAACTTTAAGCTTAATGCATACATATTTCAGTGAGGAAGAGTAATGTGGTTTAATCTTACACAGGGCAGAAATCTCTACAGTAAACTACAAAGTGCAATTTTGCAAGCTTTGCATTGACACAGTTCTTGAAAGTCCCAAACAGCTATTACATAACTATGATATTATGCACATTATTTTTGGCTTTTAAAAGGGTTTAACACATTTAAAAGATGAACATGATCATAGGTATATAAGTGAAAATGGTTTGCTCCACAATCGAGAAAAGTACCCATGAGAACGTTATAGTTTCTCATTTACTACGTTGGTTTCCTCTTGCATTTTTACACCAGCTGCATGGGTGATTTTAATTGCATACCGATTATAAATTCACACAGTATCAATTGTAATGAGAGATTTAAGTCTGTGTCTCAAAGACAGCTTTGTCCCAGCCTCACCCACTTGTCTTAGATCCAGGACGTGCTAGCTTGTTTCTTTTTCTCACACTAATACACATGATATCCTTGGACCCTATCAAACACCCTATCAAACCCTATCAAACACAGGTGGTGCATTCTTTCATAATAGGCATTTTCTGGTGTTCAAGTTTGTTGGTGCAGTGTTCCAGAGAGCTGGAACTCTTTAGAGGAACCAGACAACGTTCAGAAGGCCGCCCACTTTGCAGCACGCCCCAGCAGCAAATCAAACGGAGGAACTCCCTTCTCATGTCCTTACTGCGCAGCGTGTAGATCACTGGGTTAAGCGCAGAATTCAGAGTGGCAATGCAAAAAAAGGTGCTTGATTTGGAGAGGATAGGGCAGGAATATATGCTGCAGGACGAATCCAGAAGGAGAATTGTAAAAGCGGGCAGCCAGCAGACAATGAAGACTCCCACCACTATTGTGACCGTTTTCAAAAGGGAATAAGCTTGTGAGTTGGTTGCTTCCTGGTGGCTGGAGCGTACAATCAAATAGATTTTCACATAGAGGATGACAATAGAGAGTAGTAGGAGGCTGAAAACAGTGACGACAAACACAATGTATTTCTTAGAGTAAAGTGGCAAAACTGCCGAGCATTCAGGGAGGTTGTCGATGCAGTTCCAGCCGATGATGGGGAGTCCTCCAAGAAGGATGGAGGTAACCCAACAGGCTCCAATCAGCAGAAACATTCGGCATGTTTTGTTGGAGCCGTATACCTTTACCTTGGTGATAGCGATATAGCGCTCTATAGCTATTGCCAATAGGCTGAAGACTGAAGCTGCCAGAGCAATGAACACTGTGCCTTCCCTGATGAACCACTGTATTGGGAACAGCTCAAATGTATTTGCCCCTGATAGAAAAATGTTGGCTATATATGCTGAGCCTGCAAGCAGGTCAGAGAATGCCAGGTTACCAATGAAGAAAAACATAGCCGAATGGAACTTCTTGTTGCGGCAGACGGCAGTCAGGACCATCAGATTCTCAAGGATGATGAATGTGCAAAGGATGACGATCAATATTTCGAGACTGGAGGGATGTTCTTTTTTTTTTTTCTCAATTTCTTCCCTCATTTCATCCGTGGTCATGTTTTTAGCATAGGTGTAGTATAAGCGAATCACAGTCTTATTGTAGTACTGGGAATATTTGCTCCCCATGGTGACAGGGTGGCAATGCACAACGGCTTTACGACAAAGATTCATTCACACAGTGTTGTTCAGAGCGTCTATGCCAGTAGTTTCTGCCTTTGAGTAAAGGACAGGAAGGATGCTGGGAGGGAGACTGTCCTACAGTCACGTCTCAGAAGCTCTATGTGGGTCACCTGTAAACACAAAGAAAGAGAGAAGGCCAGGATTACTAACAAAGGAAATGTTGTTGCATCGATGTAATAAACTGTGACAAAGAAAATATATATATTTTTAGCAAAGCCACGTGCTCAGCAAAGTCAAAACCTAAAGCAAAACAGAGTATCCAGGAAACATGTTAAGTACAGCGGAAACTAGAAAATTCTTACTTATTCTGACTGTAATAACCCAGGAACAGTAGGATGGCGATAAACAAGAGCTTCAAAAATAAAACCTTTTATTGTCAGAAATCCTTGAGTTGCTTTACAGCAAAACAGATGAAAAATAAAGAATTGGGTGCTACATTTAAACCACAAAGGCAAACCTTGCAGTTTGCAAGGAAAAGAAGTCAACCGCAGAAAGACTTTGCACCTAACCTAAAGAAGAAAAAAAAAGTACTTTAGTTATTAACCTCCACAAGCAGAGATCACCTTCAGGTGAAAGAATAAATGCTTTGTTAGGGCTGGTGCTTAGACAAAGGACTGCACTCCCAGTCTGAAGGGGACATTCCACTAACCCTGTCCAAGCACTCGGCTGTCAACACACGGCATTGTTGTGGGGAGCAGACCATTCCACTCCAGTGAGTTACCTCTTGAAACTTCAGCATAGCATGCGGATCAGCCAGAGCTCTTCATCCTGACAAGCACCAGCCACCCACTTCCAACCAAAAGTTTTGCAGCTAATCAAATAGATACCAGAAAGTTAAAAGTTGGGGCTTTCCTAAGATTTGAAAAACAAGATGTTTTATCTCTACACCACACTTTTACATAATGATTTCTGAATATCATTAGTTTTATGAAAACTGCTGTGGAAAAATTTAACTAATAGGAAAGTTTTATCATGAAATGCCAAAAAACAAGCCCCAGTGTGAATCGCTAAAATGGATTCAAATTACGTTTTTTATGCAACAACAAAACAAAAATGGGCCCCAGCTACAGGATCTAAAATAAAGGAAGGTTGGAAGCTCTGGAAATCTAATTAGAAGTGGAGCCGGTGTTTTAAACCTGTCAAAAGAAATATGATCTCTCTGCAGACTAGCTTTCAGAGTAATTCAACACTGATGCGTCCTTGTCTTTGCTAGGGAAAGGGAAGAACTGAGGTAAGTGTTGGCTAAAGAAGAAATGAGTGGAAACTGGGCCTGGATCTCTTCTCTGTTCTAATAGGCTTTGAATCTAAACCTGAGAGCCTAAAAGATAAAGAAGGAACAAGACAAAGCCAGACAGAGAGAGCATGGATGTGGAACGGCATCTGGACACAAAGGCAGGAATCTGAGACATCGCTGTGACGTGCACATACATACACAAACCCATCAATGCATTGCATTGCATTGTAACACACTCGGCTAAATGTGACAGTAGTGTTGCAAAGCATCCTCCTTGCATTCAGACAGGTTCAGCGCACAGCTGCTATAGGCTGCCAGTAATAACCAACACACCGTTTCCTTAAGCAGGAACAAAGAACAATAGTCTCCTTCAGTGTGGATAGCATTGGCCTTCAGCCTTAATAAAGGGACAGCATGCTTCCATTTGGCTACAGCAACTGTATCATAGCAGAAATTTACAGCCAAGCACTCCCTTATCCAACTGCTATCAGAAAAGCCGGGCTCCTCCCCATCCCTTTTAGCTCCAGTAATAGACACAAATAGGAGTGTTTGAGCTTAAGCACATGTGGCATCTGCACTCGGGTAATTATATTAGGTTGTATTATTGCAGCCTATAATGAATTAACTCATGAAAAAGAACCTCTGTGTCTCTGCAGTCTCCTGTCTACTAATGGAGAAAAAAAAATTGGGCTGGCTTTGTTTCACCTTGACTTTTTTCTCTCAGCTCTGTCATTTTTTTTTTCCTTTCGGTACGGCACTCTTTTTATCTGTTGTGTAGACAGCTCAAGGTCCGCCTGTCACCAAGGAGTTTTTGGCAACTGTCATCAAGGGATTTCACTTCATGTGGGAAAACTTGACGGGCTGGTTTGCCGAGTGCACCGTCTAAATGTGTTAAACCCTGCCCTGTCGCTCTACCTGCAATACAGTATATCACTCAGATGTTTCTACATTGGCTGATCAACACCTGAACCCCTGCCTTCCTGCCCCTTTGTTGAAGCATTTGACCCAGACAGCACTGTCACACTTCCACAATAAGGGTGACAATGCTAAAAAGTGTTGTCATACCATGACTACCAATGTGTCAATTCTTTTAGACTAGATGTGAACACTTGAAATAATAATCACAAGTAATGTCATAAGAGTAGTATAAAACTAAAACCACTCTAGTCATTTTATTAACTGGCTAATATCAGATTTAAATTCCCCAACTCCCTGAAAAATCTTAATTTTCGATTAATTACAGGAAGAGTAGAAACGTTGGCCTATATTTAAATATATTTCTATATATTTCTATATTTGACATATAAACCACATTTCTGCTTATGTGCACGTTTCTGCACTTAAATGCATCGGTGCAATAAAATACATTACAAACCTGCACCTAAACATAATGCATGCACTTTTAGTATATATATATATATATATATATATATATATATTAGGGCTGCCACAAACGATTATTTTGATAGTCGACTAGTCACTGATTATTTTTGCGATTAGTTGACTAATCAGATCCATTGGACGTAAAACGTACAGCTTATTGCACCAGCAGCATCTGCTCTTATATAACTAGCATTAGCTTACAGCTTTAAGTGTTTAAGGTATGTGCTAACTAAAAATAAAGAAAAGATGATAGTTTATTAAATTTTAATGAAATTTGCAGATTGTTTCGGTGAAGTTTAATAAACTCCTTGCTATCTAAAATATAACAGGACACCGGAGTAAATTCTCAAGCATCTCACACTTCTGATAATCAGCTGTCTGCTTGACGTTTATTCAGCTGTGTAAAAACTATAACTTTAATCTCAGCCAAACTCAGGAACAAATAAAATACTAAAAAAGCCAAACAATAACATTTTTAAGTTATCTAAGTGACTCATATATCATGTTTAACCTGAGTAGCGAAAGACGGCGGTGGGTTTGAAAACGATTTGCCGGGAGTCCGGTGTTCTCACAGCTCTAGTGACCTTGCCCCCGGCTAGCTATCGAGCTAGTGGGTAACAGACGTCTCCGAAAACGTCGGAGCGCTTTTGAAAATATGTGGTGTCCTGATAAACTGAGCAGATATTTGAGGTTTCCACAGCTACATTCTCGCCTAAAAATATGTTAAACGTGTATTTTGTGACCCAGAAAGAATAATAAGAGTAACATTAAAACTAACTAGCTGCCGCCATTGTTGGAAACTGAGCAGGGCCGCGCTATGAATTCTGGGACACAGCTTCTTCTTCGGGGTTTAACGGCAGCTGGCATCGTTGTACATGCAGTGCTGCCATCTTCTGTTTCAGTCCGTTATTACACTCTTAAATCCTGCTACTCATTCCTGCGTCTTTTGGGATCTTACAAAGCTTCAAACGACGCGTTGACTATTAAATCAGTCGTCGACGATTTTGATAGTCGACGTAATCGTGACTAGTCGACTAATCGTGGCAGCCCTAATATATATATTAGGGCTGCCACGGGGGGGGGGGGGGGGGGGTGTAGAGGAAGAACATTTTATTTATATATATATATATATAAATAAAATGTTCTTCCTCTACACCCCCCCCCCCCCCAATTTTTTTGCACATGTCGAGGAGCGTGTCAGGCTACATTTCACTGTGTGTTATACTTGTATAACTATGCATGTGACAAATAAAGAACCTTGAACCTGCACCTTGAAGGTGGAAACCTACTCTCAACTTTTCTCTGACGCCCCCTCAAGTCATTATAGATTAAAAATTTAATCTGAGGTTGCTTCCAACACATGTACAGCGCATGCAGGTTTTTGAATCAGGTATTTGATGTTTTTCCATCGGAATGACGACAATTTAGTTTTGTTTTTCACAAAGGTGGAGGTGGAGGTGTAGCATGGGTTACCGAAAGACAACATGACATCCTGTCTGGATTTTACAGCAAAGGCCCAACAAGGTGCAAGAGCAGGTGATGAAACAAACGCTGGCAGAGAAGCAACACGTGAATTAAAGACAAAGGAAGCCAAACAAGAGACAGATACCTGTGGCAGGATATCCTATCAGAGAGCTTTGAGATCTGTATCATAATAAATTTCTCATAAATGATGCAAAGGTTCTCACGTAATGCGCCTTTCTCTGCTTTACAGTGTTTGTGATACTTCACAGCTATGTATAGTTTTCACACCACACATGCAAGAAAATGTATGCAGCTGCATTTGACACCGAATTTTTTAAAAAACTTTATTTAGTGTTGCAGGGATATGCGATGCATCATGATAGCGGAAGGCAAGCTACTTTTGAGTGAACATGAACAGAAAAAAAAGGTTCCGATTTTACCATGTAAGCCTTAATTTTTCACACTTATGAGCATTTTTCGCTTAATAGTGTCTGAAAGATGAGAATTATTATCTTACTTTCATTTTACAGCTTAAATTACAAAATAAGTCCAACAGACCTGTATAAATCTTGGGCCATAAAGGGTTTTAAACATGCAAAGATTGCTGGAGATAGAGCCTGACGGTTGCTCTTGAAAGCAGACTCTTGCTCTCTTTGGATTTTAACAAGAGAAAGAGCTTTGTCTTCATCGTGGCACTGACGGTTGAACAAAAGCTTCAGGTGTTTTTCATTAGAAACACACAAGTCCCAGTTTGCACCAGAAAACAAACAAAGCCTCACTTCCTTGTTAAACCTTCTGCTACCTGGCTCCATTTTCACCAGGGGGAAAGCATTTGAAACTCACAGTGATGCTAAACCTCAACAACACAAAAAGATTTCGTTAAAGACCATTTCAGACAACAACAACCATGAACCGTGAATTGAGAAAGTTTATATTTGACTTTTATCTTGGCTGCATTCAAATATGTTTACTGTTTACTTCAAATAATCCTTCAGCGCACTTCACGGTTGAACTGTTTGTGGTCGGAGACATCCTGTGACACTTCTTTCTCCATCTGCCTTTCGCACTCCCTGCGAGCAAGTTACCGTAGTGGAAACATATACTCAGACCAGCCTCTGCTGTTCAAAAAAAACTGTATGAAAAAGTTAATGTGTGGATTCTCAAATGTAATCTCTCTTATATGCAATGTGATCTATCTCAAAGTATGCTATCACGGGTGCACAGGAAGCCTCTGGTGCCATTTTTTTTTCTTTCCTGTTCAGTTTCTTGTGTGTTAATTATCAGTGTTAATCTAAAATGTGAGTATGATTTGCTGTAAATTTTAGCCAGAGTGACTTACATCTTGCTTCCTTACTTTCCCACATGCACATTCTACTCTACTGTAAATGAAGATCACCACGTTAAAGTAACAAAGACCTTTGTATATGTGTTTTGTTTGGTTTTTTATTTCGACTGAACTAAAAGCAAAAGCTGTGAACATCCCGCGGAGGTGTGAGCAGAGATTCTTAGAGGGAAAATTCCACATGCAACGCACAGCAAATATCAAAGTTTCCCCCAATGTCAAGTGCTAACATGCCAGACATGGGGGGGGAAAAAACACCTAGCTCCACCACAAGGTTTCACCACTGCTACCACAGATGCTGAAAGGAAGTGACTAAACCATGCTTACAGAGTTCTGTTTTTTTTTTCTACA
The DNA here is from genome assembly GCF_964374335.1 of Astatotilapia calliptera. NCBI lineage: Eukaryota > Metazoa > Chordata > Actinopteri > Cichliformes > Cichlidae > Astatotilapia > Astatotilapia calliptera. The sequence continues at coordinate 10,637,014 of NC_137425.1, read as the reverse complement.
CTTTTAACTTTCTTAAATTTGATCAGTGATGACATAGGAGCCTTCCTCTTTACACTGACAGGTCAAAACACAAGCCATTTGCACACAGGAGCCCACCAAGACCCCACACCCACCCTTGCATCAAGCCCGCAGAAAAAAGAAAAACACAGGATGGACTGTGTCTGCTGGCAGATGGTTCCAGTCCCTCTTTACCAATCAATCAATCATTCACCGCCAGGCCTCCATGAGGAAAATCATTTTATATCAGCACAGCGATGCTATTGATTGTCTGCTGGCAATTACCAGGAAAAGGCAATTATCCCAGTTTCATGGTTTAACGGGAAAGAGGAGGATGCATGGTGTTGCTGTCACATGACTGTCCCAGACTTTAAACGACATTAGGGACAGATTCGCTTATTTGAAGTTTAAAGAAAAACAAAAAAGAACAAGAAAAAAAACTGCTTGAACTTATTTTCCCCTCTCTTTCATGCCCAGCTGCACACAAATTCAGCAACAAGACGGATGCAAAAAAAGCTGTGAAAATAAAGAAGTAACCAATTTAAAAATAAATTGGTTTAGGGTCAGTTGAGCGTAAACAACCTCAATTTCCTGTCACGAGAGAGGCCTCTTACTCGTGGTGTGCTGACCTCAAAGGGAAACATGTTACGTGTTACAAATTCACCTGTGTGTTCAAGCAGAAAGATTGAATTAGTAGTTGAGGTGTTATGCACACTTTTTCATCTTTTGTCACTTTTGTTATTTCAGTCAAGTCACAAAGATAGGACAGTGTTTTTGACAGTTGTGACAGCTGATATTTTTGGAGAGCAGCAAAATTCACAGACCCTGACAGTCTGTCGATGATTTTACAAACTTACACATAAGCAGGACACATTGGGCCGAGGATAGACAAGTGGAAAAGTGGCAGATATATAGTCGCTTTTGGATCTGTTGTTTTCAAAAGACCAGCATATCACAACGGTGCTACGCATGAAAACTAAAGCAAGGGGAAATGCGAAAAATGAAGGCTTTTAGCAAGCCCAGTAACACGATCAAGAGGCACAACAGACTGGATGAATATGATAGTTGCTGCAACATGTTACTGTTTATGTGGAGGGGAACTGAACTGAGGAACAACAACGTTAACAGAACAAAAAAAAACAACAAAAAAAAACATGGCAAGCAATAACCTAGCTTGCTAAACTATGTCACAGATATCTATATATTACATCCCCTTCTGTCATAAAAACACTAACAAAACACAGAAGTATTTAGCACACATTAGTATCGGTGTCATACCTGCATCATAGCATCAAACGAGAGACAAAACACACAGCAGTTCCGTTTTACTGAAAGGTGAAACAGTTCCTCCACTTGAGTTTTCACACTATGTTTTAGGTTTAATTTTAGCTCCAAATAGCAAATGTTTGTCTCTCTTTGTTTGCTACTACACCAACATTAATCACGTGCCACTAAAACCTCATATAAGCGCCTAGATATAGGAGAGCTCGTGTCCCCAATACACGAGATCTGGCATATAATTAGGGATTACCCTTTCGCTCGTCAAACAGTTTGACAGTTTGGGCACAGCCTCTTCTGGGGGTCGCAATCTGGCAAGACATCTCAGTGTGGAAAAAAAAAAGCATTTTTAGCTCACGTCTTATTGTGTCACTTTTCTGCTCCTTTCTGAAGTCACATCACAGTCTCTGCAGCTTGATAATGCTTTATATATCGTGGCTGTTTGTGTGCTTTAGGGTTCTTCGGGTACCAAGTGAACATAGCTGTAGACAAAGAGCTGCAGAAAGAAGGGCATCGTGCAGCCTCGGGAGCTATAACCATCACCCCCACTGCTGCTGTCCCCTCAGTGCTCCACTCTCTCTACTTGGGGGTGGGGGATCTCCAAAGTCGGCGCCTGAGAGGCAATTACTGTAATACGTTCACCCTCAGACCATCCCTGTCAACTTACGTCTCGTTTTCAAATTGTTCATGTTTTTATATTGCCCCATATTTGCATATTCTCCTTTCATGCGGCTCTCCGATTTGCAGAACCACATAATCCTTACTCTGACACCCCTCAACCCACCTCGTATTTTTTAAACTTCACCACAGAGATCAAAAGACGAGGCCACAAAGAGGTGATCAAATGCACATCAAGAGGGATTTATTTAGCCCACATCTGGAGCAAGCATGTTCTTAAAGCCCCCTATTAAAGACTTCATTACAGCACATAGTGCGCAATCAGTTCGACAGAACTGTGTAGCTCTGCACCAATAGACTACATTCTCAGGCAATACACAAATGAGTATAATGTTTTAATCTTTTCAGAAAAAAGCACTATTATTTTAAATTACTTAAATACACACTTAAAGATTATGATTTTCTGAAATACAAAATCTCAGGAAATTTTATAAGACACTTCTCAGAATTTACCCTTCAACATGTGATATGGTTAAACCACTTTTAAAATTGCAAAGCGCAGAATTTGTCGGCGTGCGTGTCTGAAGGTAAGGTAGTGTTAACCACATGGCGCCTTTCTTAGAGATGCTGAACATGTGTGCATCACATATGCACTCTGCTTTTTTATCTCTGCACTTTGCACAGCTTTCTTTTTTCTTTCTTTTGTGAGTGTCTCTGTGTGTCTTTGTGTGAGTGCGTGTCTGTGTACGGCGGCTTAAACCAGCAATGTACGTGCAGGCAATGCCATGCAATGCAGGCAGAGAAGTGAGGTCAGGATTGGTTGGCCTCTTGTGAGAAACCTCATGTGTGAGAGCGAAATTGAGTGACTTGAGTTTCAATCACCATGTGCCTCTAACACCATCCCATAGTTGGGTTTTTTTTTGTTTGTTTGGTTTTTTTTACAATAAGGTGCCTCCTAATGAAAGGTTTTCAGCCCTCTTTAGTTATCTTTTGTCCCAGCTCACTGTTCCTATTATATCCTGTTTCTAGACTTTCAATTCCACCCCTTCTCATGTTCTCTTGGTAACTGTGCAGATGCTGTGAGAGAATTTGAGATTATTTAATGCATCCGGTGCTAGTGACCACGAGACATGACTGTGTATATCAATGCATGTGTTTGTGTTGATTGGTAGTGCAGAGGGTTCCGTGACTGCGACACTGTGACTGTTTGTTCCACAGATGCTGCAGTGATTTGCAGTGCACTGCACATCATAACAAACAGTCACGGTACACCAGACCATAATCAGTAACGCAAAAAAGGTTTACTGCACAATGAACCGCAACAATGTCTGCAGAGTCGAATGCAAAGAGCCACAAGGCCACCCCAACTGCTCCTGTCTAGTGTCCACTGATAAGTTGATAAATTGACAGTGGCTCTCCATCCCTCCCTATGATCGAGTGTAGGAAAACAACTCCAGACTCCTCTGGCAAACAGAGGTCCATTAACCATAGCTCTGTTTTATGGAGAAAAACACGGTTGCCTAGAGAGGGAACATTGTTGTGTCCACACAGCCCTAACTTGTATCCCAGTATTTTATACAGTTTAGGAATGATTGCATTGAATGGCAGCATTTATGTCTTTGAAATCTCCCCAGCATGAGTGCATCATATGTCAAAACGCGAAGAAATATACTTGTGAGCTGCAAATGTGTGCCACGGATATCTAATGTTACACGGTTTCGGCAGTTTCGAAGGTCTGCTTTATATACTGTAGGCATTACATGAGTGCAAATAAATAAACTCAGCAGTTACTAATTTTTCTTTATATACTGCATTATATCCTGGCTCTGGTTAAAGTGGCTTACCACTACGTAATATGTAAACAGCAAACAGTGTAGCTGTTGTGGAACTCTTCGAATAGCAGAAGGCAACTACCGTACTTGACTTTCACTTAGACGAGGCACATTTAAATGAAAACGTCTGAGCAGTTATCATTTAAATAAACGGCATCCACTTCTGCCCCGTCTGTCTGTTCAATTGGAGCTGTCTGGCTTCCATCATGACCCAGCTTGTGTTTTGCTGTAGGTTAAGTCCATCATATCTTTCAGCTTGGAAAGACTTAAGCTGAAGCATTTACAGGATAAACAAACTGAATAGCTAGTTTCAATAAAAATGCCCTCACAGTTGGCCATTTTGTCTAACTTTTAAAGCCTGTGAGTGGATATAACAAAAACCTAGCAACCAAAGAAGCTCATTAGGACGAGAGAGAGCAAATTAACTCTCAGCTCCAAACAAAAGGAACAGCTTCAGGAGGCTTTCACTGGCTGAACAGGGCAATTGAAAACCCAAGAAAACTGTCTCCAGCTTCCTCCTGGGTCTGGGGAGGTGGGGTGTTGAAGTAATCCTGTCAAGTTGTCCAGCTGCACAAACAAAGCTGACCGGATAACAAAGACTTCCAAGAGAGAGGAAGAAAGAGGAGGAGGTGGTCTCCAAAACAACAGCATCTTCATATGTACCTGCCCCGAGATCGCGCAAGAGCGAGCCCTGAAAAGGATCAGAAATGAGAAAACCACGACATGACCACACTAATTAAGCCTGCCACGAGGACAGACTGTACGAGGCTGTTGCCTTTCAGTTCATAAATCACGCTGTCCAATCTAAAGACCGATCCAAAGCCACAGGAGTAACCAGAAACCCTGCATTCAATCCATTCGTCATTGTCTCTGAAAGACCCATGTTGCAAGTTTGTCCTGAAAACCTTTTTTTTTTTTGCATTGCCACTTATTGGCAGCATCTGAGTATTGTCTCGTCCAAGCTTGAAACTGCAGGAGAATTGGAACAGACTTATCCACACCAGAAAGTGTCAGGAAATCCTGGCATGCTGCTACAAGCATCAGGGCCTGGTCATGGGGGGTCTCATAGTTTGTCCAAGTGGAAAAGGAATGTAAAGAGTCTTTAAAGCTAATGGTTTCTTTCGCTGATTGAAACAGCATTTTAAAATACTCACAGCTATTGTTTCCCCCAACAAAATAAAATCCATATTTGTAAATGTGTTTTTCATAAGAATAATTATTTTTAACTGGAGTGAGTAGGTGTCAGCAAAGAGCAAGCACATCATTTGTAGCTTTAAAAAAAAAAAAGGCTAAAAGCAAAGCGCACCACATGTATTTCTCTGATCTGAGGCACTCCCAGCTTTGGCTGTGAATCATATAGCAACATGCTGTCAGCTGTGTGTTGTGACTTGCGCCTCGGCAGCTTGCGAACAGAAGTCGTTTATTTTGCTCCAGCTGCCACACCCAAGGAAAGTGTTTTTCACGAAAAAGGACTACCAGCATGAGCGCGTAGAAACCAGATGGCTATCCGCAGACCACTATTAATATCACAGAGAAATCCCAACAGAGGAGTATAAACACAGGCATTGTCCCTCATTATCTGACATGGTTCCTATTCTTTTTAAATGTATGCATTGACCTCTGACTGCTTTTACTGAACCAGGTAAAAGACAGGGCGCCTCTGGCAGGTCATGCCTCTGATCTTTTAGTGTTGTTATGAGCCTGATCTGACTGAATAAAGCACAGACAACAAAAGGAAAGACAGCTTCCTCAAAGAAAAGCTTTCTTGCTGCTCCCTATTAGTGGACTGCTCCCAGGCCTTAACTGAAATCTGAGCATCCTTCAGGGATCAACGCCACCCACCCACCACCCATTCCCGACTTTATCCCCCTAGTGACCTGTTCCATTAAAAAAAAATCCCACAAATTGAGTTCCCACTGCTAAATTACCATTAATTTATTTATCCATCCATGCACTTATACATCTATTTATTTATTTACCCCATCTATCCGTCTTCATTTCTCACGCTATCCCCACTGAAACGGCTCCCATTACAGAGGGCCACTGAGCACAGTGGGCTGGGTCAGCATCGCACAGATCCTGAACTCATGAGGTAATGGGCTGCTGGTCTGTGTAAATGTCCCTACAGTTTAACATAAAACATTTAAGGTTCCTTTATATAGACTGTTAAGACTAATACTATGTGTGCTTCAACTCTGTGAAAGGCATTTAGCCAGTAATTTGATTGACCCTTTTGTTACTCCTGCCAAGGGATGGGGAAGGGGGTGGGTGAGCAAAGAAGCCCGGCACCAGTCAGGCCTGTGGCGGGTGTTGTTCACGTGCAATGAGCCATGTGGTCACATGGGACAAACACAGATGGATGGATGGTTGTGTCATGTCCTATCCAAGACATGCTGGGAAACACACCTGAGTCCACAGGTGGTCATGCATGCACCAAACAAACCAAGTCGGTCTTGCGCAACACCTGCATCAATGACCCTGTTGACAGCCTGTGCAACACTTGATAGGGTGACCCTATTGCTGCTGACTGTGTTTCCTTTTCACAACTATTCTCGATGTTATCACAGGAAGATGTGTACTTAATTTTAACCGGCTTCAAGCTATTCAACATTTTCAGACGCTGATTTCTCACGGCATTTCTTCAGCTGGTCCTCGAGATAATATGACCACAGACTTTTGTACTTTCAGACAGCCTCCTAATGAGCACCGCACCGTAGACCGACACACTGACCCAGACCAAGCACAGGACAGAGCATGATGGATGGAGGCTTTTATCTGAGCAATAAACATTATTTGCTCTAGCTTATCATCTTATCTCACTTTAACTTAAGCATTCTCCCAGGATGTCTACTGGACTGCTGACACCTATATCCTTCACTTAAGGATTTACTCATTTGGTCAGTATGAAACAGTATGTGCTGTGCAGTCAGTATGGAACACTATGTGCTGTGTAGTCAGCATGCTCTCAGCATGCGTGATAAGAAAACCTTCGTTAAATTCAAATCCGGATTTGCAAATTCAGGCCACTTACTTGCAGTTCAGCTGCATCGTATTATTAACGTGTATTCAAATTACATTTCCGTTTTAATTCTCACTCTAAACCACCCATAACAATGCACGAGATTCAGTTAAGGCCATGCTTGTTGAAGCTATGAGCTAGTTTTCACTGAAAAGTCTATCTCCCAAGCCCATAAGATTAACTCCGGTGCACATGGGGATAATGGGGGCTTTTGTCTTATTATTACATCCTTTCAATACAATGCCTTCTTTAGAGTGACGGATGAACAAGCCCCAACAACATCAGGGGTCACAGCGTGGAGGGGGTGCGGGGTTGAACGGGGGGGGGGGGGGGGGGGGGGGCACGGCAAGCTGGCTGTTTGGCTGAGCGCGGTTCCCCCTCAGCCTCGTACAGTACAGCTTCCATACATCAGAGTGCACATACACCCCCACCCGCCCACGTCCAGCTGCCTTGCACGTTAATATTTGACACGACAAATTGTTAATCGTTAAAGGGCGACGTCTAAGAAGCTGTCACGTTGAATCAAATTTAAAGAAGAAGAAAAAAAAACATCTCGCGCTGTGCTGTAACTGCTTTCTTGGGACACTTGTGAAAGTGCAGAAGTGACGTTTCTTAACTGCGGCCACGCAGCGAGCTGGCATAGGTACTCATGAGTCATTGTGGCATTTTGAAAAGTTTGCCGAGACTTTCCAAGCATTATTGACACGCTTCACTGCTCATGCAATGAGAGGGACCTCGTGGACTTTAGATAAGTGTCTGTCTCTGATTTTCAAAGTCCGAGCATCTATAAATATCAGCCTGGTGGAGCGATACAATAGTGCGGATCCCCTTTGTTAGGCTGCTGAAGCACATGCTCTTACTTTTTGCTCTTATCTTTAAATGGTGGGATTACTTACCCCATGAGAGATAGTAGATAGCAGAGTAAAGAGACGCTCCGGCAGTTTGATATTTGTCTTCAGGTGTCCTCACGTATGCGTCAAAGTTCAGCGCCTTCCTCTGTTACTCCAGACCAACGGTGACAATCAAAACTTTGGTAGCGGACCACACGGCGTGCCTTCTCTAGACAGTGGCAAATCCATACCGGTTTGAGAGCCACCACGAAACTGTTCAAAAAGGCGCGATGATCCCCCCACCCCCCAAAAAAGGAGAAGTTATGAAAGTCAAACCAGACTTTTTATGTTAAAAAAGGTTTTAAAAAATGAAGAACTAGCAGTTTCTATTCTGTCGATCTAATCCAGTCGGCTGTCTGTCTGTCTGTCTGCTCTGTGAGAACAACACTGGGCTGTGGAGCGTCAGTGAGGCACTCACGCAATACGCGCTCACACACCCACACACGCGAGACGCGGCGTGGAGTGTATGGAAACGTCATATTCCCACGAAGAGCCGTGAGTCTCGCTTTTGAAATATAAAACTAAAACGAGGCAGTTCTGCGGCCAACAATTAATATGGAAAATGCCCTTTAAGCTGATTTCTGGACCTTTTCTTCACTTTGGAGCGCTCAAATAAAGTCCAGATGTTCCGCCTCCCCACTTCCTCTTTTCCTAACAGATCCCAACACTTTTCAACTGACAGAGGCCAAGTATTCCTGCACTGTGAAACAATAAATACCACCATTTGATCTGATTTACTGTGTCTTTAATATATTCTTGTTTTTTGTTTTTTTTTTTCAGCTGACCTGTTCTCGTTGACTGTTTGTGGTGACTCATGGCTTTTATTTTTTCCATTTATCCCTCAGGTCTGGGCATATAGGTGCAATAAGATGGGTGAGGTGAAGGTAAGTCAGGACTTGTTAGTCAACAGGGCTGTGCCCACAGCTGGCAGGTGTTCGCCCCAGCGAAAAAGCCTCTTTCCAGCCGCAGGAAAGGTAATAATGTCTTCCCAGTCATTATGTTGAAAGCCAAAGTCGTCCCAAGTGGCCATGATGTCATGCGTCTGTGTAAAAGAAGAAGCTGCATTATGTTACTGCAGCAGTTAAACATCAAAAACTGGACTGGATTTTGTGGGATTGTGAGAGCAGCGTTTGGGATTGTTGAGACACCCTAAATAAATGTTTTGTTTGTTTGTTAAAAAAAACTGATTATTTTTTATAATAGAGAAAAGAAAAATCTGAACGACAAGTGAAAGACTTTGGTTGAAACACAGTGAGTCACTTTCAGATACCTTTTCCTCTTAAAAATGGCAGGAAACAGGTGGCATTTGTTCATACTTTTGTGTACCAGAATGTGCTTAATGACATCAGAGAGCATTAAAATGAAAAATGACTACATTGCTCTTATGAAGCCCCCCAATAAGAGTGTATGAGACGTAGCGTGCAACAGCCGTCTCCAGATGAGTCTTTGCCTGTCTGTGTCTACAAGACAGTTTGAACAACCTTGACTCATGCTGCGTCTGCTGATGGTTTACTGGGGTTGAGAAAGATTGTGCAATTCTCTCTCAACACACACATGTCTATCATCCTTGCTGTTGATGGTGTGGGGAAATTACTTTCTCTAAAGAAAAAGAAGAACAACTTGTGACAAAAAACATCAACTTTGCAACACTTCTTTTAACGTTGACTAAATCTTCCAATCTGCAATCCCCAAGTGATGGGGTCAATGCGTAAACGGTCTAGTGGTGTATCTCAAATGCTTTTGTTCTCACGGTCCTTCTTCAGCTAGGTGTTTAATGGCTGTGTAGCAGACAGGCTTTATGGACTGGCTGCTCACTGTCAGAGGGTTTATGATTGGACACTGCTCCACTAAAACTGCCCCGCTGCGGTCTCTCTCTCTGAGCCTTTAGGGGAGGGGTCAAGAGCCCTGACCTCACTTCCTGTTGGGGCTCCTCACAAGCATTCCATTGTCTGTGAGAATGTACATGGGCTCTGGGGACTCTGCACATCTGGCAGCTGTTATTAGCAACCTCCTGTACCCACCCCTAAACCCCCGAAGAAGAGTTCCACATGTGCTCATGGATGTGTGCCCCAAAACACACTTCAAAACCTGCTCTCTCCGATGTTGTTTGTCCTTGTGGTACATTTAAGCGTTTATTCTTGACAATAGGAAGGCGAAATGTTGGGAAACATGTTTGTGTTCTTTCTTGCAGTGTTTTTTAAATAATTGATTTGTGGCTTTCTACAGTCTTACTGTTAAAAGCCAGAGATTAGCTCAATAGAAAGGAGCTTGGTTGAATCTGTCTAACTGTAACCTGAACCTCTAAAGTTTTCTGATTAACACATCACACCTTGTTTGTTATTCCAAAACAAGTAGCAGCTTTGCCAGAGGTTTGTGGGCAAACGCTTTATTGTTTGGGATCTGCTTCTAACTGCTCACCTGCTTCTAGGCAGAATTAGAATCTGCCCTATAGATGCTGTTGTTGTACAGAAAAACAAAAAAGATAAGATGTGAAGACATCTGGTGAAATTTGAGGATTGTAATAGGTGGATTTTTGTTACTTGTGACCATGTTTATTGTCCGTGCAGAGCAAAGTGAGCTAACAGCCAGTGCTGAAGAGTAACAGAAAGTACTTAATCTGGTAGTTCAACCATTCATACTTCTATTATAGATTTTACTACATGTCCTAACTGAAACCTATTTGACATTTAACAAGTCCTGGTACTTTGTAATTTCGATTACTATGACGTAATGCTTGACGCATTTCTCATTTAACACTATCTGTGACCACACACTTGAACAGTTTATCTGCTAAAATGTCGGGCATTTCAGAGGCATTGTCACCATGAAAATTCCCTAAAATGCCAATATTAACTAATGCCCAGTTCAGTTACTTGGGTAATTGTGCCTGGTGCAATGCCCTCACCTAGACATCACTGTCTAGAACAAAGGTGATGTATATTATGTACACAAAAGAAAAGTTGATATTCATACTTTATCATTAAACAAAGAGTGTTTTTGCAAGCTTGAAACTTTCTTGTTAGTTATTATTATCATAATTATTTCTTCATTTCTGCATCCACCCACTTTCCTAAGTCGTTTCGAAATAGATTTTTTTCTCCATAGAGATAGAACAGTATATATATATATATGTGTGTGTGTGTGTGTGTGTGTGTGTGTGTGTGTGTGTGTGTGTATAGAGAGATAGAGATGGATTTATAGATACAGATTTTCAGTTTGTCTAAATATATTTACAGAGACAAACTGAAAATGTGTCTCATACACAGGAAGCCTTTATAGAGGTGAGTTGCCCTGTGTTTGACTTACCAGAACTGAGGTACTTAGCAGAAGTGGCACGACTGTACAAAGAGAACACAGCGGATTAGCTTTATTACTCATCACTGGAGGTCTTTGTTGTATGGAACCAGAGAACCAAAACTATAAATGAGTCTATGCAGAGGGGCTAAATATGCTATGTTTCTAATTCTTTGAGCACAATTACACCAAGGAAGTCCTTAGTATTGAGCCTGACTGCTCTCTGGCAGCACCGTGTGAGACACAGGGGCTTTCCATCCCATCTGTATCAACATCTGATAGCATGTAAATTCCAGGTACAGATGAACTGTCATAATGTCACAACAACAACAAAAAAAGATACGTTTTGTATTGTTTTCCAGTAATGAGCGATCTGTTGCTCAAGAAAAAAATTCTGTTAATTAGATTTTGTCGTATTTGCTGTACTGCGTGTTCTTCTTTAAATGGCATTTGATGGGAGTCCTACTATATTTTGTATCTTACATTTATTTTGTATTTTTTATTTTAGGCACTTTGGTGTACTAATTTTTATTCTGGTATTTAAAGATGTATGTAGAGTTTGGTTTTTTTTTTGGTTTCAGACTCTTTGTTTTACTCATTATTAGTCTGACAGATGTATATAGAGTTTGTTGGTTGCCTTTTGGTGTATTTTTTGTCTTGGCAAAGCCTTTGAAGCATTTTGAGCTTGTTGTTTGTCTGAAAGGTACTATTGAAGAATTTTGATTGCAAAGAGAAAACAAATATGGAAAGTTGACCACAAGGGAAAGATCTTGCATCACTTCCTCTTCCAAGAAAGAAAAAAAATCTTCCAGACATTAGAAAAAATCACTGCTAATACCTTCCTCTTTCCTATAAAGATGTTTTACCAATGTGATATGAGTATTTTTAGCTTCTTGAATGTTCCTCAGATGATCAGGACCCATGATCCAGATGAAAAGGTAGTAGCTCATGTGAAACCAACAAAGGATATCTGGCACTTCAGTTCCATAACATGAAGACAATACACAATGAATATCTATGTTTAGCTTATAGTGAAGAACACAAAGCTCTAATAATCACAATCATTGTGAATACAGCATGCAGGCAGACTGCTAGTGGCATATACCTTAGAGCAGGAGTCCTGTCTGGGGTCTAGCAGCTTATCTCTGCCTGCACTCTAAACATCAGACTTAAGTGCTGGCTGTGCCACATGCCTGTGGTGTTCACAGGTTTAGAAGAAATCCGTACACCCTCCATTCACTCCCTGAAAACCTGCAGTGTTATCTTACTGCTTATCTCTGGACCATCTAGAAACTTTTTTTCCCTTCGGCACAAAAGAACTTGATCCGCTCTGTGTGCAGGAGTAAAAATTTGAATAACTGTTCAGGTCACCTTGTCTGCTCATGCACAAAGGAAATATAGACCTTGTGTTATCTGTCAATGTTTATATTTTCTTGGGCATCATTTAATCCTCTGTGTTTGTGACAAAAACGTTACCAGCATTTTCTTTATTCGTGCAAAACTACAATATGCCATTGTTCCACCCATGTGCAGACGTGTCTCTCACATGGGTATAAAGTTACCATAGTTTTATAGCAAGGTTTAAAAAGCTCGTTCCCATGGTCCAGTTTTGCACTGGTCTGTGTACTGGTTACTATGCTTGGGTATTAGTATTGGATGTCCGTTGTATTCATGATTCACTGGTTTGCTGAGGGAAAAGGTGTTTGTGGATAGTAACATGTGGTGCCCACACAGTCGGGAGGGGGGTTAGTCATGACTCTTGTGGCTTCCTGCAGATTAGGACGGTGTTTATAGAGCCCTGCTAAAGTACCCTTAGTAAAACACATTCAAATCCACACACTCATTATTAGTCTTTTCCATTAACATAACTCAAGCCTGGTTTTAATAGCAGGGGCAGCCAAAGGAGAACTGATACAACTTCTGTCTGCTTTGTGGCCAAACAGTCAATTGTTGGTTGAAACTGAGGGGGATTGTCTGAGATGTGGAAACAGCAAAGTTCAGCATCTGGCAGAGCCAGAGATAGGATCCCTGACATTTAATCTTCAGAGGCTTTGCTAAGGGCACGGTTAAAAATCTGATGTTTTGACCTGAAACCATATGGCAGCCATCAGTGGCAAAGAAGCACAACCCTGACATTTCTTGCTAATTTACTGACTAGAAGTTCAAAAGGTTAGTCAGAGGTTTGAATGAACACGTGGGTGTGTTAGTTTTAGAAAATGGTGATATCAGGACAAAAAAATCAACTCAGTTTTTTCTCTGTTTACGTTGTTATGTGTTTGGAACATGTGATGATAAAAAGATACGTTTTTGCTTTGAACTGAGATTATTTTAGAAGATGACATTATGTTTACTATTCTGGGATTCTGCAAATGTGATAAAAACAGATGCTCTCACTCTTCGACCTTGACTGTTGACGTGGGATTCAAAAAAATGCTACGTGCCTGTTATGGTAAGTAACTTCAATGTGTGTGAAGATGTGGTCACAAGAGACAAAGGAAGTCTCTCATTTTTTTGGTTCTCTCATGCAGAAAGAGAGAAAAACAAAAAAACAAAACGCAGACAAAACCAATGGAGCGGTACACTAAACGTGTCTATAGAGAAATCAGAAAAGAGAAGGATGTTAGGTCGTTTGACAGAGGGTAAACTAAGTTTTCCTAAACCAGGTCAAGCACACACTGAAATTTGGCTATTGTACTGCTGAGACAGGGAAACCAGACTCGGTGATTTAATCCCATGTATTTTTGCTTGAGGCCATACGCTGTGTTTTTGTTGTTTTTGTTTGCTTAAGTGCGTCTACAAAGGGTGTTTCTCCTGACGTATGAGTCCAAAGGTGCACATTCTCAAGGAGAAACGGCTCTTTTCCCAAAGGGAAGCTGACTGCCTGGGTCAATGTTGGAGGTCATCAGATAAGATGGATCAGGGGCAGGCCATTACTTTAATCCAGCTGTTCTCTCGCATGACCTTCACCCCTTTAGCTAAAGGTGAGCATTCACAGATCCAAATTTTGTTGTCAAAGTTATAACTTGGGCAATGAAAAAACGATGGAAGTGGAGCAGCAGGAGTCTAAATGTCACACCTCCCTGATACAGCCTGAAGCACCTCTGTCTTTAAAACTGGGACAGACACACATAAACATAAACAGAGCAGGAGACAGCCAGACAGTCACAGAGACATGAGAAGAAACCAAAGTTTGAGAAGGGATCAGGACAAATCTGTAAATTCATTTCTTGTAACACTGCAAAACAAATGAGGTAGTTAACAGTTAGATAAAGCAGGGCATTGTTGAATTCATAAAGTAGAATGATGTATTTTTATTGTCCTTTTTTTTAAATAGTAGCACTCTTTAAATCACCTTTGAACCAGGGAGAAAACCTCAGAGATTTATTGACTCCACACCGTTGCCTCCCCTGTGTCTAAGCTCTACACACCACCCGGGAAGTGATGCTTTGATCAGCACACTGCACGCATTCTTCCCATCATCATCTCACTTCCCTCCCCGGTGTTTGTTATTGGCTGCAGCTGGAACACCTCAAGTCGCTCAGACCTCACTCCATCAGGGTTGCACTGACAAAATACAGCTCAACAAAGCTGGAATAGCTCACCTCTGTTTGATTTTAACTTTCGTTAGGATATAAAGTCCAAGTCAAACCACTAAAGGGTCTGCGGAGTTTCACAGCAAATGCTTTGTTTACGTCTCCCTGTAAAGCATCATCTCTCTGTTACGATAAGCCATCAGAATATGATAGGGGAAAAAATGATGTGTGACGTATGAAACAGAAAACAGGTTGGACAATCCATCCATTTGTCCATAAATGAGTGTGTGTGAGAGGAAAAGTACTGTACATAAATCGGGATTTCCTTGGCAAATGTGTGTGTGCACTTTAAATATTTTGATCAGATTGGAAATAAGCATCAGCAAAGCAGACTAAAACACAGTCTGTCTATGTTAACACACAGTTAACACAACTCTGTGGTTAAAACTAGATGTTAAAAAAAAAAACAACTTTTGGCCCGCCTCCAGTTGTCTGAGGCATCTATTAGAAACGATGAGGCCATTTTCCAGTGAAATTATTTCTCAGTTAACTGTGGTTTCACACCTGTTGATCTCTACTCAGTTACCATGGTAACTCCAGGTAACTCCTGGATAAGACAATAAGCAGTCTGTATTCACCTTCAATATTGCTATAAACTGATATGGATCGGTTTATGGCTTTTATTCTTTGTAATGTTTAACTTTTGGGTGACAGCTCAAAGACAGAGAGGATAAAGAGGGAGAGAAAGCAAGAGAGACGAGATGAATGTACATGTAAAAGATCTTTGATTCCCATAACATGGCCATATGGCCAAATATGGATATGATTGATCTTCACTTGTTTTAAATTGTTCTTTGCTTTTGAATGAAAATTCACCTGAAATTTTACAGGTGAGCAACAAGAAAACATGGCTCGCCTGGAGTCTGTGATACAAAATGAGAATATCATCAAATATACGTGACTGCCTAAAAAGGAAGTCTTTCTGTCTGAGTCATTTCACAACTCTGAATATTTTTTTAACAGCAAATTTTTATTTATTTTTTAACAGAACTCGTCTCACTTAACATTCTGTTCACTGTAACACCAATCAGTCAGAATGAGTTGACATGTATGGCAATAGTCTTTCCTGTTATGTTAAATGAGTTGACTTGCTGTAGGGCTTTGAGTGCAAAATGTTTGGGATAACAAACAAAAGTACTTTTCGGGAAGTTAAAAAAGGAAATGGCACTGAAGCCAACAGACATGATGCCCTCACTTCTCACATCCCAGTTCAAAATTTTTTGTCACACTATAAAAAATGGAATAAAGGTAGTGATATGGGGTACATATAGAAATGTACACGTACATATGTTTTAAACATTACAGAAAGATTAAAAGCACTGCTGTGAAGGCACAATATAAACAATACTTAAAAGGATCATTAACTGTGGCTAAAGAATCAACATACTTGCTTAAGAATTGGCAGATCTTCCCACATACAGTACGGTAACTCCTAACTCAATTATCTCTAAGCTAGCTAATGACATCGAGCCATCACTACTCCCTGGTAAAGTCCAAGATGAGACATGATGACTACAGTACGACACCTTCTCTTCAACTTCCCCCTGAAGGAGCTTTCACATGCTGATGACTGTTAGCTCATGCTGCTGCTTGCCAGCTGGTCTGGTTTTGCTTGCACATGTGTGAGTCATTGCATTAGAGCTTCAACTGTGCACAGTGAAATAAAAAGACTGCTGCATCATTATCTAATCACCCTGCAGGTTTGATAGGGGCTGTATACACTGTTAAGAACAAAATAAAAACCACTCCATCCGGTTGTTGAGGTGGATCATGGGAAATGCAGAGTCAGAGACATTTAAGTATGCGTAATTTGGCAACATTGCAGCTGCCACAGAGAATGCTCCATAAAACTGACGAATATCGCTGCTGGATAACAAAAAGAAAATGTGGCTTCAATTAACAGCTCGCACAAACTCTTCTGTGACTGGCAGTAATCTCGCTAACCTAAAACAGATTGATTTAGGCATTCCTCCTGATCTGAAAGCACCACCAGGACTAGTGTTTTTGTTCAACTTGAATAACACTATACAGCCAGACTCTCAGATTTTTGTTTATTCTACTGTCTCTTACCAACCGTGGGACTTTAACCTCTATGTCGAAGAACTGTTTCATTTCCAGATCTCTCCTTTAAATCTGCAGGTTCACTCCACTGACTTTCAGTAGCACGGGCAGGCTTTAACATGCAAGAGAAAATGTTCATTAGCTCTGAATACTCACTTTTTCTGAGAAACATGGATTTGATGGCCCTGTAAAATAGTGCTCTTATCCTGGCTTCATACCAGTCTTGCCCCCTTACCCCTTCCGCAGTCAACCCCTACGCCCCATCTGAGCAACCCCGAATTCCAGGAAAACTTGCAACAAAGTTCTGGCTCGCATTAATCACAGTTCCACTCCCTGTAGAGCACAGAGGGAGAGACATCACCCCCTTCCCTTTCTGTGACCCCCTTCAGCTTCACACACCCACCTTTGACTGTTTTGATGCAGCCAAAAGTAGGAGATGAGAACTTCCTCCCGTTTTACCACAACCTCAACAGGTCTCTGTTTCACTTTGAGTATCTCACAATCTGCTGAGATCTTAACAGCCCCATTTGTCACACCACTGTGGTGACAAAGTCATGCTGCGTCAGTCAGTCTCTCTGCTTTATTTACCTGTTAGTTTTTCTGCATGTGGTCGTATTGTCGTTAACTCTTTATTGCACGCAATCCACTACAGTGGTGTTAGCCAGGTCCCACGGGTTGCTACCTCCTGCCAGTTGTTTTATGGTGAACAAACAAGGCAAAGCGTGACTAAAAACTGGTCCAGATGATCCGCTGGAGGGGAGCTCATGTTTCACAAATTTTACACTTAACTGAAAAGGTAATGTGTGCTGAGAAAATGTTCCATGACACAACACAGTTATGTGAGGAAAGGAAAAAAAAACATGTTATGCAACCACTGTTTCACACTGCTAATATAAAAGATTTTTATTGATTGGCCCGTGTTTAAGCCTAAAAGGAGTGTGTGAGTGCAACGCTGCAGCCCAACCCGTTCCAGTGATAGACCTGTCTCTGCATGCCCATTAGATGCAGGCGAACTGAATAATACACAGGATAGTGTTCTCATCTAAAAAACGTATACATCCCACTGGCTGTGTTTCTGGGACAATATGGCCAAGATCTCTGACGGGAATTCAGAGCACAGCTCTCATGAATAGCACATAAACAGAGAACATCCGTAAACAGTTTGAAGGACTCGTTTGGATTTTGTTCCAAGACGGTGGGTGGGAAGGAGGGATTCAGAAAGGGGACTGAGACAGAAGGCCAAGAGAGTGAAGCACTGCAGCTGATATTCCCTCTATGGCGGCCTGGTTGGGAGGAGCAACATCAAGCTGCCTCTGTTCTCCTTTGGGACGTTCTGCCTGTACAAACAAACCGACCCCGGGCCTCTGGTCTAATGGGAACCAGACCTGCTCGAGGACCAAATCTCCTATGTTTTTTTCTTTCCTTTTCTTCGCTCTCCCTCCCACCCCCACCCCCACCCCTATTCCCCCCTCTCTCAACAACCAACGCTCCGTTGACACGCACTCCAGCTGAAGGACGCACTTCAATTATTCTAAACAGACCTGAAAAAATTCCCCTTCCCTTTATCAAGCTTTCCCACACAGCAATTTTACATGACATTCCAAGTTTGTACATCAACGCTGACCTTCTTGATCCTCAAGGAATCAGATTCCAGTGACCTGTACTTATCACCACAGACACACTTTCTCTCACTTTTGCATACTTTCTTTATCACTCTTCCCCATTCCCTCTCTCTGTGTCACATGTGCACACACAGAGCTTCCCATGCATCTGTTTGCAAAAACGTCAGTCTTTTTGACAGAGTGTGAGTACATTTCTGCACCCAAGTACATGCATAACTAGAGAGTTCCACCAAATGACGAAAGCATAGGATTAGAGGCACCAAGGTGATGTGTTGGCTGCTGTATGAAAGAATGTCATCCCTGGCTACAAAGTCTGAATGTTCTCACTGTTAGGGTTCAGAGTTTATCAGTGAATGTCCTCCCAGTCTCACTGGTGTCTCTATCTGAATGTTCTGTTTTACCAAAGTATGAATACTGGCACAGAGTCAGACGGGGGGAAAAAAGGCTCTTAAAACACATAGAGCCTCCACATTGACAGCACATCTGATTCAAAGAGGCCTGATTGTGATACGGCCTGGTGACACTGCTCCTAACAAACATGTGGAGCTGTTTAAATTGCTTCATTTCATCACTATAGTCTCCTTCCTGCAAGATAAGGCTGGGATGAAAATCCAATACTTCCTTCTGTTTTTAATTTTTCTTTTCTATTTAAATCTGCATACGATCTGTAGTCAGGTCACTGACGCCAAGTGCATGGAAAGGCAGATTTATTGACAAGAATGAACCATGTCTGAAGATGTGGAAAAAACTCACAAACACTGGATATGACTGTTCAGCTCTGTCTTCCTCCCACACATCTGGGCACAAACCCGTCAATGTCCCTCAGGCAAAGATCGCTGATGAACTGAGCTGTCTTGCTGCCCAGTTCACAGTCATTCAACCCCACCATCCCCTGAAAAAAGTGTGTGCAAACACTCACGCTCAATCCACACCCTTACATTTGATTTTTGCCCGATCTTGTGAGCTGGTCTGGGCTTCTCTCTCTTTCTCCATGGGATTGCTCTGGGATTTCTGGCAGTGTTTACTTCTTTGTGCTCTACAAGCCTGGAGCGGCCAAGCCCAGGCACACACTCACTTCTATGGAAGGGTAGGTTTTTCTGCACTGTCAGCACAAAGTGTTAACAAACGTGTTGCAACTTATGGCTCTGTGGAAGCGTGTAGGAGTCAGAGTTATATACAGGATGTGAAACAGAAACCACTCAGATATTGGGGTCACTTGGAAATGTCCTCATTTACAAAAGAAAACTGAATTGCTTTTCAGCACATATCGGCTCATGAACCATAAACAGCTAATTTTCAGCAACCATTGTAACATCCTGTGTCATATTCTATCATCACAAGTTTCAGCTGTTGATTACAGAAGCAATCATTTTAGCTACTTTGTGTCTGCAGCATCTACCTTTGCAGGTTTGAATACAGGCTGAATCAGTGAAAGGAAAAAAAGAACTTTCACCTGAATTGTTGCTTTAACAAATACGGCCAAAGAATTAACAATTGATTTCATACAACAGTGTGTACTGTTCCTTTCACACACAAAAACCACAAACAGCTTTAAAACAGAGCAGAGAGAAAAATAGGAGGATCCCAAGAGAACAAAACATCTGTGTTTCTACTTACTAAACATAGCAAGTCTTCTGTTTGCTTTGTTTGATGGTAGTCGCATAATGCCAAGGCTAATGTCAGCAACAAATTAATAGATGCTGGCTTTGTGAGCAAAGCTGGAAAAGAAAATATGTATCAGAAAGCAGTTCATAACTGAAAACAATATTAAATGAGCAAAAGAACAAGCACCAACAATATATTAAGCCCACCTGCACGATACTGTGTATGGTGTATCTTCCCCCTGTGCTTCCAAAGCATCTCTCACATGTCAGGACATGGACACAGGACCCCTGAAGGTGTCGTGTAGTGTCTGGCACCAAGACTTTGGCAGCAGGTCTGTAGGATACAAGCTGGGGCCTCTGAGGATCAGGCTTGTTCAAACATATCCCTCAGATACTCAGTCATATTGAGATCAGGGGGAATTTGGAGGCTAGATCAATGCCTAGAGCAATCTGTCATGATGCATGATCTGTTCTTGAGTAGTTTTCTTTGGTAATGTTTAGGTGGGTTGGACATGCCTGCAATGATTTTACTGTTGTTGCTGTGCCCAGGCTATGATTATCACTTCTCATTTGCATTTGGTAGCGTGCGTTTGTGAGCCTTTGTGATTGGATGATACAGCTCCAGGGCATATTTAATTGGTGTGTCATTGATCTGCTGTTTTCATGTACTCACATGTCACGTAGTCCTGTTACATGAAATAGAGATGGGTCAATGCATTAACGCTATCGGGGTCTGAACATTTCAAAAGTTTGTTTGGGGACTATATAGTTGGTTGTTACAGTGTAATAACACACTGTAATGTGACTTTGTCTGCTTTTACAATATCAATAAAACACACTGAATGAAAGATATGTTGAAATCTTGCAACATAACCGCAAAGTAATAATGTCTTATGGTATTAGTGATGACACCAGGCGGGTGTGTCCAGGCAGGAGTTAATGCCGTACTTGTTTATATTCTCACTGATGTAATTTGTTGAGGCAACAGAACTTTGGCAGGAAGGGACTGACAAACAGTCAAGGTCATTGACCCAGTTCAGGGAAAAAGCCACCAATCAGCTGTGTGTCCCTGATGTTTCAAATTAACGATTAGTTCTTGATATAGGACAGTAGATGGGGCAACAGGGCTGTCTTTGTTTGTTAATGATCACACAGCACTATGACCAATAATGGTTAACCACACATAACATCTTTCACCATTTTTTTTTAAAACCTCCTTCCACTTCTTGTCTTTCTTTTCCTCTATATTGTTCCACTGCCACGTTGCAACTATTCCGAGTTTGGGAAGTAGAGACACCTGGATTTAGCCTTTTTTTTTTCGCCCCCCAGAAAATGTCTTCCTTCCAGGGTAGGTACGCCAAAGGCTATGGCCATGTGATGACAATGATGATGTGGCATGGTCTGATAGTGAGAAAGTATTGAGCGTGGGGACTCCACACCCCCATGGCCTCGCAACGCTCCCCTATCCTGAATCAAATACACAGAGATGTGTGGGATTACTCTCACAGGAGGCACTTGAACCCTTTGACTTCCTGCCCGCTCATGAGTTCACTGGTCTCAGTGGGAGTGTCTGTGAAATGCATGCGCAATAACAGCCGAATGAAGGCAAGAGAGACCAGAAGGAGGAACGGGACGTGCTGTGAAGGAAGAGGAGTGAATGACAGGTTAGTGGGGGAGGTAGAGAAGGAGGATGAGAGGTGGGGGGAAAGACCATCCAGGGTCTGTCTATAACGAGCCTGAGGCTGTTGGCAGCAATAGCATGTGTTATGGAGAGGACTCAGTTCTCTCTTAAAAAACTGGACGAAGGGGGTGGGGGTGCGAATGCTGCGCAGCCAGGAAAAATTCACAAAATAACAAAAAAAAAAGTTCCTCAGCTGTCTGACAAAATGGTCTGTTTTTCATTAATACGGGCAAGTTGCTATTTTGAGGCAGAGCTTCCATGTAAAATATGACCTTAAGTTTTAATCTGTTGGGTGCAGATAAAGATCTGGACTCTATTTGCTAAACACGCTGCATCAGCCAGAGGCTGGCCTCATTTGTGACCAGCCTTTAGCAAGCCTCGTGACAGCCTGTTATGCTTTCTACGTCCATCATGTGCCACAGTAAAGCATTTTGCGCTTATAATATTGTACAAGGGCCGATAACGTGTGGTATCATGTGCTGGTCCCTGACAGCTTGCTTGTCTCTCACTGTCTCCCAGCTAATATTAGAGCAGCGCTGATTAAAGAGAGGGCTGATTTTGGTCCCAGTGAAGGTCAAAGTACTTAAAGTGGCAGCATCGAAGTGCTGTGAGGCTAACAAGAGTGAGCACCTGGTGTCCAATGCCTGCAGCTCGAAAGGTAAGGTTTTTAGAAGGAAGGGAGGGGGCAGGATGATGATCTTATATACAAAGCCAGCTTGTTTGAGACCAGGCTCATATGGAGCTGCTCTGCCAAGGGTCCAGGGCTCTACATCCTGCCGCGCACTGAAAGACCCAGTCTTCAAATAAGTCACACGAACAAAGAGCCATACAGGCTGTAATCACCCATAAGCAACCCCATACACACATAGAAAGAGTACACTGTACTTCTCTATCTCCTTTGTTTTGTTTTTACTGTTTGCAGTGCCACCCATTAAGCTCCGAGTATTTCTCAAGAAGTCCCGGTTTTAAAATCGAACTCACAAATCAGTGCAATTAAGTCATTCTCCACAAAACACACACGCATACACACAAACACACTAACTCCCCCGTCATCGTCTCCCCGTGTTTCACCCTCGGGCAGCAACTGCGTAATGCCTTCCAGATGTTGGGATGCTGTATTCTCTGGCCTACCAAACCTTGGAAGTCAGTGCCCCTCTCTCATGGTGTTAATGGTGCCCAGGAGGCCTTTGAGGGGGGAAGGGAGGGGAGTCACAAGACCTTTCAACCTCCTATAGAGAATACAAAAAAGACCTCAGGATCCTTTCCCTTTCACAGGGTAATCGGTCAGCTGTCTTCTCTTTGCATTGATCAGCAGGGTTTCAAATGGAATTCCTGATGAGAAACCTGGGTGTGGTTTAAAAAGACATCCTAGTAACAGTGGAGGCAGGAAGGTGTGCTTACAAACAGGATAACAAAGTCCTCTGCAGCTGTTCTTTCTCCAGATGGGTAGTGGTGGTGAACACTATTAGATTTCATATATCAGCTTCCTTGGGCTGAGTATCTTGTGTCAGCTGCTCCTTGTCAACTTATTGCAAACCTGCCATATTATTCCTTTTTCTGAGTCTTAATAAATGAGTCTTGGTATAAAAAAATCAATGGCTACTCTCTTGAGTTAGCTTGTGTTTCCATCTTTCCATTTCTCTCTCCCTATGAGCTCCACTAAATGATCCAAGCTGAATGGCCAATCATTGGGGTCCTATCTATTTCGCAGTACAGACCATAAAACAGTATAAGACATGGTAGACAGCCACAGTCCCTCAGGGAATATTTTTTAAAAACAATATTAAAACCAGTGTTGGAACTTTTCCAGTCATGGTTATTCATTTATGTTCTTTTACTATGGAGGTTTGCGGTGATTGGATGACGAATGCAACCATCAGGGATGCAGGACAACTTCCAAAGATGGCTTTGGGGTGTTTCTGTTATTCTGGCAACTTGCACCATATAAAGGATAGATCACTCAAATGCACCAGCATGGCTCAGGCAAAGGGTGCAGACCAAGTGATCCCTAGACTAAAACCAAAAGAGGAGCGAGTGAGCTGAAGCGAGAAGAAAAAAGCTCCAGGCCGAGGATCTCTGTGAGAAAGTGTCCATCTGCAGCACACGCTGGAAACGACCCAAAACAAACAGGTTAAAATTAAACCACAGAGTGAAAGCCAATCTGTGTGTTTAACGTTCTTACAAACAGAGGATTACCGTGTTACCATTTCAAAGGTCTGAGAAATTGTCAGTTTTGTGGTTTATCCCACCACAATACAACCAATAATCTATGTAGTAGCCCCCCACTGGCTGACGCACAGAGAGATAGGGCATTTTGGAGAAAGATAGAACTAAAAAGAAAGTTAAAAAGTCACATGTAGGAAGGTCTTCAAACTTTGGCATTCTGTTTAATTATTAAAAAAAACACTTTTTAAAAACTAGAATGATAAATTCTCCTGCTATAATTTATAGCATAACATATTTAACTTTTACAGTACAGTTATTGTAATAATTGCAGGTATAAGTTCCAAAGAAAAGCATATTTGTTACGCAGAGATAAAGTATGAATACAAATCAAGCCAAAGCTTGCAGATTCTTTTTTTAGACTTTGACATAGGTCATGAAGCTACTTGAGATGTGAGCTTTTCCCACTAACTCCACTGCATGTACCAGCAGGTTGAGTAATATTTTTGCCATTTTTGGATGATAATGTAACATTTCTCTAGAAATTTCTCTAGTAGAAACACAGACGCTCTGTCTTTGCATCTTTTTAATCTGCCTAACGGGCATCCCATCTTTCTAACCAGTTGATTCTGACTTTCCTAATTGGGTTTGGGCTTTGTTATGAAAGTATGTGGTTGCTGCGGTTGCCACCGCAGATGTTTCCCAATTCCATAAGTACTGCATTCCCCTCCTTTTTCAAAAGCCATGTCAGCCCCACAAGTTACTGCACAGCCATAGGGGATCAAATTTGTTCAGCTGCTAAGGACAAAGTGTACTTCTGAGCGGTGGTGATTTGACACTTTGCTGCCATCTAGTGTTGACTAATGGGTCTGGATTTAGAGTTGTGTCTTCCGATAGTATTGGAAAACAGTGGGAAACCATTTATAAATGAGATATCTGTATAACTGTAGCCATTCGTTAAAATAAAATCTAATATTTAAGGTGTGATTCACAGTGAAGACATGTAAAGTGCTGGATAATAATAATAATGATGGCATTCATTATTATTTTGTTGGCTGTGGCTCCAGAGGGAGCCAGAGATAAAGGGACTAAAGTGAGCTGGTTAACAGATATTCAGTAGAGATTCAGCAATAATAAATTAAACAGTTAAAAATTCACATGCAATATTGTGCAAAGGTATTGAGGAACTCATCTTTTCATTATTTTTTGCTTCCAAGCAGCCAGATTTTCTTGTAATTTTTAAAGTGCTCTTGAGCAATCGTTATAGAATTTCTTAAGGTCTCTCAAAGTTTTTCTTCTTTGCTTTTTCTGACCATTTTCCATGGAATGTTTTTTTTAACCCTAACACTGACCCAGGAATCATTCGAACATAAAAAATGGCAGTTAGGTCAAGGAATGAGCCAGGTTTGGGTCTACACATAACAGAAAACTTAGCCAAGAATCAGTTTTAAATTGCATCTTTTGTTGCTTGCATCTTTTGTTGCTTGCAGCTTGTTGCGACACAAGCTGTTTGTTACAATTGTTTTTGTTTAACCTACAAAAAAAATAAATACAGTTTGACAGTTTGAAAGTGTCAAACTGCTGATGTTGACGTGATCTAGCTAGCTAGCTAGCAAAGACCTCACACAGGACCTGGGAAATGCATGTGGTCCTTCAGTTGATCCACATACTGGTTGCTGAAGCCTCATCAGAAATGGTCTCAGTGAAAGGGTGCCAGCCAAGAAGCCATTCTTGAGGAAGGGAAACTGGGAAAAAAAGACTGAGCTGTGCTAAATTACACAACAACTGAGATGAAAATCAGTGGCAACAGGTCTTATGGAGTGATGAATCCATATTTGAAATTTGTGGTTCAAATCATTGTCAGTATCCACAGAGGAGGTCGAGACAAATGTACAACATTCCTAGCAAGCAAGCTACTTTCAGCTGCTGCCGTGCCACGAGAGGTTGCCACAGCAGTTAGCTCTGCATATCTGGTATGACAGATGTCTGACGTACACAAAGAAAATTTTTGTCTCCAGCTGGAAGTCATCTGTAAAACACAGTGGAGAATCTGTCGTTCCAGCCAGTGGCGTTGGACTTCTGAACACAAAAAACTACGGTATGATTTAGATCCACCATGCAATACCATCTGGAAAACATTTGATTTATACCAACTTAATTTTTCAGCATTACAGTGTTCCCAAACACAATGCCAGTGGAGTAAAAGCATACCCGGAGAGCAAAACACACAATGGAACACTATCAGTCATGGATTGGTCTCCCCAGAACCCAGACCTCAACATTAACGAAGCAGTGTGTGATCACTTTGACAGAGAACAGAACAAAAGGCAGTCAACATCCAAGAAGAGTGAATGTCCTTGTCTGGAGAACTATTCCTGAGAACTACTTCAGTTCAAGCTGTGTTGCAAAATAAAGACAATCATACCAAATATTGACTTTAATGCTTGCTAGAATTATGCAAACTTTGGTTTTATTTACCTTATATATTGCATTTCCATGTATGTTTGCACATATTTGAGCAAATTGCTGTATCTTTTTCCCATTTTTCTTGCAAAATATAAAGAAATAAAAGGAGACTTTTTTGCAGCAGTGTTCCCCATTCTCCTTGTTGATGCATCTGAACCCATAAAACATATCTGTTGCTGGAGAATATCATGCCAAGGGTTTGATGGTCTTTCCACCCAGATGATGTAGCAGAGCATTTGCCGTTCAGCTGGAAAAGTATTTACAGTTTATAAATCCCAGACTGCATGACATCATTTTTTGCATCCTCTGCACACACCTCTCCTAAACCCAGAGTCTAAAGTTACCAAAGTCCAGATAAATAAATAAATGCATAAACAGACAACCTGGTGCTGCAGTGAGTCGACCAAAGTTTTCTGCGCTTTAAAATTCTTCAAGGCTTGTAGATAAAAAAAAATTACTGCATAGAGGAAACTGAATGCACTTCTGTCACAGCTCTTTATCTATCTGTCTATCTATCCCCACTATAATGTTGCTAAACGTTTCCATGTGTCTATGATGTCAAGCTTAGTTCCAGAGTAACAATCCTCTACTGGGTCCATCGGGCCCAGATAGATTGTCCCTCAACAGAGGGAGTGAAACCTGCTGTCAAAACACATTTTTCTTGCTACACGTGCTTTGTATTTTCTCAGAAAATGCATTTCACACGAAGAGAAATTTCAAAAAAAAAAAAAAAGGGAAAGAAATGGTTTTGCTCTGGAATCTGTGTGACATTGTAAGAAATCTAAATATGGGTCTTTTTTAAAACATTTCATTCCTTCTGTGGTAATCAGCAGAAGTGATTTGACAGATCACCAAACTTATCTCCCCTGAGCCACCTAGGAGTGTTTTGGTTGACTCTGATAGTTGTGGGTAAACAGTTGAGCAAAAACAGGGGCCTGGAAGAGGAAGATTGTTCTTGGACAAGCTTTCTGCCCTGACTCAGCTGGACAGCAGGCATCCCATCATTGCAAAACAATAAAGAAACAATGTCATCACTCTGAAAAGAGGCCTTTGGTCTGAGCCAAGGCTTTGAGTAACACTGCTTAATTTCCAAGTGAAGAGAGCTGTTGCATTTTAAAGCACACGGGAGAAAGGAGCAGACAGAGGATATATGGTGTGAAAGCAAGGGTAGAGTAAGTTAAAACAAAAGAAGTCAAGACAAGAGAAGGATTTAGGTTAGCAGACAGGTCATAATCCAAATGTGCTCAGCAAAAGCTCAAAGCACAGGATGTACTGCCTTCATTAGCAAGCACAGGTAGTGGAGAGGGTGGAAAAGTGGACTGAGTGTGAAGGAAACAAAAAAAGATAACTAGGAGATAACAGACAGGAGTTTTAACCGTGAATAAGATCCAAACATGGGATCCAGGAAGCAGAAATAGCCCACCTTCACTGCTTCTCGCGCTGCTTTGAACAATCAGATTTATGCCTTTTCTCTACGGACTCATTAAGCCTGTTTACTACTAATGACTTCCTGTTTGTTATCTGGCTCCTGCACACTTACACGTTTACACTTTCCTATCTAACATCCTAAAAGACTTTCATTGCCATGTGACAGACTTACATCTTCACGTTGATTGTTGGACCGAGCTTGTTTTGGTATGTTTTACCAAAACATCCCCATAAGAGAGTCTGCCAGAATCAATTACTTACTTTTCTTGATTATAATCAACCTCATATGGCTGCTAATGGCTTTGACGGTCCAAGGGTCCAAACTACTGACACTCCAGCTTCAGCTTATACATTTTAATTGATAATTGGGAAATGTTAACCTGCTAAAACAATAAACTCCCACTGTATATCCACTTGACTTACCAGTGCAATGTATGGATTTTGACAGGACAGAGATGCCTCAAGTCAAATATGGGAAATTATGCGCTTACTGGAAATGAAGATAAAACTGTGGCAAATAAAAGACAAGCAACAAATCACATGCATGTGCTAAAACAGTAGATAACAGCCTCTGTGCTTTATTATTGTGTACTACTATTTCAGAAGTAATTCAGCAGGAGCTTATCTACACAGTTTATAGCCGACTAATGTAAAGCGACGACAGTTTTCCCCAGTTTTGTTATTGTTGTCTCACTCCATGAGAGACTCATTTCCCACAAAATATCTGATAGGTTCGACTTGAGTCACTCATTTAAGTGCATTTAGGCTTTTGTCACATTGTTGAGTGAAGCACTGGACGCGGGTGAACCGCTGAGGACTTTAGTCTTTAGTTTTATCGTCGACTGCTTCGTCTTCTTTCTCTCTCAGCTTCTCCGTTCCTCTCAGCTTTCAGACCTTAAGTTAAAGCTAGACGCTGCACTCAATTGCATCACTTGCCCCATGCTTTCCTTTGCAAGTGTAATTTGTGGCTGGCCTGTTTGAGTCTTAGTGGTTTTGTGCTCTAGTTTAGTTGTACAATCAGAGGACTGTTTGTACAACGTACAACCTTTACCCAGGGTGTCACAGGAAATAGTGTAAAAGTGAGGTATTACCAACCTACAAAATTTAATTCAAAAATACTAAACACTTTTCAGAATATACATCAGAGTCACCATTTATTCACAAAGTAACAGTGAAAACAACAACAACAACAACAACAACAACAAAAGGATAAAGAAATGAAAACATGAATAAAAAAGAAGAAAAACAGCCTTCTGGGGCCTCAAAGGTGAAAATAGCAAACATAAGTACCTTTCTTTTTACACACAAATAACAAAAAGCAATAAAGCTACAGCATGAAAAAAATACTACAAAATAGGCCCCGTGTCTAACCACAGAAATGGACAAAAAGAAAGAAATTCCCAGAGGAACCCACCCGAGGGATTAATAAAGTTTTATCTTATCTTCTATCTTTTATCTTATCTTAAATAAAATTACTGACTTCCCACCAAGCTTCCACTGCCTTAAGGTTAGGTTTAAACAAACAGAAAAGAACAGGAACTAAGATTTTACAGGTTTTCAAATTCAAGAAGTACATTTTAGGTCACACAAAATAACCCTAAAGCCTCGGTGCAGAGGCTAGAAATACACCTTCACTACCAAAATTTTCTGCTGTAGCCTGCCTGCAGCACACGGACACATGGAAACACACTCTCTCTCTTTCTCTCTCTCTCTCACACACACACACACACACACACACGCACACACACACACACATATATGATCACCAATGCTGAGAATTGAGCAGCATTCCCCCCCAAAAAATCAGTTTATAAAAGACGGAGTTTGGACAATAGCTACCTGGTCAGATAAGTGAAGCCAAAGCTTCATGTTAAACCTGCTTTAATTCTGCAGCTCAAAATGTGAAAAAGAAGTCCAGTTGGACAGAAGTCGAACAGTAAGTGAACCTTCATTTCCTCTAACTGTGACCTCAGGAGACACTGTCCTTGGTGAGTTTGTGGTCACAGTCACAGTTTCAAATCATATTCAAACTAACAATCATTAAAGTTAAAAAGGAGGTTAAAGCAGGTTATCTGACCTACCTTGCTTTAATTTATTTTAATCATACTCACACCTCGAGGAATCATTAAATTGAAAGGTAATGACTTTACATTATTAGACAGAAAACCCTAACAAGGAAATCCCCTATAAGGAAGCGCTTGAGGTCAGAGGGAAGAATGAACTCTCTTTAAACAGGAAGAGACGTAAACCAGACTCCAGGAGCAGCAGCTATCTGTCAAAAACAGACAGTTATAGTTAAAGGGCACGCTCAAATATCGACACCATTTGAGCGTGCCCTCTGTACCCCTCTCAGAGACTACGTCCACACTAGCCTGAATAGATTTGAAAACGGCTTTTTCGTCTAAAAACGCTCCGCCATACTCCGCATCCACACTAGCGTTTTCAGTCATTTTCACAGAGTTGTGCACCGAAAACACTTACGTTCCAGTACTGCGCATGCGTGAAACGCAAGAAGATTCGACCTGCCTCATTTCTGTCTGCCGCTTATTTACTTAAAATGTTGAGGAAACGCACCAAGTTTTTAAAATGGACTAACAATGAGGTGGAGTTGTTGCTGCGAGTAACGCAAAAGTACAAAGTTGCATAAGCGATTGAGAGTTAAAGAATTTGGAGAAAAGCTATTTGAAGCATGTACAAACTGATATTAATCTTTAATAGGGCTGTCAAAATTGAGAGCAAACAAAACAACTGTGCAATGCCCTCCACTATCTTAGTTTAATTGGTCACATGACTGCATCATATGACTAACATGTATCATCGTTTTAGAAAGCCTCCGTTTTCGCTGTCCACACTGCATACGTTTTCAAACGTATGCGTTTTCGAGAGCGTTTCCAGAACGCTGCGTTTTCCTAGAACGTGGTCTCAGTGTGGACGGGAGGCCAAAACAGAGAGAGAGCGATGCGTTTCCAAACGAAAACACATTAGTGTGGACATAGCCAGATTCATTCCTCATTCGTCACATCCAGTCTCAAGACACAAAGACAATACTCTAGACTCAGGGTTTCACACATCCACCGTTTATATACAGTCTATGTCCCAAACGTACATTTTTGACTACTCTGACGGCACCACACTTGTACTCATAGTGCACGTCATGCAGCTGTATTTTACAGTATGAATGCAATGAAAATGGTAAGTGTGGAAGTATGCAATTTGAGACACCGCATAAGTTAACATTGCAGTTGTTAATCAGTATGTTAGCATCCTGAAGTTAATCGTACTCTAAACATAAAGTGGATTTGCTCAAATTAAGGCTGGGTGTGTGCAGACTAACTTCAGTATTCACCTACAAAAGGTTTGGATAACCTCTAATTCTGGGAGTCTTTCCAAGAATGTCTGTTTACAATCACATGTAGCCTAATATATACAATATCTTTCGCAAAAGTACACACACAGGAGGTAAAGAATGCAATCTTTGGCAGGGGAATTGATGTTTCTCAGTACTGTGGCATGTAGCATATTACAGTTTTTTACAGCCGCTAGGACACATTTCACAATACTTAGGTCACTTTTGCAAAACTCTTCACACAATCCTCCTAACTGACCTTCAGCTTGGCAAAGCAGTTCATTTCACATTCAAAATGCACTACAACTACCAAAACACTTTATTCAGGTCTCAAATAAACTCCTTCTTCCAGAACACTAGCAAAGGTTGACAGCCGACAAACACACTTTGTCACCCACAAAACAATGACCTAAAAAACACTAACAACATGTAGCATTACACAGCGTTTTCTTGTGTAAAACAAGGACACATCTCTGTTTAGAATTTCAATATATGTTACTGGAATGAATCAGACATCATGCAGAATTCGTTACAGTTTTTTCTGAATGCTTAAACCCTAACTGTGATTCCTGTAGCACAATTTCTAAAACTATTCAGACTTATAGCAAAACCACTCACTGAGTTTGCAAAACTAAAAGCACAAAAACTTTAGGGCGACCGTGGCTCAGGGGGTTAGGGAATCGCATCTGTAACCGGAAGGTTGCCGGTTCGATCCCTGGGCTCTCTGTCCTGGTTGTTGTGTCCCTGGGCAAGACACTTTACCCTACTTGCCTACTGGTGTTGGCCAGAGGGGCCGATGGCGCGATATGGCAGCCTCGCTTCTGTCAGTCTGCCCCAGGGCAGCTGTGGCTACAACTGTAGCTTGCCTACACCAGTGTATGAATGTGAGAGTGAATGAATAGTGGTATTGTAAAGCGCTTTGGGTGCCTTGAAAAGCGCTATATAAATCCAATCCATTATTATTAAAAACTGCTTTGCACTCAGTTTGCAATTTTGTAACACACACTTTGCAAAACTGTAGGCACAATTCACTGCACAACACTCAATTACCAAATTTCCAACACACTCCTAGCAAAAGTATACACATGTATGGCTATCATTAACACTAATTTGCCAACTGTCTGGCACACTTTCACATGTGAAAACTTTTTTAGATAATTAGTTCACTTTGCAGTCAGCCTAAGCACTATAATACAGGTAAGCTGTGTGTGCGGAGTACAATGGAGGGAGCAGAAAGAGTGAGAAGTAGAGGAGGCCGAGGAAGAGGACGTGGAGGTGAAGAAGTAGGATGAAGAGGACGACAAGGACAAGGAGGAGCAAGAGGAAGATGAGGAGGGGGGAGAGGAAGGGTAAGAAGAGTAAGAAATAGAATTGCTGATGACATCAGAGCTACAATAGTGGACCATGTAATCAACCGTGGAATGACCCTGAGGGTAGCTGGCCAACGGGTCCAGCCTAACTCGAGCCGCTACACTGTAGCAAGTACCATAAGGACATCTTGAAATGAGAATCGGTTAGTACAGTCACTTCGCACAAAGATTTGTAGCACTGCCATATGCCAATGAGAAACACACCAATACCATTGATGTAAAAATACTGAAATTGTTACTTTACAGAATTGCTAGATGACCAGATGCTGGGGGCAGAGGAAGCATGTTCACTGCAGACCAAGTAACCCATATAGTCATTATGGCGATTGCAAATAATCCTATACTTGGAAATAAACACTTGTGTTTGTTTTGATGTGTTTGAATAAACACCAGTACTTGAAGTTTGGATCCCTCTATGCTTATGGATCTATGACAGACGTATGAGCTCAAACTGACATAGCCTACCTTGTGCACAGAGAAAGCAAAAGCCAGATGTGTTTTGTATTCATACCATCAGTGTGCAGTTGGCGCATTGTGTGCTTAGTAGATGATGGCTTGTGTGTACTGTTTGATACGGAAACACCATTTTTACGAAGGTGTGAAGAGTTAATCTAGCTGTGTTTGCTTTTGCAAGAGAACTACAATGTTTTGATGATTGGGTGACAGGTTTTCTTATTTGTGTGAAGAGTTTTGCAAAATTAGCCAATAGTTACAAAAAATGTGCTTAAGCAATCAGAAAAAACTGTAATATTTGTTTATGTACCGTATTTTTATTTTTTTGCACTAAGTAATCCCAAAATACAAGAATTTGTATACACACCATCCACTGATACACATACAATAGTAATGCTAA
Organism: Astatotilapia calliptera; assembly: GCF_964374335.1. Classification (NCBI taxonomy): domain Eukaryota; kingdom Metazoa; phylum Chordata; class Actinopteri; order Cichliformes; family Cichlidae; genus Astatotilapia; species Astatotilapia calliptera. The sequence continues at coordinate 10,603,899 of NC_137425.1, read as the reverse complement.
TCTACTCGGTCTTCTCCATTTGGCCACAGGTTCTCATCCACATCACATCTCATGTCATCTAGGGCAATACACCTAGGAAATAATCTTCTGGCATGCCAGAATTGAAGGAGTTGAAAAATTGAAGGAGTAACACCTGTGTAGATGTTCATCTACAATGAGAATCAGCTGTGGCTGGTTAAACTGCATTTTTAGATTTAAAATATGTTTCAATAAAATATTGCTGTTGAATTTTGCTGTCTTTTTAAGTTTTGCATTGTGTTATTGTTTTGGCCATAAGTTTAACAGTTTTGAAAACAGTATGTAAGCACATGCAAAATGTCCTGTACGTACAAAGATTTTTGGCAGTTGTTGTGTCTGAGTGAGAAAATAATTCATGAAATTTGAGAGATGTAGTCATTGAATGCATTTTGTGCCAAAACAATGATAACTGATCCTCAGTTTAGCCCACATAGACTTCTGTTGTGCTCACTGTGTGAGGAGTTTTGCAAAAGTGACCTAAGTATTGAGAAATGTGTCCTAGCGTCTGTAAAAAACTGTAACTTTCGTTGGGCAGTTTGTGAAGAGTGAAGTTTGCACAGAAATCAAACATATTAAAACCAAAGTGGAAACAGTGACAAACTGCTTCCTCCAGTGACAAATTAATTCTCAAATACAAGTTGTAAGAATTAGTCAGAAATTGCTTTGAGATTCTGATAAAGTTAGGAAGAATTTTCCACACTGGATACAAGATGAGTAAGCTGCTGTTTGACTTAATCATGAATTTCCCAGCAGGAAAGATAAAATTACTCTATACTGCAGTCAGGATAGGGCATATCTGATGTTATGTGTGTAACAAAGAATTTTAGGGAATTTTGTCTCCCCAGTCTCCCTGACACTGATGCAATGTGTCTTGCATAAAGTAAAGAAAATGCCAAAGAAGAAAATGCCAGCAGAGAAACAAGGAATCTGTGGACACAGAGGGTCCTCTGTTAGACTCATGAATCTTCCAAGATCACGTTACAACAAGCTGAGCTTCAGTAAGTAAATGGAGATATTGTTGCACTGTGAATGTCTCTGTTGTTTTTCTGTGTTTTCACAAATGAAGTCGATGGACACTGGTTGCTTGCTCGGTTTTATAACGGGGTGAGGAAAGTGCATCTGGTCTCCAAAAGAACTGATGGAATTTCTCTCTAGCAGAACAATGCCATCTTGTCAGTGGTAAGATATATGATCAGTTCCTGGGTGTTAGTACAGGACTGGCATTAAAACTGCAGGATACAGTCAAGTGCCTTTTTCCTTAGGACTTTGTCAAATTTGAACGGACACTTCCCTTTTGTCACTGGAAAATTCATTCTTTTTATAACAAGCTGTAGTAAAAAGGCCAACATTGTCACATCAGCCTCACGAACATTTGTCACGCCACTAATTGCTCTGTGATTTATTCTAGTAAACGCCCGAGTCCAGTTAATCTCAGTGTCCTTGAAATCCTTCAAGGCCAGCTGATGAATGTGGTTCCTGCACATTCTTAGACTTGAACAGGAAGTACCCTTATTAAATGAAACTGATAGCGATCACAGCGTGGCTTCATGAAATGTAAGTGAACCGCACAAACGTTTGAACATTTCTGTTAGGTTTGGCAGCACTTAGCTTGGATTTCAAATGGACTTTGTTGCTGGGAAACACACACCATTTGTCAAGAGAATCAAGCTGGAATGAGACCAGTATTAGTCCAGTGAAATTTTAATAGCAGCCTTTTAAGTCTGATATGTGTATAAACCTCCAGGAGAGAGAAAAAAGAAGACAGAGGGGGGTGTAATCCTTGCTTGCTTTTTCTGCAGCATGACTGGAATTTCAATGCTTGTTTTCTTCACTGGAGTGTGTTGTTTGTCTTTCAGAGCATTCCTTCTTGGATATCCTCTATCTTTTCTGCTTCAACCTAATGGACCTTTCAAATAACCTTTGACCTACACTGGATTAAAAGACAACTTGCTGCACGTAGCTGCTTTTTCTCACTTGCCCTTAACCAAAAACATATTGTTCTTGTTCCTATTAAACATTTCTGTGGGTCCCAAGAGCACAAGGAGGATGTGATTACTTGCTTTTAAAGCCTCCCACAGATTCACTGTTCTTGCTGTGATTTGTTATTTAATGCAGGGGATGCATCCCAAAAGAGTTCATCACCTTAAACTGACTCAGAAATGATTCCTACATCCATTCCTTTAGTGTGACAGGACAACTTTCTTTCAGTTTCTAGAAAATCACATGCTTATCTGGGAGTATCCCACATTTCCAGACTGTGCCACACAGACACCACACACATACACAAAAATCTAACTGAAAGTGAAATCTGGGAAATTCCAGTTTTTAATATTGGCTTCTTTTGTGCCATAACATGTTCTTAATCAACAATCCAAAATGGGCACATTCCTTTTCTCTGATGTTAAGATGATAATGAATCAAAAGCAAACGAACAAAAAAAAACCCCAATCCCAATACATAAACCATATGATACATATTTCATTTCTGAATGAATCAATTTGGTGTAAAAATTCAACCAGAAGGGACAAAAAATGGTCCAGTTTTGGTCTTTAAACATTTGGTCTAAATTATGAAAACACAGAGCAACAGAGCCGATGGTGCGTGGGTGTGAATCTATGTGCTGGTGACCTTAAGATGTGTCTGTGCATGTGTATGTGTGGGCAAAACGACGGCTAACAGCCAACAACCAAAAAAATCTTCACTCTTCAGCTGATTTAGAGGGTTTGGGTAATTTTTTTGTTGTTTTAGTAGTAAAATGTAACTGTATATGCAACAGTGAAGTCGCATATACAGTATTTTAATTCATCCTTTATTTTTGCACATTTTCCATTCTTTTAAAGTGTAAAACTTTCCAAAAATAATCACATTTATGCTTTTTCAGGGGGTTTTCCCACAGTTCTAAAGAAAAGACAGGATGTCTAAATTTACAGACTTATGGAAAGAGGAAGTGTAAATGACCTAAACAGATTTTTTTTTTTATTATTTGTCTAAAAGTCAACGGTCTAAATCCATTTTTATGTGTTTTTATGAATATAATATCATGAATTAAAGTTTTCACAGCAAATATCAAATTGTGTTAAATGGACAAAAATATTATTTAAAGCTATTAATGTCTGTAAATACCTCACTCAAGACCTACAATAGTTAACAGTGCAAACATCAGACTGTGTAACATAGCCTGACTCATGAAAAACAGAAATATCGCCCCCCGCATGCAAATTACTAACTGTGCAGTGAAAGTGGGAAGAGAGAGAGAGCAAGAGAGGGAGAGAGAGATAGGAGTCTGCTTGTACTTATTCACGACAGCTCGGAGCTGCACAGTCCAACAGGGGAAGCTGAGCAGAGGAGTAACAAATGACTGAGGGGTCATTGTTGAGTAAGGCAACTCAAATGAGTCAAAGTAGATTATTTGTTCAGCTGTCAGTGGGGCTCCTTCTCATTGCGGCAGGTAAGATGCTCTCATTTTCATTGCTAAAATGACGGTCTTCGAGATTTATAATGCATATTTGGTGTAATTTTGTCATATGATGTCTTTTTCTCAGTGGCTAAGACTTGTTTTTATTTATTTTTGTTATTTATTTATTTATTATTTTATTTTCATTACCCACAAGGTCTATACGGATCAAGCATAAATGTGAAGCCATATTCGTGTTAGAGAAAGAGTCATTGGCGTGATTAGTAAAACAACAGCAGCTAAAGCTGTGACATGCCCCAGGTGCAGGACTTAATTTAACCAGAAGGGTGCGATAGATTGCCGTGTGTAAAAGAGAGAGAAAATAAAAGAAATGAAAAACAAATGGTGGATAGTTTCCCAGATTTTGTGAAAGAATGTGTAAAAGTACCCAGGGAGAAAAGAGGTGAAATCTGAACCAAATCTTTTCCCCTCAAAAGAACACTTATTATGTGAAATCCGGTCTTCTTAGATGTGAGTTAAGGCTATTTATGCAACAGCAATTTCAACTTGCTGGCACTGGCTGTGACTCTGAATGTTCATTAGTGGTTTATTGGATTGATGTAGTTAAATGTATAGCCAGCTGTGTGTTGTTCTTTCCTTTCACTTTCCATTAAGTATATATTTTTTTAAATATGTCTTTTTTTGGAATTGGGAGAACATGGAGGAATACTGCAATAAGGCTTCAGATTAATCAATAATTTCTTTCTATTAAAAGGTTTGATTTGTACAACAACTTCTTTTCCCCTTTAAAGGTGTTGTCTTCTTAAGGGTTCATTGTTCACCGTGAGGTCATGGACTGTAACCTCATCAACCTCTTGCTTTCACTGTTATCATTTAGGGAAGTGTGGCTGTGTAAAAAAACACTCTTTGGCATTATGATAATCTTGTTTCTACACGAGTCCTTTATTTTATCCATGGTGAGCAAGCAAGCAAACGGTGGAGGGAAGAAACTCAAATACAGGTATTAGTGAGCAAAGCAAAGAAACACACAGGAGGAGGTGGTAGATCCCCCCCAAATTGCTAATTTGCTTGTTTGACTTCATCTGCCTTTTTTATTGTATTTTGTTGTTTAGTGAGACATTTAATATGCTTTTTTACTTGTGTTTTTTTAAGGTCTTAATGTCTTACAGAAAGTTATTTTACTACAGCAAAAATCTGTAAAACACTACAGGTCCATAGGGTGACTAGTTTTCCACTTCCCTCCAACAAAGAGGGAGAGTCCATACACTTCCTTTTCTGATTTCTTAATTTGTGCATCCTTGATGAGTCTCCTTACATTGCTCACTTAGTCTTTCGCACAAGAGATAGGACAGGAGAAGGAACAAGGAGAGAGGAGAGGAGGAAACAGGAGTTTAACAAACAAAAAACCCATTCAACCTTCATTTTAAAGCAATGTCAATTAAACAGATGAATTATAAGTCGACTTGTTAGCTTTGTTTATTTGCATCAACAAGGCGATTCCCAAAGAGCTAATAGCTGAAAACTTGGTATATATCTGCACAGTGTCCACTGTGGCCTGAGCGATGCATTTGGCTTCAGTTGACCTGTGTCTCATCAGAAATTGTCTCAGTGGAAGGCTGGCTGTCAACAAACCATTCTTCAGGAAGGGAAATGGATAGAAAAGACTGAGGTGTGCCAAATTACACAAGAAATGGACTGAAATAGTGCCAACAGGTGTTATGAAGTGCAAATAGTCATACGTATTGAAGAGGGCATCTGAAAGGTACAACAGTATGGTGGAGGTTTTGTCGTGGTATAGGACTACGTTTCAGTCTTTGGTGTTGGTAACTTTGTCAAAAGTGATTGAATTACAAATGCAGAAAAGTACCATCTTGCAGTACCACCTGGAAAGCATCTGATTGGCCTAAAACTCTTCCTAAAAACACTACTGAAGTCCTCTTCACTGTTCTGCATGCGCAACATTTCTATCAGTGAAACTACGCTGTGAGTAACTGTGATGGGCTGCGGCTAGGCTGTTGGCATGTTGGTTTGCTGGAGCCTTACGTGTCCATGAGAGCATCATCTCTAACCTGGTTGTTCTTGTCAAAAATCTGACTGCACAGAGGTGCTGAGATGACCAGTACATGTGCTGTTCTTGCAGTAGCTAAAATAGCTCTGCAGCTGTTTCAGCAGGGCATTGCCTGACCCAACACAACCAGAGGAATGCAGGACTTTCTAGATCAGAAGCATATCCAGACACATCCTATTACACATATTAGCCTGATTGTATATACATATGTCGTAGTGTTGGTCTATAAAATATGCTTAAAACACAAACTTGCATTTCCTTTTTGACTAGTATATTTGGTTTGATTTGTCGATCCTACATTTTAGTTTTACTACAAAACAAAAACAATGTGAAGCATCTAAATATATATAATATTTCTATGCTGCAGGTGTAGGTGCCTCATGTCCCATTGAGTTGAGCCCCTCCAGTGTTGTGGTGCGGTATGGAGACCCAGTTTCAGTCAACTGCACCGCAACAGTGAGCCATGATGGAATGGGTTGGGAGGCTTCAGTTGGAGGGATAGGGATTACAGAGGTCAACCATTTGCCCTGGAATGTGGAGAGTTTAACAGAATGGGGCATCTCTGCTTTTTGCTTTATTAACGCTAATGAGCAGTGCCAGAAAAATCTGAACATCGTTGTTTACAGTAAGTCCTGGTTGTTGTGCGTATATTATCACAATTATATTATGATAACTCTAATAACTCTGGTATCTAATAACTCCTTTCTTTTTCTCAGCATTTCCAGAAAAAATCCAAATCAACTCCACCGCTGACTCCAATGGTATGATGGTAGAAGGGGAGGAATATAACATTACTTGTGAAATCCCCAAAATAGCACCAGTCCAAAATCTTACTGTAAAGTGGTACAATGGAGACAGAATCATTGAATCAGATGTCTTAGAAATCATTGAACCAAATAACTTAAAAAATACTAAACAACCAGTGAAACTTTTATCTACCTTCCCGTTTACACCAACTCGAAACGACAGCGGTGCCAGGTTCAGATGTGAGGCACAGATGGACCTGAGCCCAGTAGGACCACATTTGAATGTATCGTCACAGGAGCTTACTATTACAGTTGTCTGTAAGTTTGAGCTTATTTGTTTGTAATTCACATAAAATACAATTCTGTCTCAGATAGTATTTGTGACTATTATGTTTACCTGGCAAGATGGTATATGTCTGAAAGAAGGATAAAACATTACATTGTAACAAATGGTTGGTGCTTTTGCTTCTTTTCAGTTGGACCAGATGTACAGTGTTCCAATATTATTGAGCTAATGGAAAATGAATCTTTGGAGGAGAATTGCAATATAGCAGGAAATCCCACCCCCTCGGTTAAATGGCTGAAAGATGGACAACCCTTCAACTCAACCACTCCGATGAGAAGGGAAAATGCAGGGATGTACACACTTGAAGCTAATGGCTCACTCTCTGTCCAAAAGAACATCCAGGTTCATGTGTTATGTGAGTGTCACATCCACTTTTATGACAAACTAACAAAACTAATACTACATTTGAACATTATACATTTAAAAATAGCAGAAATTGCTGGATGCACAAAGTGGAAGAAGTGCTCAAGTCCTAACTGAGAGTAGCTGTCACTGTTTTAATCAAATGACTCAAACTTACAACACAGTACGCAGGTTTAAAGGTTTTAATTAACAGAGTCTTGGGAAACAAGAGCATTGAATTTCAAAGGAAGCCTGGCTACTTAATCAGGTGAAAGTCTCCGGACTGTCACTTTATCTGTTCACATGCTGGGATGAAACACAGGTGAATATTCAAGAATGATCTCTTAAAATGTTTCTCTTAGTTCTGGTTAGTGTCAGTCAGGCCAAACTGCGACTGGAGCAGTATCTCTGTCTTCCAGCAGATAAATTCCTTTGAAGGACAAAAACTCAGTGTCATACTCAGCTGTGTGGGAGGATATTGTGGACATAAATGCAGGAGGCAGGACCTTGACTCGAAGCAAAACTTTTAATGCTGACTAGACCAAAGAAAACACAGAAAGACCAAAGTTCAGGAAAAACAAGGAAACCATGCCAGACAATCCAAAAGCCATAAATAATTGGGAAATAAATATTCTCAGGGCATTACAGAGCTGGAAGACAAACAACTATGAGGGTCAAAGCAACAAAGAACAAGGAGAGACTCAGACAATATACAATGTAATACAAGAAGGTGAAGAGGGTTAACATGACAAAAGGGAAAGGGAGTAGGACAGGACAGTGTAGGAAGGCAAAAAAAAGACAAAGCAGAAAGATGACATGAATGGAAACTACAAGGGAACTAACTAAAGGACAAGCTGAGAGTAACAAAGTTAAGAACAGAAGACTCAAACAGCAAGACTGAAATATAAACCATGAAGAGCCTATATAAAGCAGAAGATAAACAAGAATTGTAAATACAAGGGAAGAATAACAAAAAACTCAAAACCAAGGGTCCCAAACCCAGGGAGGACCACACTGAGTGTTTGTCCTTTTCCTTTGTCCTTTCCTTTTCAGACGGACCAGAGTTGAACTGCCCAAGCATTTACATGGCAGAGGAACATACTCCTCACAATCTCACCTGTACTGTTGAGGGCTTTCCTGAACCTGTCATGGTCTGGTACAGAGATGATGAGGTGGTGGAACTTCCAAAGACGTTGACGAGACTTGATGCAGGACATTACTTGATCACAGCTTCAAACAATCAGTCAAATGTTAACGCCACTGTGGAAATTATTGTTCACTGTAAGTCTTTCAGACACACGTCAAGCGAGAGTGATTACATACGTATATTTTACTCCTTTTTGTCTTAAATGAAATTATTGTCTTTAGATCAACCATCAGAGATATTTGAGCTTCAAGACCTTGAAGTCCACATTGGTTCCACTGTGGAGCTGAAGTGCTCCTCCAGTGGAAACCCACGACCAACGTATACCTGGAATTATTACCAGACTGACAATGTGATGGAGGAAAATGAAGATGGAGTATCCCGTTTGGAGATTCACAGCGCTACTGCATACAACATGGGTACCTACACGTGCCATGCATGGAACAACAAGGGAAGAATTTCCAGAACAATCAAAGTGACAGTTATAGGTAGGTGAACTGCAGTACACAGTATGCAACATAATCGATCTACCAATTATAGCCTGCTTAGATAATGTCCTGGAAAGAGTGATAAAGTATCATGGATTGTGTGTAATATGAGAGCATTAATAAAAACCAGCTGATCCGCACGCTTTTTGGCTTTTGAGTCTAAATCGAGAAGTATCGATTTACAGCTTCTCACCATTACCACTACTGATGTGTTGTTCAAACCAAATGGGGAAGAAGGGTGATGTAAGTGACTTTAAATGAAGCATGGTTATTGGTTCAGTTTTCGAGAATTTTTAAAAACTGCTGATTGACTTGCTGATAAAAAATATATATACCTCAGTTCAGATCACATTTTACCTTATATTAAGAGTAATTTGGCTAAGTAAATGTGACACATTTAACTGATATGTGTTGCAGGTGCAGTCCACCCCAAATAATTCTTTGAGCTAGGGAGGGGTGTATCCTTCCTGGGATCTTTTCCTGTTGCCTCCAAAGAAACAGCTTAAAGACCTTTCCTTTCATTTCACTACAGTGCTGGATGTGGAAATCTTGCATTATTGTAATGAAGGAATGTAGATTTGGACTGAAATAACATTTCTCACTCCCACCCTTCCTTCTGCAGGTGCTGAGCAAGAATGCCCACTTGAAATAACTCCAAATCCAATGGTGCTTGAGTACAGAAGCAGAGCGCAGGGTGCAACGTGCAGCTCAACATCCGCCATCTCCACAAATGTCAAGAAAATGTACTGGGAGGGTGTAGAATCTGATAATATGACTTGGTTTACTAACACCAATGAAGACTGGGGGATGACGCCAGTTTGCACTGCAACATTTCAAGGAATAGGAAAATGCCAAAAATCATTGAACTTTACTCTTTACAGTAAGTATTCTCAACCCGAGCTGGCAAAAATACAGACATCCTGTACTTGAGTAGAACTACACATCCTTGTGTTAAAAAAATACTCTGGTAAAAGTACTGTTTTAAACTTCTTTACTAAAGTAAATGGGAAAAGGTACAGACTCAGAATGTACTCAAAGTAAGAACGTATTGAGTAGTACCTTGTGCTATATTAATGTAATAAAATTGTAGTATATGGGAATAGAATATTTTCAGTCTTCAGTTATTTCAGTCTAAATTTTATTCTAATGATTGTTCTCAGCATGACTCAGTAATGAGCATAGGAAAAAATGATTTTTTGAAAGAGCTCTATCTTCTGTTTCCTACATTGTAGAGGATAACTTTGCCTCCACACATAAACAGGAAACACAGTCAGAGGTTAAAGAGAGATTCAGCAAAACACCTGCCCACTTTATCCACTATTAGTATGCCTTTTGTGTATTACAGTTTAGGATCAAATTGATTTAATGTTTAAAAGCACAAAGTGATGTGAAATAATATCTCAACTTGAATGTGTTAAACCAAACGTAACAAGGTTGTTTTGAAAACATAAGGAATGGAAAGTATAGACAGCTGTCAGAAAAATACTCAGTATTGAACACTCAAGCAAAGTACAGATACCTGAGAATTATTTGTGCTTTGTTACTTTCCACCTCTATTCACAACAATTTTCATACTTTTGCTGCCTTCAAATTTGAATCTTAAATTGTGTTACTCTGCTCTTTCCTCTCCCAACAACTCTCCACTGTAGAAAAACCAGACAGTGTTTCCATTTACCACGTGCGTCGCTTGAGCTCTGTGGAAGAGGGCAAAGAGTTCCAGCTGCGGTGTGACATTGTCAGCATCGCTCCAGCACAAAACGTCACTGTGTTGTGGTACAAAAATCAAGGTGAGGAGCTTTTCTGTAAATATTATAGACGTACTGTGTGAGACTTGCAATACAACACAATACAGTGCTTTGAGAGTCTTTCTAGTGTCCAGCAGTGGACAACGCCACTGGATGCAAAAGAAAGATTGATCATAGAAAGAGAAAATTACGCTACCTTCACCTCCACCATATATAATAATGATGATTTAAATCAAAAGGATCCAATTTGAGTTCATCAATCTATAAGACATCTTGCCTCTGATTTTCAGTCCAGTTCTCATGTAATTTGAAGACGACTTCTGATGAGGCTTCAGCGAACATTAAATGGATGATAAACCTGTAAATGTTAGTTAAACCAACCAGTGCACTTATATAGAAAAAACAAAGTGCCTTAAGATCTAATTAAAAAGTGATTCTTGTATAGGTTTTCTGCTATGTGTACACACAACACTAGTTCATCCCTTCAGTTAGGTGTCTTTAATATGGTTGAGTGGTTCATCAGCTAGTGTTAAGATGTTTAACAAAGTGGTCATATTACAATGAGTTGACTGAAAATGAGTGAAAAAAGTAGCCAATAGCAAAAGAAAAAGCCTTTAAAAGACCTTCACAAAGCCTGTAGTAGAACTATTGTTCAAGACCGCTTTAAAACTCATTGCTTCTTATAAACTAAATATAAAGAAATAAGGAGTGGCTCAAGATCTTCTCACAGTACTGTAAGTTATGCTTAACTTCTGTTGTGTCTCCCGCTCATACATAAACAAGTAGAAATGTCAGCTTTTGTCTTTTTATTTTCTTATTTTCTGTCAGACATACTGAAAGAAACTGCCTGTCAGCTTGAAAACAACAAAACCTGCAAACTCAGTGATGTCAGATCCCCAGTAAATGTTTCTGCCACGATTAATGTCAACCTGCAAAGGAAAGACGACGAAGTGGTGTTCAGATGTGAGGCTCGGCTAAACCTGAGATTAAATCCTCTTCCGACTACAACATCCAGCACCCTTAAGATCACTGTCCTGTGTAAGATCCCACTTCATATTCACTTTTCCCTATTAGGGGAAGCTACCATTCCTTTTGTTATGTTGAACATATACTGTTACTCTCTTAAGTGTTTATGTTAAAAGTAGTGAAATGTTCAGACAAAGATGTAAAGATATTTAAAAGTACACCATTTGACTCTTTGCTCTGAACATCAGATTTCTAAAATTTGTCTTTCTATTGTGTCACTGTCATATCAGTTTATGAAAGATTTCCTTATATAGTCAACTGCTCCAGGCATAGCACATCTTTAAAGTCAAACAATAATCTTGCTAGTGCATATAGATTACAGCATGTAATTAAAAGACTAAATCCATCATTATCTATAACAATATGAAGGTAAAGATAATGTAATTACAAAACAGAGACACCCTGCTTTAACCTTGTTGCAGATATTTGTGCTATTCACTCTTTCCATTTAAATTTACTATTCTTAACATTGGTGTACGGATGAGTTTTAAACAGCATATTTGTTTATTTTGGGTGGTATTGCTTGAATACTCAGTGTTTGACATTATTCTGTTTACCTTTGTGTCACAACAGATAAGCCCAAAATTAATACCACAAAGCTTCCAAAAGAAATCCCTGTGTTCAGAGGCTACTCTGAGGAGCTTGTTTGTGAAGCAGAAGGTTACCCAATCCCAAAGATCCAGTGGCACTACAATCCAGAGTCCCATGTGAATGTGTCTAAAGGAAAACTCACTGTGTCTGAGCCGGGCATCTACAACTGCACTGCCAGCAATGACGTTGGTTCTGCATCACATGTGGTTGAAGTGATTTTAAAAGGTAACACACTTTTAACACACAGATTTTTCACCTTATGCACCTTTTCTGTACATTTTTACATGTATGTGTTTCTGGATGAACTTAAAGCCAAACAATCAGAGGGTTCCACTGCTGTTAGCCAAGACAATAAAAATATAAGACTGCCCTAGATGTTTTATTAAAAAGTCACGGCTCTTTACATGAGGAGTACAGTGGATTCACGAGGGCAGTGGAAACAACTAGGTAACAAGAAAAATGGTGAACTAGGTAGGGAAAGTAAAAATTGAGTGAGTTCCATTTCTAGGTTCTTATCTGTGACTAAAGAACCTAACATTCTTAAATATAACACAGAAGGGGAGAAGGCTATGAAAATACCACAACAAAATTTACAAAATAAACCCTAGGCAGAATACTAATAGAAATGAAAAGGAGCTGAAATAAATACTAAGGAATATAAAAATCAAATATAAGCAATAAACTTGGAAAAAAAAACTTCAGTTTCAATTCAATTCAGTTCAAATTTATTTATACAGCGCTAAATCACAACAACAGTCGCCTTAAGGCACTTTGTATTGTAAGGTAGACCCTACAATAATACATACAGAGAAAAAAAAAACAATCATATAACCCCATATGAGCAAGCAGTTTGGTGACAGTGGGAAGGAAAAACTCCCTTTTAACAGGAAGAGGTCTCCAGGTGACCCCAGGTCCATTATTGTCATGACAACAATGCTTTTTATTAAATCCTTCAACATGCAGACTGGAGGGACTTGGCACTGTTTCTGATTAGTAGTACTTCCTGATTCACAGCCATCCATCCTCTTAAAGGGCCTGTTTTTTTGAAGTCACATCTTGAAGTCATTCACTGAACATCTGCCTCTATTTTGGCTGTTTCCAAAATAGAGGCATATCTGACTCTAAAAAAGAGGAAACTGCACACTCATATGGCAGTGACTTATCAGTCACAAGAGCTATGTCCTACAAAATTTCCTATTTTATGTAAGCATAATTTGCAAAATATCCCCCCTGTAAATAAAACTGTATTAAATAAAACTTGAAACTACTAACTGAGATTATAAAATCTACAATGTCGAAGGTATATATGCACCAGCTTCACTTTTAAACCAATGGGGTTATGTCTGTCTTACAGTCATGGTAAAAAGAAATGCTCTCTTTAAATACAGTATAAATACAGTCTATGGATTTTGCAGTATGCACTGGTTCACTGCTGCTGGTTACATTAGGGAATGGGTAATGATTTGTGCATGTGATGTTTCTAACACCATCATAGTAACATAATAACCATAACAATAACCATAATACACTTGTTACAGTTTTCTTTCTGTTTCTGTTGCTGAAAACATTACTTTGAATGGACATTTAAGGAATTCTAAAGCATTAAATCTTATTGATATTTTATTATTTTATTTCCAGCCCCACAATTTCTGGGTGAATATGATCTATAACTTCTCACCTAAAATGCTTTCAAACTTCACCGGTATTACTACTACTACTGCACATCTTTACTTATACTTTAGCTTTTATTTTGTATGTGTATTTGCTGACCTCTTTAAATAGTAGAGTTACATATAGAGTAAAAATGTTACATTTCTATTGTTGCACACTGAAGTGTTTCCTGTTTGACTGTCTTCATTGCAGAGGACTACCTACCTCTCATCGCTGGATTTGTGGCTCTTGCAGTTGTAGCCATCAGCATTGTCTTCCTCTTAATCTACTCAGTCTACTACAAGAACACCAAAATGCGCCACTACAACTTTAAAAACCCCAAATTTAGCGAGCACAATGGGAATGTAGCTCACAGCAACGGCGACCTGCAGTTCCCTATGACCAGACTTTCAACGCAGTACATCTCTGCGTAGTAAAGAACAGACTGCTGAGCAATCTGAATTGGCTGCAGTTAACAGTGTTTTTAAAGTATGATTACCACTTCGACAAAGATCTATTCATTCAAATATCACGCAACCTTCTACTGCATATCGATTTTCCAATACATCATAATCAAAGGTGTAGTCCTATTTGTCTAAGTAACATTGTGCATCGGTCACGACAAAAGCTTTTTCACTGCAGAAGCAAATTTACATTATTCAACTACAACTGAGCAATAGTGATCAATGCCAGCCTGACCTTAGTAATATAAAACTCATCTCTCTAATCCCTTTCACCAGTTCTTACATGCTGCTTACAGCTCTTTCCTTTCTGGATGTGTCTTCTTAATTTTCCATACTGTCTGTTTGATAGTTGCCCGCTCTCTCTCAAACTTGCCTCTCTCCCTCATGTAATCTGTGGTGAATTTTGCACCACTTTTCACACATTTAATCTCAGGGTTATGAACATATCTGACTGCTAGTTTCTGAAGCCCTAATTTGCCCTTGCCGTGTAATTATTGAAATGAATGTAATTATTGTAATGTATGTAATTTGGGGCATGGTTAGATCACCCAAAGCTTTCTTTCCCATGAGCACATTTTAGTGAACGCATCATCACGGTAATTTGCTCTGGTGCTTTCAGTCACAAAACTGACACTCTGTCTCTTCGGTAAACTCTAGCAGAGCCTTTCTGACCTCAAAAGAAGGTTTTGTGATGGCACAGGTCGTTACTAAATCTGGCCCTAGATGTCAAGATGACATTGTTGACCAATTACTTTGTTGTCTTTTAACTAAAACTCTTAAAGTGACAGCTATATTTTGAATGATTAAGCTAAGTGGATGTTTTATTTCCTGTCTTGGAGAAACAAAATGTTGGGCATGACTCTGGACTACACCTCTGATTATAATAGTGTTTCATCCTTAAGAGAGTAATGCTAGGTGCAACCACAGTTCCATGAGTCTAATCATTTAAAGAAAAAAATAGCATCAACCATACTTGATTTAAATTTGACAGGGTCTCTCCATGTTCCCCTCTTCCTTCCATGAAAGTTTTGTTCTCACCACTCCACTCACAAAACTGTAATTTCACTGTGAATCCTAAACTTGAGCACTCATCAGCTTCACTCACAAACTAACGTGACATCATATCCACAATTATCACTGGTCATTAGAGCTATGTGAGCACACTGAATACTGTTTTTGTGTATCACTAATTCAATCTTTATTTACCAAACAACCCACAACATTTCAACAGTTTATTCTTTCAACTCGTAAATGAGGCTCAGTCAAATTTTAATCAAGGGGTTTTTTTGTAACTTGATTGCACCTACCATATTTACACAAGTGTGTATCTACTACTGGATTCTTGCCAGTTTTCACTGGATAGAAATATGTGAAGGAGTGATAAGTTTGCTTCTGACTTGAAAGTAGAACCTTTCCTAATTTAATGAGCACAAAGATATTTGATGTTTTTATTTTTTGTTTTTTTCATGGTTCTTTTTCCTTCTTAAGGTTTCAAATCAGTATGCTTCAAGCTGAAATTCAAAAAAAAAAAAATATATATATATATCAATTACACCATCTTGTCACCAGGTGCATTTCACAGGGAGATTTGGTACATAATTTTTTTTTTTTAAACATCTCTGCAGAGCTCAGCAGTGCACACACACACAGACACACATGCAGCAATTTCATTTTTTAACTTCCCTTTATCACAGTCATACATATCATATAAAAATGTCAGTCAAAATGTAGCTGTTAATGTGACTGTGTTATGTAATCAAAATGTGCAGAGATGCTCTAACAATGTACCAATCTCCATGTGAAATTTAACAGGTGAGGACCTACAAGCATTACAGTACTTCAGTGTATACCATGTATTGAGCCAACTGTTGTTTCAGTCATAACTTCCTATAAGTCACTCTGCATTCCTTTCTACATATGTAGCCTTTTCTGTGCCTGGTTCTTTCTATGCCAAAATCTAAAAGGTCTCTCATTATGGGACAAATTGTCCTGTTCCACAGATGAGTGACCACAGGCACTGCTACCCCAGTGTCTATATGAGCTGTATGTAAATGCATATATATATATATATATATATATATATATATATATATTTATTTATTTTTTTCCTTTTAAGAAAACGTAAAGACTATTTAATGTATTATGAAAATGGACTGCATGGCAATATGATGGCATTGCAAATTATTGAAGGGTTAATGGAGTTCAAAGCCTTTTTGTGAAGGGTGAGGAGACCTTTATAACACATATGTATATACTGTTGTAAATATTTGTGACTGAGGAAAAAATAAGTATTTTCTTATTAAAATGATCACTTTTTAAACATGTTGTTGCTATTTATATGCATGTACAGCGAGTATGGCATATTGAAGAAAACTGATGGTTTCAGTTCAATTCAGTTTTATTTATATTGCACAAAATCATTACAACAGTCGCTGCAAGGCGCTTTATACCATAAAGTAAAGACCCTACAATAATACAATAATACCCCTTTCAAGCAAGCACTTGGCGACAGTGTGGAGAAAAAACGCCCTTTTAAGCAGAAGTAACCTCCAGCAGAACCAGACTCAGGGAGGTGCAGCCATCTGCTGCAACCAGTTGAGGGTGATGGGAGAAGGCTAGGAAAGGAAGGTGGAAAGTTCCAACAAAGGAAAACAGTAAATAGGGTTTTAAAACTCTTTACAAATAATTAAGAATGGCTGTTGAAAACTAAAGGAAAAAAAAGAAAACTAAAATCAAAAGAAAATTGATGGCTAAATACCAACATTAGCATGTCTTATTTAAATGATAATAATGTGATGAAATACTAACGTCTTGATGCATTCTCAATCATCCAGGAAAATAAATCTCCAAAAGTTGATTCTGTTCATCTGGACGTAGCGTTTTGTGGGAGAAACGTTTCGTCACTCATCCAAGTGACTTCTTCAGTCTCAGCTGACTGCAGGTTTCCCCAAATCCAACTTTACTCGTAACCCGGAAGCTCTCCCCACACACAGCCTTATGGGAACAGTAGTCTACCGCTACACTTATAAACAGTACATTTGCATAATTACTGAAGTCATTATGCAAATGTACTGTTCATAAGATTTGGGGAAACCTGCAGTCAGCTGAGACTGAAGAAGTCACTTGGATGAGTGACGAAACGTTTCTCCCACAAAACGCTACGTCCAGATGAACAGAATCAACTTTTGGTGATGAAATACTAAGTTCTGAATCGAAAAGGGAGTCCTACCCAGTACTAAACAAGGTGTACCTAATATACTGACCAGTGAGTCTAGTATGACTGTGACTAAAAAGATTACATTACTCCATACAAGCTACCCAACACGAATCCATCTACTTTTATCTAATCCACTTCAAAGATCTATTTTTTTCCTCTGCATTTATGTTTACTGACTCTCTGCATCAAAGAGCCACTTGTGTCACTTAATGCATCACTTTAAATGAACCTTTTCTTGTCTTTACACTAAATGTTGCTACTTTACATTTTAACTAACTGCATTGTCTTTGTCACTTTAAACTGTGATTTATTAGCACTGCTGCAGTGTTTTCTTAGTCAGGGGTAGTGAGTGCACTCAGTGTCTCTCTGTGCCCACTGTTGGGGGAGGGACAGTTTCCTCCCCGGTAACTGCTGGGAGCTGGGAGCGGCGTGCTGCTGTCAGCTGTAGCTTAGCTTAGCTTTCTCCTAAAAAAGTCAACAAGTCGCCGCTGGTTTACTTAGCAGCTGAGCTGAAGCGATATACACTCCAGCTCACTGTAAGAGAAAGGAAAGCCAAGGAAAAGGAGCGGTGTTCCAGATCTACTGGCGTTTAGATCAACTGGCGTTGGTCGAACAGATGTGTGTCAGTCTTGCGTTTCAGGAGCTGCTACCGACAAACCAGCAAAAAAACGCCAAATGTGTCACCTGTGACACTTGTGAGGTTGTCTCAAACACACTCCGTCAGTCTTGATGCTGTTGAACAACAAAATGCTTAAAAATGTGGCGAGTTTACCTGGTGATATCCTCATGCGCGACGCGATCGCGAACACAGCAAACAAGTAACACCACGCCGTTGTTGTTCACAGGACACAAAGAGTAAACGATCGGGAGACTCTTGTCGTCGTTATCGTTCCCCTCGCACGGTTTGTTTCTCCGAATTCAGCGTTTTTGCTTCACAACTACAGCGTGCTGTTTACTTTGTGCACTAACATGGAGTCGAGTCAACCAGCGCCACCTCTGGCCAAGTGCCACAGCCTACAGCCAGATCAACCTGTGACACACATCTGCACCACGTTTGAATTCGTGTCATGCACATTTGTACCTTTCAATTGTGTCTGTTTGTGCGTCATGCAAATAAACCTTTGAAATGAATGAAATGATATCATATATTTATTATCAGCCTACATTTGTACAAAATTCCAAATTATATACACAAAGTCATAGAAATCACCACTCCAATTGGTCATCATGATTTTGATATTCTCTTTTTCCATAACAATGAAATACGCCTTGGACAAATATGACACATCGATATTTCATTAGTGTTGTAACATCACATGTCGCTAGCATAGTCTGTCTGTGTCTTTTCCCTGAAAATGAATATTTCCAGCCAATATAGGCAATTCATCAACATGGCTGGAGTTATATACAGTCTGTATAAGTGTGGTTAATCCAATGAACATTTGTAAGGAGACGGCAGTTACTGTGAATTCACAGCAGTTACACAGTGATTAGTAATAAACAGCCAGTGAGAGTGAGTGGATATGACTGTTCCCACCACTAACACATGACCATAGCCCACTACTAGATTAACTTGTGACACATCTGCACCTGCTGCTATGATCACAGTGAGTAGAGGCTGAGTGGCTGCACTTACCCCTGGTACATCCAAATCTGCCCACAAACATGTTGAAAGATGCAATGCCAGCAATGTGGATTGTCAACACTAAAAACAATCAGTAAGCAAAGACAACAGGGATCACTTTTTTCTGTTTATTTAGCACCCACAACATTTGTAGTCGCCTTCTGCACAAGGGAAGTCCACACACACCGTGTGGTACCACTTTCCACAGAAGGTGCAATCTGCAAGATTGAATGAGATTATCAGAGTCATTGTCTGGCTGTTTATTACTAATCACCTGCTGTACATTCACAGTAACTGCCATCTCCTTACAAATGTTTATTAGATTGACCACACTTATGCAGACTGTATATCACAACCAACTCTAACATGTTTGTTTGCAGAGGGCAGACACAGACAGACTACGCTAACGACATGTGATGTTACAACACTGGTGAAATATTAGTGTGTTCACGACATTTTTCGTATGGGCAAAAGTATTGATATCAGGATGGTGATTCTTATGTGTATGTCATTTGGCATTTTGTACAAATGTAGGCTGATAATAAATATATGATATCATTTCATTCATTTCAAAGGTTTATTTGCATGACGCACAAACAGACACAATTGAAAGGTACAAATGTGCATGACACGAATTCAAACGTGGTGCAGATGTGTGTCACAGGTTGATCTGGCTGTAGGCTGTGGCACTTGGCCAGAGGTGGCGCTGGTTGACTCGACTCCATGTTAGTGCACAAAGTAAACAGCACGCTGTAGTTGTGAAGCAAAAACGCTGAATTCGGAGGAATAAACCGTGCGAGGGGAACGATAACGACGATAACAGTCTCCCGATCGTTTACTCTTTGTGTCCTGTGAACAACAACGGCGTGGTGTTACTTGTTTGCTGTTTTCGCGATCGCGTCGCGCATGAGGATATCACCAGGTGAACTCGCCACATTTTTAAACATTTTGTTGTTCAACAGCATCAAGACTGACGGAGTGTGTTTGAGACAACCTCACAAGTGTCACAGGTGACACATTTGGCGTTTTTTTGCTGGTTTGTCGGTAGCAGCTCCTGAAACGCAAGTCTGCCACACATCTGTTCGACCAACGCCAGTTGATCTAAACGCCAGTAGATCTGGAACACCGGCAGCTGTTGGAATAAGAGACTCAGAAAGTTTACTCTAATGGATTATTTGAGCTTTCTTCGTCTTCTTTCAGCCCTTTTGACAGTAGAGCTGTTATCGCTTTCTAACGGGGCAGAAACCAGTAAGTAAGAAACACTTGAGAGCTCATGTTTTCTTTGCTGTTGACATGGAAATAACAGAGGCTAAGGGTTCCATCCCTGCGTGCTTTGGAGTTTGCTTATAGCAAAAAGGGAGTGTTTAAAAAGTTGGGAAAGTGTGAATGAAGTTTTTAGTGAAATCCTTTATTTATCCAGGAAAAAGTTTCACTGAGTCTAGTTTTCAAGAGAGGCATGTACAGGAAGCCTATTCCTAAACGATTAAATGGGAGACAAAAAATGACAAAAGTGGGAAAATTAGTGACTTTTATTGTTGGGGTTATAAGGATCTTCTGTATATTTACATTTTCCCCCAACAATCTGTTTATTGTAGATGCATGGTTAAAAGATATATGTCTCAGGTGTCATAACATTGTACTTTGTAATACGTGGAAATGAACTGAGTTGAATGTGACGCATTTAACTGATATGTGTTGTTGGTATAGTCCTCCTCAAAGAATGGTGGGCAGCAAGTGCAGACTTCCCTGTGGGAGGGGTGTATCCTTCCTGAGTGTTTTCCTGTTGCCTACACAGGAACAGCTTAAAGAGCTTTCCTTTCATTGCTATTTCACTACAGCGCTGGATGTGGAAATCTTGCATTATTATATATAATGGAGGAATGTTGACTTGGACTTTTACTACCACTCATCTTTCTGCATGTGCTAAGCAAGAATGCCCATTTGAAATAACTCCAAACCCAATGGTGACTGAATACAGAAGCAGGGTGCAACATGCAGCTCAACATCCACAATCTCCACAAATGTCTAGAGAATATACTGGGAGGGCGTAGAATCTGATAATATAACTTGGTTTGCTAACACCAATGATGACTGGGTGGTAACGCTAGTTTGCACTGCAATATTTCCAAAACTACGAAAATGCAATAAATCATCGAAATGCACTCTTTACACTTTTACCACCTTCAAACTTGAATGTCAACTTTTGTTACTGTGCTTTCTTTCTGTTACTGTGATTCCCTCTCCCAACAACTCTTTACTGTAGAAAAACCAATCAGTGTTTCCATCAATCACGTGGATAACGTTACCTCCATGGAAGAGGGCAAAGAGTTCCAGCTGCGGTGTGACATTGTCAACATTGCACCGGGAAAAAAACCCACTGTTTTGTGGTACAAAAATCAAGGTGAAGAACTTTTTTTTGTAAATGTTATAGCTTACGCCAGGTTTCTTTGTCTGTATTATGCTGGGGGAGTGAGAAATGGGTACAGACGAACGTGAAAATGCAAGACATAAGGCAAAAACTGAGTTTATACAATTCCAAGTTTAATTATTATATCCATATTTGTTAGGACCTCTTTAATTCTTCAATACAACCCAAACTTTCTTGGGGAAGCTTGTAGTTTCTTTAAATAGTCTTGAGAAATAGATCTCCAGGCTTCTTGAAAGACATTCAAAGCTCTTTTTTTAAATATTAGTAGCCTTTTGTTCTGTTCTTTGTCAAGATCCCACACTGCTTTGATAATGTTGAGGTTCGGGTTCTGGGGAGGCCAATCCATGACTGTTTCATTGTTTGTTTTTCTATCCAGGTATGCGTTTATTGTGTTGGCAGTGTGTTTGGGATCATTGTCATACTGAAAAATGAAGCAGCTGCCAATCAACCACTTTGCAGATGGTATTGCATAGTGGATGATGGTACTTTTCTGTGTTCATAATTCCATCAGTTTTGACAAGATTCCAAACACCACTGGCTGAAATGCAAACACTTACTGCATGTCTCTCCTGACCTTCTCCATGCATATAGATGAAGATTTGAACCCAAAATTTTTCATTTTGATTCATCAATCCATAAGACCTGTTGCCACTGATTTTCAGTTCAATTGCTATAATTTGGCAGCTGTTTTTGCATGTTGTCCTCCACTGGTCCAGTATTGCCTTACATTTCTTTAAAGACACACAGCACACCAAAGTCTCAAGATAGTGGTTCCCTGGGAATTACTTGATTGATGCAACAATTCTATTTTATGCCTGTAAAACTGTGTTATCTTTGGCATTTTTATGAAATAAAAATACAACAAAATTTGTGTTTGCAACAGGATGCTTGATTCTTGCAACGTTTTCTGTTATGTATAGACACAACACTGATTCATTACTTGAGTTAAGTATTAAGACATTTAGCAAGCAAAGAAAAAATTCCTCTGAAAATGGTTAGGTAGGAGTGGACTGAATAAGTGAAGGTAATAGCCAATATCCAAAGAAAAACCTTGGAAAGACCTCCAGAAAGTGTGGGGAACTATTGTTCGAGATCATTTTAAAATATTACAAGAAAGTCAGGCAAAATGTAAAGAAATAAGGTGTTGCTTGAGACTTTTTCACGGTACTGCAAGTCATGCTTCATTTCTGTTATGTCTCCGACTGATATGCAATCAGGTGGAAATGTCAGCTTTTGTCTTTTTGTTGTCTTATTTTCTGTCAGACATACTGAAAGAAACTGATTGTCAGCTTGAAAACAACAAAACCTGCAAATTCAGTGATGTCAGATCCCCGGTAAATGTTTCTACCACGATTAATGTCAATCTGCAAAGGAATGACAGCGGAGCGGAGTTCAGATGTGAGGCTCTGTTAGAAACGGGAGCAAACACCCCTCAAAATACAACATCCAGCACTCTTAAGATCACTGTCCTGTGTAAGATCCTATTTTCATATTCACTTTTCCCAATTAAGAGGAATCTACCATTCCTTTTGTTATGTTGAACATATACTGTTTTTAAGTGTTTATATTAAATGTCGTGAAATATTCAAATAAAGAGGTAAAGATATTTAAAAGTACACAATTTGAACAAAAAGTTCCACTTTGGGATTCTTTGCTCTGAATACCCAATTTCTAAAAAAATTTTCATGCTATTCATTCTTATATTCTCAATTGGATTCATCTCAGAGGTGTACAGATGGGTTTGAAAATATGCTATTCAAATTGTAACGCATTGTTTGTTTTTCATGGTATTGCTTGAATACTCATTGTCTTGACATTACTGTATTTACCTCTTTGTCACAACAGATAAGCCCAAAATTAATACCACAAAGCTTCCAAAAGAAATCCCCGTGTTCAGAGGCTACCCTGAGGAGCTTGTTTGTGAAGCAGATGGTAACCCAACCCCAAAGATCAAGTGGGGCTACAACCCAGAGTCTCATGTGAATGTGTCTAAAGGAAACCTCACTGTGTATGGGCCTGGCATCTACAACTGCACTGCCAGCAATGATGTTGGTTCTGCATCATATGAGGTTAAAGTGATTCTAAAAGGTAATACATTTCTGTACTACATGTTTCTGCAGAAACATAAAGCTGAAGTTCTGCAAAAGCATGAATATAAGGCTGTCCTAGACTGTATATAAAAGATGGACATGGCCAATGTGGCATTTCCCATGTAAATGGTAAATGGTACTTATGTATTGCTCTATTTGAGAACTTTTACTACAAGTCACCCAATCACACACACATTCATATGTCTGTCATATTTTGGAGTGTAACAGATCCAAATGGAATATGGATAAAACGACAGATAAACAATGAGCACAATCACACAGAACACAGTACAATTCAACAAAGGACAAATAAAAAGACACAACTCTTTAGATGAGAACCACGGAGGGTTCGTGAGGGCAATTGAAACAACTAGGTAACAAGAAATAGGTGAAGATAATCAAGGCCAACCAGACAGAGGAAGTAAAAATAAAAACAAGATACTGAAGACAAACAGTTAATAAAATAAAAAAGGAAGTCACTGACTAACATACAGACAAGACCCTAACATACTTTGAACTAATGAACTATGAAATACCACAAAATAATATACAAAAAACTAACACCAAATAATAAGTGCAAATAACTCACAATTTTGGGTTCAAGACCAAGGATCATAACAACAATGACCTGGGTTAACACAGGTTCAGTATCTTGTCCATGAATCCTTCAACATGCAGACTAGAGAAGCTAGGGACAATTCTTAAAGCCATGCACTGTTTCCTTTTTAAACCCATGGAATATGACTGTCTTATTCATGGTAAAAAGAAAATCCACTCTCTTTAAGTTCTCAGATTTCTTCATCAGAAAGAAGAGTGGGCGAGAATTCCCCCCAAATCACTTGCAAACAATTATTTAACTTATTGCTGCTAAAAGTGGTTGTCCAAGCTACTGAATCATCATAAGTACTTGGTTTTTGTTGAATAAATAATGATGCTGGTGTTCATCTCGGGCTTAATTCGTTTTAAGACCTTGTAAAGTCAAGGTGATATGATATGTAAAACCCTACAGCTTTCTTTTTACCATGACTGTATATTTAAGTATAATTGATGACTATGAGGGTCCCTTCATGCTCCAAAAACAACAGCTTCGGGAGGTGGTAGAGTGGTAAATGTGTAGCTAAAATATCTGCAGGAATTTAAAAAATTTCAATTTGCTGCTATAACTTTGCACTGTCCACGTTTTGCTGTGACACAACAAATTTCCCACATGTGGGACTAATAATCTTCTTATCTCTCTTATCTTTTAAATATGTTGGGGAGATCCGCCATGAAAATTTGAGGCTATGATCAAATACAGGATATATCCACAATAAGTTTGGAGTTCCTAATAAAGTGCTCAGTGACTCTATGATGCCCTATGTTAGTTTTCGTTCAGTTTCAGAAAACATTACATTGAATAGTAATTTCAATAGTAGTGCAGGAGGCTTCGAAGAACCTGGGCAGATCACCAGTTTCTCACAGGGAGACAGACAGCCATTCATACCCACACACCTGTGGACAGTTGCCAATTTTAAGGAAATATAAATCATAAAATGGACAATTTAGAATTACCAATTAACCTAACCACACTAACTGCATGTTTCTGGGCTGTGGGGGGGAAGCTGGAGTACCTCGAGAGAACCCAAGCAAACACAGAGAAAACATCCCAACTCCACAAAGAAAGGAGTGTGTGGAGATGGTAAATCATAAAATTATATTCCACAAATCTCTCTGTAAATATAACCTATAGCCTGTCACGTAGAACACACTAGAAACTTAAGGGGTACTACTACTTTGCAATTGATCTTCCTGCCCCAATACTTGGTCATTTTAAAAAATAAATTAGAAGCTATCAATCTTTATTTTTATTTGCACTTTTTAATTTTGCATGTTTGTTTGTTGACCCCATTAAATTATAGAGTAAAAAGTTTACATTTGTATTGTTGCACATAGGAAATGAACACCCTTGCATTGTTTCCCGTTTCACTGTCTATATTGCAGAGGACTACCTCCCTCTCATCGCTGGATTTGTGGCTGTCACTGTGGTAGCTATCTCCACCATCTTCATCTTCATCTACTCAATCTACTACAAGAACACCAAGATGCGCCACTACAGCCTTAAAAACCCCAAATTCAGCATGCACAATGGGAATGTAGCTCACAGCAATGGTGACCTGCAGTTCCCAATGACCCGACTATCAAAGCAGTACATCTGTATATAGCACAGAATAGACTGCTGAGCAATCTGAACGGTCTGCATCTCTCTGCCACCAGGGTTAACAGGTTTTTCTTGTTTTGTTTTTTATTGCTGTTGTTGTTGTTGTTGTTGTTTTTTTAAGTCTGAATACCGAGCCAAATACAAAGAAAGACTATTCTGTCCTCCAAACGTCAATCACCCTGTTATTCTCACACAGATTTCCCCTTACATTATAATCAGAGGTGTAGTCCTATTTGTATAAGTAGCGCATCGATCACAGGCACACAGCCTTTAGAGTTATTTGTTTTTAAGGCTATATCACCAAA
This sequence comes from Astatotilapia calliptera, assembly GCF_964374335.1. NCBI lineage: Eukaryota > Metazoa > Chordata > Actinopteri > Cichliformes > Cichlidae > Astatotilapia > Astatotilapia calliptera. The sequence goes on along the minus strand of NC_137425.1, from coordinate 10,577,995 downwards.
GTGGCAAGTTTAAATTATTCAACTATAACCATAACATGCTGCTTACAGCTCTCTCCTCCCTGGATGTGTCTTCTTTGTTTTCCATGCTTTCCTGTTTGATAGGAACAGTCTCTCTTTAACATTGGTGCCATCTCTCTTCCTCACTTATTCTCCAGTGAACTTTAAATTCTATAGTTGTTACATTGTAGGCACACAGCTGTGTGCAGTGCTTTTGGTATGTGCTGAAACTCTTCACCGAGTCTGCTCTAAATATGCAGAGTGAAGAGTCCCTTTCTACTCTGGTGTTTTTCTACACATCATACGTGTCATCTTTTCCACACAGATTTTAGGTTTATACTGTAGAGTAGTTTGGCCCTAGATAGCCCAGCTTTGATTACTTTTTTTAAACTTTGTTCCATGAAATATTGTTGACGTGACAACTGAATTTCGACCGATTAAGCTAACTGTGAATATGTTGTTTCCTCTCTGGTGGGAAAAAAAGAGGTGGGGACTATACCTGCAATTGTAAGTGTTTTATCCATAAGGCAGTAATACTAGGTGTAATCACAAATTTCCTTGATTTGAATAATTTAAAGAAAAAATAATGAAAACCATACTTGATTTAAATTTGGCAGGGTCTCTTTAAGGTCCTCTGCTTGTTAACATGTTCACCACTTCCATCATGGCTCCTGTTTTTAGATCCTTCAATGAAAGATCAGTTCTCACTACTCGACTCACAAAACTGTAATTTCACTGTGAATCCTAAACTTGAGCAAATATCAGCTACATTGACGAACTGATGTGACTTCATATCCATGATTAACACTGATAATTAGATCCGTGTCTCACGAGTCCAAGCCCAAAGGCTGAGCTAAGGTAAGGACTATGTGGAGTCACCACACAGCACATTGAATGCTTTTTTTGTGCCACCAAACAAAACACAAGACTTATCTCTCGGGGCCTTGCTTCATCCTTTTCCTATAAAGAAAGTAGTCAGAATGTGATTTACATTCAGTGATCTGAAAATAGCAGCCACACTGGAAGCAGTTTGGTTTTAAGGAAACAACAAAATAAAGTGAGGGTCAGAAACATTTAAATCAGGTTTTTGATTTATTTTTTTATTTTTATTGTAGCTTTTACTCTTTGTGACTGTTATTGCACCTGGTGTAGTTACACAAATGAGCAACCTCGGCTTGAGATGTACAAGTCTGTCTATACTACTGGATTCTTACCAGTTTTCACTGGATAGAAAGAAGTGAAGGAGCAATCCAACTCGAAGGTGAAAAATTTTCCCATTTTATTTTTTATATCTGATGCATGGTTGGTTTCACTAATGTTGATGTTTCTGTTAACCTTAAGACTTCAGATCAGAACCGTATGGGATTTTTCACGTCTTTAGGACATTGTGAATCTCAGACTGCTGTCCTTTAAACTGTTAAACTCACGGGAAATGCAAAGCTTTTATAAACTGCTTTTACTTATTGCCTGCCCTGCCAGCAGTGCACACACAGCAGTTTTCTTATTTAACCTCACTCTTCAACGCATATCATATTGAATGTCTATATGAATTGTATATTCAGGGTAATATTTGATGTAAATCCAAAAGTTTATATTTATTTATGAGAAACAGTAAAGGCTGAATAATTTAGTGTTGAAAATGGACTGCGCACTGGTTAGTAATGCAAATTATTGAAGGGTTAATGGAGTTCAAATCCTTCATGTGAAGGCTGAGGAGAACTTTATGACACATTTGTATATACTGCTGTAAATATTTCTGACTGGGGCAAAAGTGTATTTTGTTATTAAAAATGTCGCTTTTTAAAACATGCTGTTCCTATTTATATGCATGGAAACATCCAAGTATTATAGTGTAATAAAGAAAACTGAGGAGTTCAAGAAAGGACAATTTGGATATGTAGTTTTAAACCTTTTTTACAAGTAATTAAGAATGGCTGCTTTATTTGGTTATTGGCATGAATAAAATTAAAAAAGAAAATTGTATGCCTAAATACAGACTCAGTAACCCTAAGCATACCATTGTATTTAAATCATAACAATAATATTTTTGGGGGGGTAAAGGAGGAATAACAGTACAGTATTTATGCTTTACCTGAACCTGCAGCACAGCACAATACATATGGAAAAGCTCTGCTTTGTCCACCACACATATCTCTAAGAACATCAACTACAAGAACAAAAAGTTAATATCATTCTTTTGCCTTCCCCCATTTTTCAGAATGGTTCATTAGTGTGTTGAAGCATAGCATGTCCATCCTGTTACCCTTATTTATAAAATAAGCTGATATTTTATGTGTTTTGATGGTGGATGCACTATCAAATCCTTTTTGAAGTCTTCCTCTGCTAACCTGTTGTGGATCACATGGTTAATTGTGGCTGCTTTAAACATAAAACTGAGAATATTCTTTAGTGTATTTATATAATCCATGTATCACATTTTTTATACCGTATATATTTTGATATGTGGATCCCAAACATGTTGGGTAACGAGACTTTTCATGTAAAAGAAGACTATAAAATGTGTTTAAATGATCATTTCAAAATAGAATACAATGATTTGTTTTAATTATCCCTTACATGTAATATATGAGTTGTATTTTAAAGCAGTCCAAATGTATACATACAGATAATTATAAGGATGGTGAGATCATTAAAATAAACAAGCATTTTACAAGAAACTGTAACAGTGAAAATTCCATGTTGTCTAAACGAATCAATGGGGTCTCTTGAATATAAATATATATAACTAAGTTCAAATGGTGGGCTGGTATATGTCCCATTTACAATGGTGCATACAATGTAAAACTAAGGAAAAATGTTCCAAAAGATTCCAAAAAATCTTGATTTTATTTTGAAAATATGCTCATGCTCTACATACTGGGTTCAGTACCGGTTTAGCATAGAGTATGTGAAGCATTCACAGGTGTGATGTCATCTCAGTTATCTTCTCTCCACCTTTTCTCCCTTTTTTGTTTTGCTCTTCCTAAATAACTAACCAACTAAATAAAATAAAAAGATTTTAGTCATGTCATTTTATACATCATAAAAAATAAACATTAAAAAAAATATACTGTGTTACTACCTTCAATTTTGGTTTCAGTTTTGGTCACAGCTTGTGGGCAGAGCAGCAGGGGCGACACAGGTGTGTGACTAGCTGTATTCAGCCAGGTCTAATTTATTTGTCATTTCTTTGAGAGCGTGTTGTCCTCTATGCTGAAACCATGATGTGGTTCTTCTTCTTCTTTGGCTTCTTAATCACGTGTACAGGTGAGTTTGTTATCTATCGTGTTTGTTTCTTTGTGATATAAAGTTACAATATTATGTCTCCGTTAATTTATAATTCATATCAGCTCTGTTAATGTACCATATAAAAATACTGCCATACTGTCTATGACCTTATATTTTTATATTTGATATTTGCTTTATTTCGCTTGATGGGTTTAGTTTCAGTTTTCGTGTGATTCTGTAGGTTAAGCGAAACTTGTAAATGATACAGCATACTTGTGAAACCTGTTAAACTTGTAATTCCTTGAAAGGTATGACAGAGTTACCAAGTGACAAACAAGAATCTTCTGTTCATAAAATATTTTCTTTTCTACTAAACGGCTTTTTTTCTCCTTCCTATAAACCACATTATCATCTACAGGAGAAACAAAGCATGGTCCCACAAAGCATCTTAAAACTTGATTTATGGGGCTATACTAATTAGACCAGCTTTCATTATTGTTCATCTAATTCATGTAATGTTGTTCATTAGATTGGGCATATTTCTGATGTCATGAGTAGATAGTTTTAAGCTTCTAAAATTGATGTATTTTGGTGTAAAAAAAAATAAATAGCCTCTGTTTGTGGCACCTGTTATGCTGTAGATACTGTCTGATCCACAGTCCTAAGGAAAATCTAGTATTCCAGTGTAGTTTGATGCTTAGTGGCTTTTTAAGAGGTTTTTAAAACCAACATATTCTGTTTTCATGAAAATGAAAAAAGACTCCTTTAAAACTTTCTGTCTGGGGCGTTAAAGAGGATGACTGTAGTTTTAGTTGTCTAATGGTTTTTTTTTACTAGAATGACAACAGGTTCAAGTGTTAATGCACAAAGTCAAGTGAGAGGAAAGAAAGTAGTGTTGGGTATGTTGTGATTTGGGAAAAGGTGTTGAAATATCAGTTTTTTGTTTTAAAATATTGAGTGGCTCATCCTTTAAGTGGAGATTCTTCAGTCCCCTGAACTGAGTACCAGCCATGTTTACATCGCTGTTTGTGCCATATGCCAAACTTAAGTCTACTTCTTCTCTAGGAAACCCTGCAAGTGCCTCCTGTCCATTACAAATTAGTCCCCCTAGAGTTGTGGTGAGACTTGAAGGCTCCTTTTCAGCCAACTGCACCTCACTATCTGACCAGATTGATGGAATGGGCTGGGAGTCTCCATATGGAGGATTGGACCTTACCCAGGGTGTCACTTCTCTTCTCTTTTCAATTGACTCTGTGCCAGTGTGGGAGTTAGAGCCAATGTGTTTTGTAAATCTCCATGATGGTGGTCAGTGTGTAAAACTGTTACCAGTCACTGTTTATAGTAAGTAGCCTTAACTTTCTCATATATTTCCTAGAAAGGTGTTTTAATATTAGAACACTGAATGACATTAATTCATTTTATTTCTTCTACTTGCAGAAATGCCAGACAGTGTGTCATTGAGACAAAATTCAACTACAGTGAAAGAAGGTGAACAGTTTGCCATACAGTGTGACATTGTTAATGTTGCACCAGCAAGAAATCTCTCTATGCTTTGGCACAAAGGAAATAAGATCTTAAATTCTGAGACATTTATTGAGTCCAGTCCATCTCCCGTCAGTAAGTCATCTGTCCTCACTCTGACTGCTCATAGAGATGATGATGGAGCTGAGATCTGGTGTGAAGCAAAACTAAACTTGTGACCAGGAGAACAAGGTCCTGCCATGATGCGCTCAAAGTCACATAGTGTGACTGTACTCAGTGAGTTTTCATCACTTGTAATTGTATTTTCATTTCTTGAAGTTTTTCTCTGTTCATCTCTGTATTCTGATACATTCATAACATTTCTTATTTCGTTATACTTTTTTTATTGTCATAATATTTTGTGCTGTGATTCTCCATTGAGTAGTCGTCATGGGACCAGTGCTGGGATTTTAATTGTTTTGGTGTTTGTTTTAGGGATGTGTAGTTTGTTGTGTTTGTATATAACACTGGAGACAATGGCTCGTTTTTAGGCACACTTTAATGTCCATCAAACTGTTTACATCACACTCACTTCACTTCTTCTCTCTCCTCCTCATTGTACCCGTTACACAGTAGCACCTTTGGCCCAAAGGAGTGATGGCAACCACAGAGCACACAACACCCAGATTCAGTCCACACAAGATAGTTTATTACAGACAGAGCAGAAAGACTGAGAAGATGAGCTGAGAGCGACAATGTTAACACATTTCCCATCTCCCACAGGGGCTCGAACAACCTTTGGAGTCATGCTGGCAATAGGTGTGGCCATTGGAGTTTTGCTCCTCATTGCTGTTGCATATTATGTGACACCCAATGGCACAATCTCTTTCCACAATTGTGGCTATCAACCAGGAACTCCCTCAGGATGAGTATAAGGTAAACCTTTATCTTCTTATAAAAATGCACATCTCTGCTATTATTATTATTTCTAATTATTTTATTTGGTGTTTGGAGAAAACATCTGTAACATGTCTGTTGATGGCCGACGGACATGTCTGCTCTGCGTGCTCTGTGGGTGTTCTTCTGTTCAAAGCTGTAGCTTTAAAAATGCACCTTAAAACACACATGCATCAACACTACAATGAGCGGGTGGAGGGAGGTTTGGAGTCTTCTCTCACCCCCATTCTCTGCGACCTGCTGGAGCAGGGGGGCTAGGAGGAGGAGTTGGCCGTCCAACTGCGGTCTGGAGTATGGAGCCTTCCTGCTGCTGCGGAGTCGGGGCGGTCTGCCTCCCCCCACCGCAGGGAAAAGGGAAACACCACCTGGGTCTGGGTGCAGTTCCCCCCTCCAGGGGCGGGGGCACCTAGACCCGGTTTGTAGAGTACGCTTGGGGAGTGTGATCGTGTGTACAACGTCTCTTTATGTCTGTCTCCACGTTGGTTGAGTGTGGAGTGAGTGCATATGAGAGCATGAGGGTGGGAATGGATGTTTGTATCTGTGTGTGCCTGTATGTCTGTGTCTATATGTCAGATTGGGTGTCAGGCGCCACCTCTCTGGGGACATCTCAGGCCCTCCAAGGTTTGGAGGCCTATCTCCCCCTACCACCACTTCCCCTGCCAGTGGCGGACCCCCTCAGACATCGGTGCGTTGGTGGTTCTTTGTGTCCGGGGATGGGCGTCCAGGTACACACCAGCTCACTCCTTGGCGGCCGCTTATCGGGGCCTGGAGCCTGGGGCTCGCTCGGGCCACTTCGGAGGTGGGGTGCCCCCGGCCTCTCGGCCTGGGGCTCGGTCACTCAGGCGCAGCTGGCTGCCGGCGGAGCTCACGGGCGCGTCACTGCAACTCCCCCTGGCTTCTGCTCCGCGGCTGCTGAGTGAGCCCTCATCTGGGACTCTCCTCAGCTCTTTCCGGGACAGTGGCGCAGCTGCCCCTCTGTTGGTCTTCCTTGGTCTCTTGTGTTCTGGGGGCCTCTGGATGTCTGGAGTTTTGATCTCCTCCACACCTGCTTCACGCCCTGGAGGACGGGGCTGTGGCCCCCCCACACCCTCTAGCAGATTATTACATGAAGGAACCTTTTAAAAAACAAAAAACAAGCGCGTCCATGCTCACAGGTGTACACACGGGTGATCACACCCACAAACTACACCCTTTTTGGCTCCTACCTCAAAGCACACTGTGTTCTGTTGATCTTATGTGCTGCACAATAATGTTTAACATTTAGTATTTACTGTCATATTCCCATATATCATTGTGATGTTGTTTATTCTATTACTCTTGTTCTCTTCTGCTTGCTTTCTTTTTTCTTTCTCAGCAGGTGACCCAGGTGATTGATATATGCATTTTTTTTTCTCTGCCCGTTCTGTTGGTTTTTGTCTTTTGCCCTTCTCCCCCGTCCCTCTTCTCAGCTGTTTCTCTTTCCCTCTTTCTTTCTCCCCTTCTTTCCCCCAGTCAAGTCTGTCCCGTATTCAGTAAGTGAAAATAAAATAAACAATAAAAGGTGAATCAAATGGACCATTACGGCAAGGCTGGGATGGTCAGTTTGGTAAAGTAAATCCGTTGGGCATCTTTCTTTGCCTTTAGACAACAATTCTGAGGGCAAAAGAGCCAAACGGGACAGGCCAAAAAAAAAAAAATGCATTATCTTGTCAGCTATCTCTAAAGCTCCACTAATCAAGACTGCTGCCCTAACACATATTTGTGGTACAGAAAATGTGTCAGGCTTATTATGGAGGCATGACTCACTGCTTCCTGGACTTTTTTTGGACACCTTTTCCACGCAGTTATTTTCTGTTTCAGTTTTAGGCAAAGTTTTCCATTGTATTTGCATGTCTGTAGCTGATGTCAGGATGGTTATTTGAGTGAACTGGTCTTGTTGCTACTGAAGGTGGTTCTACTACCCATTGAATCACATGGCTTTTTTTTCCGTTGTTTTCACTAATTTGCTTATCCATTTTGATTTAGTTTTTGTTAAATACAGTGTAGTGAAAAGGTATTTACCCTTTTCTTGAATTCTTAGCTTTTTGTATTTTTGTTACACTTGAATGTTTCAGATCATAAAATAAATGTTAACATTAGACAAAGATAACCTGAGTAAATGAAAAATGCTATTTTTAAATTATGGTATATATGATGGTATGGGATCCAGTCAACCACAGAGAGAGCCACAAATGGAGAAAACTTGGAATAGTGGCGAACCTTCCCAGAAATTGTTGAACCTACCAAAATTACTCCAAGAGTGCATCAACATCAAAATCTCATCCAGAGGTCATAAAATAACCCAGAGAAGCATCTAAAGAACTGCAGGTCTCACTTGTCTCAGTTGAGGTCAGAGTTCATGATTCAATAATAAGAAAAAGAGTGGGCAAAAAATAGCTTCATTGGAAAGTTCCAAGTTTAAAAATCACTGCTGACCAAAAAGAACACAAAGGCTCAGATGGCCCGTCTTCTGTGGACTAGCTAGACAAAAGTTGAACTTGCGTCCCGTTACATCCATCGCAGCAGTCCATTTAAAGGACATCATAGCACCAGTCAAACATGGTGGTGGTAGTGTAATAATCTGGGGCTGCTTTGCTGCTTAAAGACGTGCACAACTTACAATTTACTGAACAATGAATTCTGCTCTCTAACAGAAAATCCTGAAAGAGAATATGCAGCCCTGAACCTCAAGCATGATTGGATTGTGCAGCAAATCCAGAACAGACCAGCATGTGCACCTCTGAATCGCTACAGAAAAAAATACAATAATAAATTACGGCACTGTTAAACTCACGGGAAATGCAAAGCATTTATAAACTGCCTTTCCTTATCACCTGTCCTGCCAGCAGTGCGCACCGCAGTTTTATTATTTAACTTCAGTCTTCCATATATGTCGTATTGAATGTCTCTGTATATTCAGTTTAATATTTGATGTAAATCCAAAAGTTTATATTTATTTATGAGAAACAGTAAAGCCTGAATAACTTATTGTTGAAAATAAACCGCACACTGATGTGTTAATAATCCGAATTATTGAAGGGTTAATGGAGTTCAAGTTCTTCGTGTGAAGGCTGAGGAGAACTTTATAACATATTTGTATTTGTTTGTATGTGCTGTAAATATTTGTCACTTAGGCAAAAGTGTATTTTCTTATTAAACATCTTGTTGCTATTCATATGCATGTAAACAGCAGTTATTAGTGTAATAAAGGAACATAAAATATACAAGGTTGTAAACCTCTTTGCCAGTAATTCAGAATAGCTGTTTTCTTTGGTTGTTGTTATGAGCAAAATTAAAATCGAAAGGAAAATTGTAGGCCTAGATACAAACTCAGTAACCTAACCATATAAGCATACCATTGTATTTAAATCAGTAGGAGCACAATATAGTTTTGTCTCAGCCTGCTGCACAGATACAAGGCATATGGAAAAACTCTGCTCTGTCCTGCACACAGATTTGATATCTCTATAAAAGGCATAAACTGTTTGCTTATTTCGGGGACATTTGGCGCACATGAAACAAAGGCACCTGAATTTTCAGTGTTTTGTTGGAGTCTGTCCTCGGGAGGGTGCTGTGGGAGAATCCAACAGGTTTACAGGTATGGACGCCTTCAAGTGCAGTCGGGAATATTGCTATTAGACATTTCTACCCAGTATGAAAAGACGAAGTTTTAAGCCTTGCGACTTGGTTGTATAAAAACTGCATACACATTTATCATTTACATGCTTTAAAATTGACGATTAAATGCTGAAGTCTTGGAGGAGGGGGGTTTAATTGAGTAATTAGCTGAAACTAAAGGTTGAGCTAAGGTTAAATGAAACTAGTTGCTATACTGCAAACTTTTGAAGGTTTTCTTCAAAAGTAAATCAAATGTTTAATTTATTAAGTAAGAGGTTGAACAATAACTTCGAACTGTTCCTTTAACTCACAATGTCGCTTCAGAGCGAGCAGAAGACGGGACGCTTGGTGAGGTAATCGTGTGACTGTCGGGATAGTTGCTGCCTGACTACTTTTGGTTTCGGATTTTTTTTCCTTTACAGGTTTAGGGTTTGGTCACAGCTTGTGGGTACAGGAGCAGCAGGAGGAGGGACACGGGTGCTTGACTAAGTTTATTCAGCCGGATCTAATTTATTTTTCTTTTCTTTGTGAGCGTGTTTCCCTGTTTGCTGAAACCATGGTGTGGTCCTTCTTCTTCTTCGGTTTATTAATCGCGTGTACAGGTGAGCTTGTTTTCTTTCTTTGTTACATAAAGCTACCATATTGTGTCTTTATGAATTGATCGCTGCAGCTTCGAGCTCATCTTCGGGAGAAAGCCTACGCCCATTGTTTGATACATATCAGCTCTGTTCGTGGACTGTATAAACATGCTGTCCTACTGTCCGTGACCGGGTTTGTATTTGTTTCTTATAATCGTGAATTTCAGTTTTAATCTCTGTGTAGATCTTCTCGACTAAACACAGCTTGTAAATCATTGACCCAAGTTTGTGTATTTTATCAGGTCAGTGTCTGAGCTGTTATTCCTGGAGATGTATGAAAGAGAAACTAAATGACCAAGAAGAACTATAGTAACATTTGTATCAACCACTGTAAACTAAACAACAAAAAAAAGTTAGAACCCCTCAAATCCAATCAAGTCCGACCCCCGTCACCACCAACAAAATGAAAAGAAAGTGCTACCAGAAACAAAAGTAGGGAGGGGGGTTACATTCAGTGAAGCAAAAATAGATATGAATAGAAATTGTACTCTATGTGTCTACATAAACTTGCATCTCCATATTTCATTATCTTGTGTGAACCCAGAAAAAAACAACAACTTTGAAACATGATTTATGGCGCTACTAGACAGACCAGCTTTTCTCAGAGATCTGTTTCTTTACAGAAGGGGCAGATTTCTTGCTAATTTTATGAGGAGATTTCTTTAAGCTTCATAGGAATAAGGAGGAAAATTTGCAGTTTCCATAACAAAGCAATGAATTATTATCAGTCATCAACTTCTTTGCAAGAGAAATATGAGTCATGTCACTGAGTAAGGCTGGTTAAATCTTAGTCTCTGATACTGATCCCAGACAATACTTTAAATTACTTGAATAAAGTTTCCAGTGGATATTTTGCTTCTGAAATGGATTCATTTATTGGCTGGAGGTATAATGATGTAAGATGAAGTAACTCTGCAACAAACTTGTGGTACCAGTTATGCTTTAGATACTGCCTGATCTCCTTTCTTGGGAGGATATGCCTTTTAGATTAGAAGTCCTTTTTTTTGCCTGTCCCATTTGGTTCTTTAGCCGTCAGAATTGTTGTCTGAAGACCAACAAGGATACCCAATGGATTTACTTTGCGAAATGGATCATCACGGCCTTGCCATATTGGTCCGTTTGATCAACCTTTGTTGTTATTATTTATTTTATTTTATTTTCAGTTGTTACAGACGGGACAGACATGACTGAGGGATAGGAAAGGGAGAAAGAAAGATGAAGGAAAAGAAAAACAGAAAGGAATAGGGACAGTGAGAGAGGGCACTTAAAAAGAGAAAGAAGAGAAAAAAAAATCTCCTGGATCACCTGTTGAGAGAAAAAGAAGAGAAAACAAGCAAAAAAAACAGAGCAACATACTAAACACAACACCATCACGTTAATCTAGCTAAGTGTAAACAGCAGTAAATACTAAATATTGAATGTTGTTGTGCAGCACGTAGGACCGACAGCGCACAATGTGCTTGGAAATAGCAGCCAATAAAGGTGTAGTTTATGTCTATGAACAGTGGACACCCGTGTGCACACCTGTGTGGATCAGCGCGCTTGTATTCAAAAGATTTCCCCATGTAATGGTGTGCTAGAGGATGTAGAGACCCATAGCCCCATCCCCCAGGGCATGAAGCAGGCATGGAGGAGAGATTAGAAGTCTTTAAATCAAAATATCAAATCTTTATGAAATTTAAAAAAAGGTCCTCAATAAATTTTCATCTGGAGAGCTGAAGAGTATGAAATTGATAATTTTTTAATACAATAATCTTTCTGGCTATCCTGGAGTAGCTTGGCTTTCAAATACTAATTGGGCGAGAGTTGTTTAGTGTTTGTGTTCAGATATTGAATGGCTCATCTTTTCAGCACGGAGTCTTAAGTCCTCTGAACGAGGCCAGAGTACTAACAGGACCGTAATGCTTAGTAGAACATCAGAGTAAATGTTGCCATAAACTTAAGTCTTCTTCTTCTTCTCTAGAAAACCCTGCAAGTGCCTCCTGTCCATTACAAATGAGTCCCTCTAGAGTTGTGGTGAAATTTGGAGACGCCTTATCATCCAAGTGCACTTCACTATCTAACCAGACTGAAGGAATGGGCTGGGAGTCTCCATATGGAGGATTGGACAATACCAAGGGTGTCACTTTTCTTGACTTTAAAATTGACTCTGTGCCAGTGTGGGAGTTAGGGCCAATGTGTTATGTAAATCTCCATGATGGTGATCAGTGTACAGAGATTTTACCAGTCACTATTTATAGTAAGTAGCCTTAACTGTCTCATATATTTCCAGAAAAGGTGTTTTAGTATTTGAACAGTGAATGACATTAATTCATTTTATTTCTTCTACTTGCAGAAATGCCAGACAGTGTGTCATTGAGACAAAATTCAACTACAGTGAAAGAAGGTGAAAAGTTTGCCATACAGTGTGACATTGTTAATGTTGCACCAGCAAGAAATCTCTCTGTGCTTTGGCACAAAGGAAATAAGATCTTAAATTCTGAGACATTTATTGAGTCCAGTCCATCTCCCGTCAGTAAGTCATCTGTCCTCACTCTGACTGCTCATAGAGATGATGATGGAGCTGAGATCTGGTGTGAAGCAAAACTAAACTTGTGGCCAGGAGAACAAGGTCCTGCCATGATGCGCTCAATGTCGCATAGAGTGACTGTACTCTGTGAGCTTTTAACTTGATCTTAATCAAACATCAGAAGATTTTCCTTGTATTTTATTTTCTAATTTATTTCACATTTGTCTGTATTTTATTTGCATGCATGTCCTCAGACCCACCAACCTACACCAAGGCTGGAAATGAGACTCTGGAAATGACAGTTGGTGAAAATATGACTTTAAATTGTAACGCTAAAGGAAACCCTCCACCATTATACCACTGGGAATTCCCAAAATTCACAAAAGAATGGCATGACAAAGAAGAAGTGATTGAGCCAATTCTGACCCTACCGTTTGAGCTTCCAGGGGTCTATACATGCACAGCCTATAGTAACCAAGGCAATGTGATCAAATATTTCAATATCAGCGAAGCTCCAAGTAAGTTCTCATTAGTTACTTCATGACATTTTGTATCTCGTTATACGTTCTTATTGTCTATAATATTTTGTGCTGTGATTCTCCATTAGGTAGTCATCCTGGGACCACTGCTGGGATTTTAATCGCTTTGTTCTTTGTTTTCATTTTTATTTTGGGATGTGGGGTTTATTACAGACAGAGCAGAAAGTCTGAGCAGATAAGTTGAGAGCAACAATGTAACAACATTTCCCATCTCCCACAGGGTCTCGAACAACCTTTGGAGTCATGGTGGGAGTGGGTGTGGCCGTCGGAGTTTTGCTCCTCATTGTTGGTGCATATTTTGTGACACCTAATGGAACGTTCTCTTTCAACAAAGGCGGCTATCAACCAGGAACTCCCTCAAGACCAGTATAAGGCAGACTTTTTTTTAAATTCAGATTTGCATGGCTATTATTTTTATTTTTGTTAATGATCTTATTTGGTGCTTGGACCCAAAAATTCTGTAACATGTCTCTTAATGGACAAAGGACATGTCTGCTCTGCATGCTCTGTGGGTGTTCTTCTGCTCAAAGCTGTGGCTTTAAAAATGTATTATCTTGTCAGCTATCTCTAAAGCTCCACTAATCAAGATTGCTGCCCTAACAAACATATATAATACAGGAAATGCGTTTAAATGCACTGCAGTAACCTTTACAAGTCTGTGTATAAAAATGCAACAGATAAATAATTAGATTTCATCCCCACTACAGTCTTATTTTGGAAGCATGATGTGCTTGCTGGCCTTATTTGGAAATCTTTACTACACAAATACTTCCTGTTTCAGTTTTAATCAGGATAATTCAAACCTTTTTGCATATGGATGTGATGTTTTCCTCTCTCCTGCACATTTTCACAAGTCTGTAGCTGATGTCGAGATGGTTACTTGAATGCACATAAACTCATTTAATGAATCAAGCTGATGTTGGACTCAGGGGAATTAACACCTAACAGGCGCTCTTTTTCTAGCTCATCATTTTGGTTTTATGGCTTTCACACATACTGTATGGTTTGTTCTGTGCTGATTATCAGCTTCGTGCTGCAGCAAAGCTCCGATGAAGCCACTATATCCTGTCCATGCAAAACTACAAATGAAGACAAAGGTCGTATCAGAGGAATTAAACAGAGCATATATTTTGGACACAATTGCTGTAATACGTTGATACAGCTATATATGGTCAGAGTGGATTTCTCAGCTTTTTGTGCGGTTGTGCTTTTGGGTTATATTTCTCATCTAGTAATTGTGTTAAAAAATATTGTTTTTATTGTTCATATGACTTGATAATTAGGTACTATTTAACAGCAATTGTTGCCTCATCTGAATTGTAGACCTCTTGTGTGTCTTTAAAAAAAAATAACAATTCATCAAGAAGTACATTAAATATTTGCATAAAACTCATTTTTTTAAAGCAAAATTAGCAATTCTATGTCAGCATTTTATATATTCATTTTGTTTCTACTCATCTAAACATGTAAATGCTTTGGAGGTACTTTTTATGGAATTACTTGAGAGCACAATGTAGTAATTACTTTTTTTAAGTATTCATTTTTAGGATATGCATAAATTATTCATATTTCTTTCTCCTTTTTTGTAAAATTCGATTTCTGTATGCACTGGTAAGTCTTTCGGATCGCTTCATAATTTTTGCACTGAATAGACTGATAGAGTTTATCAAGTATTGCGCCAACTTTTCACATGACACAACAGTTGTTTTACTGAGTCTGCATTTTACCAGAGTTTGTCTAATTGTACCAGTGACATGTTTTTAAGAAACTACATGTGTGTGATTGTAAATCCTGAATTAAACAATTCAGGAGACGAGGCAAAGTCAAACCAGTTTTCTTTCTCACTCTCGGTCTTTGAGTCTGGCTACATTTTACAATGTTCACTCTGCCATACTAATTAGTTCTTTAAAAAGTGAATGTAAAGAAGATCATTTGTGATCCAGACTACTGTTGCCAATATAAACATATTTCTTATGAAACCATGTTTTTTTCCTTCTCTGTCACTGTTCAAATACTGTTTCTGTATGCTCTGTGTTGCCCTAACAACCTGGCACAGCCACCAGTGCTCAATTAGTCATGGACTTAAAGAAAAAAAAAACAAGATTTTTCAAATGAGCAAACGCACAACATTAACGTGTTTCGATAGAGAACTTTTAGAGGGAAGAGCATATTCAAAGCTGCAAGTGAACTGAGCTCATACTGCAATGTGTAAGTTGAGATTCCCAGCTGTGCTGTCCATAAATACACCATAAAGCGTTCGATTACTCGCTCCCTTGCACTGCAGTTGTGGTCAAAGCTGATAGGCTGCGTAGCATTCTGGTCACAGTTGGGAGTCTTACAAGCTACATCCTGCACAAGACCAGCACTGCTGCCTGCTGGGATTTCACAAAGCATGGAGGTCAGGAGCAATAGGAGGCAAGCATGCAAGACGAAGGGAAAACAAGCGTTTCTTCACAGAGAGTGACACTGAAAGGAAAGAGAAAATGTGGGTCAGGTTGATATGCTTTCACCTCTGTGTTCTAGGAGACTCACATGACTCAAAAATTAAGGAATGAAAGTTTGGTGTTTACATTTTATTCTACTCAGATTTCAAGCTGGATGTTGGAAAATAGGGGTAGGGGGTGGAGGAACTAGACAGATGTATTCATCCTATATTAGTGGCATTTTAGTTCTGCATATACTTCGATGTCTCTGCAGGCTTTTAATATCCTGCATACTTGCTTCTAAGATTACTGCAGTGCAGTAAGTGTTATGCTGTTTTTCAGAGGCCTGCAACCTGTTACATTTCCCTCTTTCCCTTTCACCCCCTCCATCGCCCCCCAAAGTCAGCTGGGAGGGAACTTTTGTTCCAACATAATTCCCTGCAGGGTTGCCAAGGTCTTTCAAGTTGGAGTTCTCTTTCTCTAGTCTGTTAATCCACAGCTCGGTGCAGAAAATAACATGGGAAACAACTTTCTCACATGGATTCTTTTGCTTTGCACATTTTGTTCAGGTAAGATTTTGTCGCAGAGGTGTTTCTTTTCACTTCTTTGGGTTGTAGATGACGTTTGGTCTTATGGAAATGCTAGTAAGTAAATCCGGGTTAGAATGATCAGTAACTTCTGTGAAATAAATCTAAAGGCGAGCTCGAAGAATTAGAGCAGCCAGTTTTGTGCTGACAAAAATATTTGTCTTCATGCCAAGACTGTTATTTACTCAAGTGATGAAAGGCCCTAAAGAATAAGATGTGTGGTTGCATGCTGGATGCTTATTAGGTTGCAGCCAAGATATAATGTGGGTGACGCCCTGTAAGTAGGTCAGTTTAATTCTGCTGTCATAGCACATGTGACTTATTAGTAGTATAGCTATAAATCCCCTATTAGCAATGCACACTTGTAAACTTTGAAAGTATTAGACAATTCCTGCTTGATTACTTGTGAGTGTGTTGTAACAGGGTTACATAATGTGCAAGTAGTTACGGCTTTTTCATGTAAATATGAATATGCATTGTGATGATGATGACAGAAAAACAGTGAGAGATATCACTGCTGTGTATCTTAGTGTCAGGTGAAGGCTGCTCCCTAATCCTCAAGCCGTCCAGGGTCGTGGTGGGCTTTGGGGAGTCAGTGTCTGTCAGCTGCGAGGCTGCACGCCCTGTCCGTGTCCTGGGCTGGGAGTCAGCCATCAGTGCTTCACATACACAAGAGGACCGGTCTGTCCAGTGGAAGGTGGACAGTCTCATTGACTGGATAGAGGAGCCCATCTGTTATGGGGTGTTTTTCACAGCTCCGAAACAATGCGAGGAGAAGCTCAACCTCGTGCTCTACAGTGAGTTGTTTAAAAGCTGTTGTTAAGATTGATTTCTCAACCGAGCCCTTTTTTGATTGACCTGAACCCTGTGTGTTATTCATTTAGAAACTCCAGACAGTGTCTCCATCAGACAGGTGAACCACACCGGCCCCATGGTGGCAGGGAAAGAGTACCAGCTGCTCTGCGAAGTTCAGAATATTGCTCCCGTTCAGTATCTCAGCCTGAGGTGGTACAGAGGGCAGACTGAGGTTTATAACCACTCCTTCTCTGATCTCACCTCTTCCTCACCTGTCCAAGTATCCTCTATCCTTGTTATCACACCAACTAAAGCTGAGAACGGAGTGCAGTATAAGTGTGTTGCAGAGCTGGAGCTTGGGCCAGAGGGACCACAGCCACCTCCCACTGTTTCCTCAGAACCTCTCAATGCTTCTGTTTATTGTGAGTCACTAAGCTCTTCTCATTCTTAAAGCAAGTTCCTGCATGCTCGATACAGTGAGAAATGATATGTGTAACTTTCTCTTTAGTTCCCCCGACATTCCTGAGTCCTGAACCAGAGATTTTGGATTCTATACTGGGGGGTGAGATCATATTAAACTGCACTGCAACAGGAAACCCCACCCCAATATACAGCTGGCAATCTTCCGTTCCCATGCAGGAGAGGGTGGAGAATGAAGCAACTGTTACCTCCTCCTCGCTGCTCCCAGGGACCTACACCTGCACTGCATCCAATACACTGGAAAAGAAAAGCAAGCAGTTCATTGTCAAGGCAAAGACCAAAGGTAGAAGAGAGAAATGAGGCACATGCGCAACCTGTCTGTGCATGCTGCAGCCTAACTTGTATCTTCTTTTGCTTTCACCTAGGCGTTTGAAACAACCACTGTGGAGAGGGGGTTGGACGACCACATCAGAAACACAGCGAGAAGTTTATCTTTTTTACAGTTTTTATTTCTGGTGTTTTTGTTTTTTTACTTTCACATTTGCTACTCTGGCGATGGAGGTGCATATTTATGAGACGATCTTCTTATCATCCAGAATTAGTTCACACAGAGAAACAGACCTGAATATGCTGTGCTTGGTAATTACCATTTAATTTGTCAGTGTTGTTTTAGGATGTAGTTCACATTTTATGAGACATTCTGTGTCTAATTTATATTTGGATAGGCCCTTTTTTCCTATTAATGAAACTATCTTGTAACACTACAGAAGTGTAGCTACTCATCATAGCAGTATGACTAGCACCAGGACATGGCTGTAAATATGACGTCTTTGTTTTCTCATCTTTATCAATACAAGTTTAATAAATGAATTGTAATAAACTTCTTTCATGGACCAACAAGCCACCTTTAATCAAACATCTTTCCAAAGGAAAAAAATACTAAGAATACTAACACATAATTTACAGTAGTCTGTCCAATCCAGATGAAGCTTAAATGAATCATGCAGAACTTAGAACATATAGATAGAATTCATATTAAAGGTAACCTTTATAATTTCCTATATTCATTTTAAGTAAAATTACATATTCTATTTTGTTCTAATTTTAAAGATTATGACTTGGAGCTCATGGAAATCAGAAGCCAATTTCTCAAATTCTTATTTGAGATATTGTCTTATATTAATGAAACAAAGATTTACAATACAGAAATATCCAACTTATCAAAAGTATGTTCATCTGTACACTCAATACTTAGTCTGGGCTCCTTTACCGTGAACTGCTGCATGATTGCAGAGCAGCGTGATGCAGCCGATCAGCCTGCAGCACTCCTGAGGAGTTATTTAAGCCATTGCTTTAATAGCCACCTTCAGCTCGTGTTTATTTTTGTGTTGGGTGTTTCTCAGCTTGACAATACCCTGCACAGCCTCTCTGTGGCAGGGCTGGGCAATTACCCACCCCCACTCTACCGGATTCAGTTCTGGCAAGTTGACTGGCCAATTAAGCACATTAATAACCCAGGCAGCAAATCTGGTAGTAGTTTTGAGACTCTGGGCAGGATCTAAGTCCTGCTGAAAAAGGAAATAAGGTTTATCAGCAGGTGGAAGTATGAAGTGTTCTATAAGCTCTTGGTAGACAGCTGCACTGACATTGCACTTTATAAAACATGGTGAACCAACCACATCACAGACCTTGGATTCTGTGCCTCTCCACTCTTCCTCCACGCTCTAGGACTTTGATTTCCAAAACTAAAAAGTAAATCTGGTTCATCTCTGATTTAGGAAAAGTCAGTGTTTGCTCTTGATGCACTGGCACCACGCTCAGCCCATTCCTTTTCACCAATGACTTTCTCTGCCTTTCTCCCTTTGTGAACAGCGTCATTGATCGCTGTCTGGACAAGTGCCAAGTCAGCAGCCTTCCCCCATAATTGCGATTGCACGTGGCATGCCCAGGAGATGAACAGTATTCATGCTGTAATAACATTAATTTAATCAAACTTGTGAAAATAATCTAATATCTGAGACACTGATTTTCACAAGCTATAAAACACTCTAAATTAACCTAAAAAAAAAGTTTATTTCACTGTGTTTGAAATTAATGCAGAATACATACGTGTTTACCTTTTTAAAGCTATACCAAAAAAACACAACTTTTCACAATATTCAAACAGCTGCCATTGCATCATTTTCCCTCTGTCACTGGGTCACTACGACTTCTCACCGCGAGATGGCGTGGTTATACTTCTACAGTCATTGATCTTAGGAGGTGATTGGTTGTTGAAGACTCACATGATCAAAACACTGCCTCGTAAGAGGATTTTTAAATATATAGAGAACTAGTATATGAGTGTTGATTTTAAAAATTTAGTGCCATCTGTGTGTGGATTTTATCATTTGGACCCCTGTCACGCGGTCACTGCGGCTTCTGACCACGAGATGACGCTGCTGTACTTCCTAAGAGGTGATTGGCTGTTGAAGAGTCACATGTTCAAAACACTGCTTAGCAAGGGGGGACTAGCATGAGCAGCTAACATTAGTTAGCTTTTTGAGACTAATTATTAGGTCCATGACAACTACTTAAAAGTGATAAAGGTGGGAGTCATTTCTTGGGTTCTTTCTTATGTTAAGTCCTCTTTGCATTTGCTCACAACAAAGAATGTCGTGTTCTCTTTCAGAAATGCCACAGAAGGATCCGTGCCAAAAGCAAGCATGTGCAATTCAGAAGTGTTTACAAGGTGCTTTAAGCGCTCACTTTGACGCAATTATATGTTGGTGAAGTGAACCTGAACTGTTGCCTAACTCTATCTCCCCCCCTGCAGCTAATAAGTACGTGGAAAGCCTGTGCGAGAAGGAGATCGCGGAGATGCGGCGGTGCTGTCAAGTGCATGCGGGAAACTCCATTTGCTGCTCCGGGTTCAAAGACTCAAAACCCGCAGAGAGCAAAAGTAGCGAATAGTTCCATGTTACATGTATTCATGCAAGTCATAATTCTGCATTGTATTAGTATAACATGACAGTGGAGTTTGCTGAGTTGTTGCATATTTATTTGTCTGTCTGCTACCATCCGTTTGTAAATTTAAATAGTGTTTTCTCACAGCAGACATTTTGAGATTGCAGAGAGCCTCATAATCACTCATCCCCCTGGGGCTAAATGGCACACATCTGGCAGCCTCACAAAGCTGAACAATGCAAGCTGTCTAATGTATTTAAATATTATATCGTGTGGTTCTGTCCACACCC
This sequence comes from Astatotilapia calliptera, assembly GCF_964374335.1. Classification (NCBI taxonomy): domain Eukaryota; kingdom Metazoa; phylum Chordata; class Actinopteri; order Cichliformes; family Cichlidae; genus Astatotilapia; species Astatotilapia calliptera. The sequence continues at coordinate 10,557,569 of NC_137425.1, read as the reverse complement.
AATGTATTTCTCATGCCTAGTATGAAATTTCAAGTATGTGTGTGGCAAGGAGTTTTATTCTAATTATAGTAATAAAGATTTTTTTAAATTAAGAATTTCCCTATTTCGAGACTAACTTGTTATTCATATCTCAGCCTACAGCAAACATCGTACAGTGGATAGCTTTTAGGGGTGTAGAGGAGAACATGGCAGAAAGACAAAGTTTAATGCTAGCTGGGTAGACAAGGATGAGGCTCTAACAATTGTTTTTTCCTTCTGGAAAAGAAATAAAATGTTTGCACTTTGAATGAAACAATTGGGTTATACTTTTTAAATTAGGAGCATCATTCACCACTCATGCAATGATTAGGACAAGAAAGTCATTACAATTTAAGATTTGTTGATTGATTCATGTTGTCAAACATTTTCTTTATGGAAGCAGGTAAAAGTGGAGGTGTGAAATTAATAATACTCTGGTAGATTTGTGGCTTTCAGTTAATTCAACAACCTTATTGACTACATAATTGTAATTAGAACTACATAATGCCCTGGGTAGATTTTATTCCTAGGTGTGTTGTTTTCACCTTCCATTCTGCTGGGTCGATTCTGGCCCTCGGGCCAGAACTGGGTCAGCCACACCTCCTCAATGACTTAAAACTTTTAGTCCCTGGTGTTATGGGCCCCAGGGGTCCAGGCCCATCCAAAAAGGTTAGTGCACCCCCTCAGCTGAATTCTACTGGCATAGTTTTGGAGGCAGGCACTGTGGCAACTCATAAAGAGAGAAGCAAAAAGAATAATTTTAGTAAAATTAAATCCTTCAGTTTGGTAAGGAAGGAGATCTAAATCATTGATAAGCTATTACAGTAAAAACCAAGCTCATGTTACTTATTTGATTAATAGTAGCTTAGTGACTAGGAAGTAATCTCAGTAGTGTGACTCAGGAGGACACTGATTTTTGGAGCGAATGGGCCTGTGCAAGTCAAACAATGGGAAGAGCCCCCATATGACTCTTTGGAACAAAAAAAATGTCATTTTTTCGACTTGTGTAGTTTGTTATAGGTGGTGTGGATATTCTTGTGGTTTAAAGTTGCTTGTTTGTTCTTGAATTTGTTGTGTACTTTTAAAGGTGGCCCAGCTGCCCCCATATTTGCAAGGGGTCATTACAGCGAGTAGCACCAGATTTCTGATTTGTCAGGCCCTTCTTGACACAACATCAGATGGGTTGAAACAGGGACCTTTTGCTTGTTGGGTGAATGTGTAAAACTCTACACTATGGAGTGTATAGGTTATTATTATACGGGACTCCCTCTTTCTGTAACATTTTAAATATACCTTTAACCTTTTATTTTTAGCTATGCATCTTATTTTACCCTCTGTTTTTAAAGTGTAAGTGCAAATGTGCACACAATGTATAGGATAAATGTACCTAAATGTCTCTGAAGATGTAACTCATGCCTAATATTTTTTAGGCATGGTCTGAATATTTGTGAATCCAGGCCTTGGATTATTTTAACACTGACACCCTGGTTGTACCTGTTAGACCCAGACAAACTACATTGTTAAGGATTTCCTTAGTACATGAGCTCCACATTCTCTGCATGGGAGTCATTGCCATCTTGAGCAGCTGTAAACGGTTGCTCAGGCTCATTTTACACTTTGAAACCTTGCCTCCTTTTGTCAAAACTCTAAACAAGTAAATTCACACAACTTCTGGCAAATCTTACTAACTCATCAACACAGTTTTGCACGTTCTCAAAACCACGGAGTGTTGTCAGATCACACAGGGAACCATTGAGAATAATCACACCACACATGGTACATTGCACAATACGCCTAGGACGAAAAATGTAAACAGCTTTCAAAACATGTAACTCAAGTCTTTCCGGCCTCGTGTGGCCATCTTGCATGTAAAAAAAAAAATTTGAATAAAAAATAGATCCCTCCTAACACACACGCACACACATACTGCCATCCACTCCTCAGCTTCCCTTTTATTTACCAAGACATCATTGTGGCAACAGAGGATCTGCTGAGAAACCAGTTTTATTCTCATCTAACATAATTATAAAAAATTAGAAACCATAAAACTGGAGTCTGGGAAAAATGTGAAACACTTTAATGAGTACATAATTGTGAGAAAAGAAAATCACCTACTTCACACTTCTGCTGTTTCTTTTTATATGGGTTATCAATTCGTGCACAAAAATATGATAATATAAATGCTTGAATATTTTTTGGGAATGAGTGTTCTTCATCTTATTCTTCCTCCTGTGCCTCACATAATTTCCACCACCCTTTGAGCCATCTTAGCAGGCCAAAGTGGCTTTATATCTTATATCTAGATTTTAAGAAATGACATCTGTGCTGTAATTGTGATTAATGTCTGCTTGCGGTTCTTGACGTACGAATGCAAGTGAATCACTGTGCAGAAATTAGTTTCTTAAGGCTTTAAGCTTTAGTCTCTTAACTTATAGCTTTAATAGAATTATACATGTAAAAGTAAAGAGTGTTGATAAAGGTTTATACATTCAGACCAATCAAATGTATAGCCAAAGACATATATACGGCAATAAAATAAGAAAAAAATCAAGAAATGCAGGCTTTCGATCTTTTGATATAGCGATGTTGAATGTTTTCAGTTCATATGTTCAACAGGTTGGATGCCAGTTAGAAAAGAATGAGGAATCCTGGATTAAGTTGGATGAAGTGGTGGAGAGTGGCAACTGAAGCAGCGTTCAATGGATATGTAGGTTAAAAGTTGGTCAGAGGTTTTGGGTTAAGGAAAGAAATGTGAAAGCACTGATGGTAGTGGGTCGAGAAGAGGGTGGCATAAGAATGGAGCAAGCAAACATGTTGAAGGTGTAATCTGAAAGAGACAGGAACCTGCTCAGTGGTTTCAGGGGAGAATGGAACTGGGCAGTATTAGATGGTAGTCTGTAAGATGAGTCTGGACATCAAAAAGAGGAAGCAATTGAAGGCAGAGATAATTACTGAATGGTGGAGGTTGAGGAAGGAAGAATGCTGTGCAGAGTTCAGGGAAGAGTTGAGGCCAGCTCATGGTAATAGTGAGGAGTCATCAGATGACTGGGAAAGTACAGCTGTAGTGGTGAGGGAAACTGACAAGAACATATTTCATACTTAATGTCGAAATGAAAAAATACGGGAAAGCATTCAAAGGAAGTTAGCAAAGACAAGGTAATATAGTAAGGGAAATAAAGAATGTAGATATGAGTACTGTTAAGCAAGGTCTACAGCAAAGGAAAAGGCTTATAGTGAGATGCATCTGAGAATGGACATTGAGAAAGGAGAAAAAGACTTCTTCTATCAGCTAGGCAGAGCCCTCAACCTTGAAAGGATGTGCAGCAGTTCAGGGTGATTAATGATAAAGACAGAAATGTACTAACAAGTAAAGGGGGCTTGGAAGGTGGAAGGAGTACTTTGAGGAGCTGATTAATGTGAAAAATGAGTGGGTGAGGGAGGATGCATGAAGGACAGGAGGACAGTTGGTGAATCAGGAAGTGCAAGGGATTCGAAAGGAGAAAGTGAGGGCAGGTGTGGTGAGGAAGAGTGAAAAGTGGCTAGTATAGATGGTTTCTCTATACCTGTTGGAGATGAGCAGTGGACTTTTTACCCAGATTGTTTACCTGCACCAATATTCAAGAGTGAAGATGGTGTGCAGAATCGCAGTGCCTACAATAGATGAAGGTGAAAATAGATGGGCATGATTAGAGGAGGAATAATGATATAGAGAACACGTAATGTTGAAGATGGACCTAGTGGGCAGGAAGGAAAGAGGAAGACTACATAGAAGTTTAATAGATGTAGTGAAGAAGGACACGCAGATGGATGATGATGATGTTAGGGATAGGATGAGATGGAGACAGATGATTCCCTGTGGCAATCAGAAGATGTGGGGTTCCTATTTTTCATTAATTGAAGTCATTTTAAATTAAATTATTTAAGTCTCTATACTTTAGGTATTATAACATATTAAGACTAAACAAATACATAATTATTCTTTACCTTTACACTTCATTTTTGTTCCGACAAATTTAAAAAGATGATGTTTTGAAGAGAAGTTACAGCGAGTCATTTATTTTATTTTACTTTATTTTATTTTATTTATCTAGTCGAAGTACAAGGAAAGGAACAGCACTCCTGTGTTTCCGGCGTCGTCCTGTTGACGCAATGACGCGATGACGTCAAACGGAAATCTATAGCTCCAATTCTTTCTAGAATTCTGTAGCACTCTCTAGCCCGCTGTCTTCAGGGATGTTCATCTGAGTTTGTCTACATCTAATACAGCAAGAAGCTCTTCTAAAGAAACAAATACATATTTCTGCGCTGTGCGGCGATCTTGCGGTCTGTCCTTGTTTCAATCAAACTTGTTAGCTTCTCATAGCTCGCGAACTTAGCTGAAGCCTATTGTAAGCTAACGGTGTTAGCTTTGGGGTCTTGGTGTCAGGATGTCCAGGATAGATTACAGCGTGTGGGACCACATTGAGGTGTCGGACGATGAGGATGACATCCATCCAAACATCGACACACCCAGTCTCTTCAGATGGAGACACCAGGTATACCAACAAGCCACGCATGGTTACAATTAAGATGCTACACATGAAGTAAAAGTGATGCATATTTGACCTGAACTGTTAGCTGACCTCGTGTGTTCACTTTTAACATGAATATAGGAATGTTTAACTTTTTGCAACTAAATCCACATTTGGAAAAAAGAAAAAAACAAGTAGTAAAGATTTTATATTTTGACCTCAGGCTCGTGTGGAGCGGATGGAGGAATTTCAGAAGAAAGGTGAAGAACTAAACAAGGGACTGTCCGAGTGCAGACGCAAGCTGGCAGACACACAGAAGAAAATCAAGGAGCTAACCATTTCAACATCAGAGGATGCCAAAGCAGAGTTGAGCAAAGTCCAGGCTGAGGAGAAGAAAATGAAAAAAGAGGAACGGGATTGGGAGAGAAAGGTGGGAGACTACCAACGGGAGGAGAAGAAGATGCCGTGGAATGTAGACACGCTCAGCAAGGATGGGTTCAGCAAGGTGAGGTAGAGTAAGTGGAGCTTAAAAAGCACTACAGGTTTTACATCGCACATCATTTATTACACTCTTTTTTTTCTAAAGTATTTTCAGGAAAACAAACGCTAACAAAACTGTTGTCTTTTCTCCATATTTCATCTTTTAACTTCTGCAATTGTTTGTTTGAGCCTGACATCCAAGGGAAAAATTGGCCGAAAACATGATCACCACATGTCCCCCACAACAGAGCCATTAGATCCCCTCAAAAGTTCAACACCTTGTTCACCTTGCTTTATCATCCATTCAACTCGTATGCCACTGTGCCCATCTGTCCTGCTTTAGAATAAAATGTGTGAAAGGACATGGTACTTCAGATGTGGCATCAGCTGCCATCACCTGCACTGATCCTTGGCTCAAAGCTGGAAGTATCACCAGTTACTTAAGAGAAGACATTAGACTGAAGGAAATAGGGAAAGGGCACACATACAGAGTCGACTTTTCTGTTTCAACATTTACAGTTGATTTAGAGTTCTGTGTTGAATCTTTGCAGATCCTACAAAGTAACCTCCACAAGGATCCAATACTCTCGCCAGCATTCATGCTTGTGCGTAGTGTTAATTACCTGGTCCTGTCTCAGTATTTTATATGCAGAGTTAGCCATGATGGAAACAAATAAAACCGTGAAACAGTTGCTAATAGATTGAGCAAGTATTAAAAAAAAGTAGCCAGAAATGCAGAGGAGGAATTGACAGTACTAAACAGGCCAATACAACTGTTGTTGTTACGACATACCTACAGTATAGATTCAATGCAGAAGTCTACATCTACTCTCATTCTTTGACTTTGTAACACATTGAAGTCTTTTCTTGCAATTTTCAGATATGGGTTTATTAATATTGACATCTCTAACTTGTATGCAATGACATTCTTTCTGTAGAACTCAGAGACATTGTCGTTAACGAGTCCATTCTTCCACTGTCCTTTTCATAGAGTATTGTTAATGTCAAACCTGAAACTGAAGAGACCGAAGAAGAGAAGGAGCAAAAGCACAAAACATTCGTGGAGAAATATGAGAAAGAGATCAAACATTTCGGTAAGCACTCGCATGCATCAGTATTTACTCTCGTTACAAGGTACTGGTGAGAGTAGAGATGCTTCTTCATTACTCTCGTTACTGCAGGCATGTTGCGACGTTGGGATGACAGCCAGAAGTACCTCTCTGACCATCCTCATCTGGTATGCGAAGAGACCGCCAACTACCTGGTGATCATGTGCATCGACCTTGAAGTTGAGGAGGTAAGTAATACAAACAGAGCTTGTTTGTCATGAATTCCTTCTGCACGTGACCATACTCCATCTAAATATTAAGCTGTAAAAACGCTTCTTCCTCCTGCAGAAACACGCATTGATGGAGCAAGTGGCTCATCAGACCATCGTCATGCAGTTCATTCTGGAGCTTGCCAAAAGCCTCAAAGTTGACCCCCGTGGATGCTTTCGCCAGTTTTTTGCAAAGATTAAGGTAACTAGTTTTAGTTTAGCTTCTATTAGTTTTAGTCTTTTTAATTATTATTGTATGGAAAGTAAATGTCAGAGTAAAGGTTTGGGAGCATCAGTACAGGCATTGCAATTTGGATTTGGATCTTATAACTTATTCAGTGACCTAAATATGGGGTGGAGTTCAGAGACCTGGTATTAAATTGAGCTCAAGGCTAAATTATTAAAGATGATGGCATTGGCATGGTTTGGTTCCAAGGTATTTAAGAAAACTGTTTCCTATTTGCATAAATGTTTCCGTGAACGTTTTACCTCACCACGTCTGTTTTATTTGTCTTTCTGAGTTTGTTAGCAAGTCAGGCAGAGAGCTCTTTCTTCCACACTTTGCAGTGGCATGCAAGCCAAGCTCCTGTTCTTATGGCAGGAGCTTAGAGAAGTTAAGGTTAAAAAGTTTGGTTACACTTTACTGGAGATTTACCTGGCAATGGTCACAACCACATATCCAAAAAGACTTGGCAGAAAAATGCAAGTTCTCAGACGACTAGCTTTAGTTTATCTTTGCCTAGGTTAGGTATTCACTGTTCACTAAAGTTTTACAGAGGGATGGATTTAGGTTGATTCTGTTCATCTTGATTCAAAGTTTTCTGTGGGACAAACGCTTCATCGGTCATCTGAGTGGTTAATTTGTCTATTAGTGATGAAACATTTCTTCCGCTGGCAAAGTTGCATCCAGATGAACAGATTCAGCTTTCTGGGATTTGCTTATTGTCGAAGATGTATTAAAAAATCCAGTCAAAAAAATTCTTTCTGTCTAAATTTTTGTATTAAAAGAAGTGGAGAACAGTAACATTGATCATCACCTGAACTCTGCAAATGTAGAGAACCGGTTCCTAACCTTTGACAGATTCCTCTGAGTTCACAATGTTGAATCCCGATCTGTCGTTATCCCCCTTGTTTTCAGAAACACAGTCTAACCTATAATCCTTCTGTTTTGAAAGCTTGACAGATGTATGCAAATGCAGGTTTACTTAACTAAACCGTTTTTTTCGTTGCTGTTTTTTTTAGTTCATAATAATAATTTCGGTCTGGTGCACCAGGGGATTGTGGAGTGGTTTTATTTTGGGGTTTTTTGTTTTTGTTTTTGTTTTTTTGCATCTAGACCTGTTGTACAGGAACTAAATTTAGTCCTCAGTGTACAGTGCACAGTTTCCGTAAACGGTCTCTGACATGGGGAAACCCTCGTACTAATTGTGTGCATACGTGTGCATACGTGTGCCTTATCAGACAGCAGATCAGCAGTACCAGGAAGCTTTCAATGATGAACTGGAGTCATTCAAGGAGCGCGTTCGGGGAAGGGCGAAGATCCGGATAGAAAAGGCTATGAAGGAATATGAGGAAGAGGAACGACAGAAGCGCATTGGACCTGGAGGGCTCGATCCCGTTGAAGTGTATGAGTCACTTCCAACTGTAAGTTTTCAGCATAATTGAGCACATTCCTTTGTTTTCGTTCTCTTGAATGGCGTGTTTCACAGATTGCATTGGTAATTGCAGGAGATGCAGAAATGCTTTGATGAGAAGGACATCCAAATGCTGCAAGAGGTTATTAGCAAAATGGATCCAACGGTAGGTTGTTTGGTGTTGTCGTGCAGGTTTATTACTGTGAAGCACTTTTTTTATAATGTGAAAAGTGCTATATAAATAAATTGATTTGATTAGATTATAGTTTTTCTCATCGGAGTCTGTTTAAATGTAAAAATGTATGTATATCTTTTTTTAAACATCCTAGCTTTACTCGGTTCATAAATGTGATTCGTTCTACATGATTTAGGTGGCAAAGGCTCACATGAAGAGGTGCATAGACTCTGGGCTCTGGGTACCCAACGCCAAGGGAGACGACGGGGAAGAAAAAGGGGACGAAAAAGACGACGAGCCCACCTACGAAGAGATCCAACACGAGAAGGAAGAAGCCAAAAAGGAATGACCACATCTGAATTGTGATTTGTTTTTATTTTTTTGGCAAATGTTACCCCACTGTATTTCAACTTCACTATGTGTATGTTTAGTTTGCCAACCAATGACACAACTTCTCAAAAATATTTAGCTGACATTTAAGGGATTAGTGTTCACCTAACTCCACAGCAACATTACGTGAACAACTGCTGCCTGGAAAAGAAACTGCCGCTTGTGTGTGTGTGTGTGTCTTATTTGTTTGGATCTCACTGAAGTTTTGTTCTTTGAGTTATTCGTAGCGCAGACATGCGTTGGCTGCTTTGTTTGTGTTGGTCATGATGATTTTGTACTTTTCAAATTCCAATTTTTCTTTGAGATTTTTGGCTTGAGCAGCCAGTGTATTATTTTCCCAAATTGCATTTTCTACAAACTTACTAATCTAAACGTTCACTCCTTGAGACAAAGCGTTTGTGGTTGTTTTGAATGTATGGGTGAGATCAGAGAGGGCAAACATGTGAATCAAAAGCAGATGAGACCTGTAGTGGTGTTAACCCTGATGACTTTGTTGTCATTTTTAGTACGTCACAAACATGAAGACGATGACTACAACTATCACGACTTTAAAAAACAAAGCTTTTCATTTCAGGACACACTGGCTGCACATACTGTAACTAATTTACAGCCTGACGAAAAGGAGTTAAAAGTTCCTCAGGTTTAGCATTTCGTTATGGGGGCAATTGACAGATCATATGTTCTAATAGTGAAATTTGCACAGTAGTGCGTGCCAGTTAGGCGTGTTTGGAATCTACATTCACTTTCTGTGCTGTCATTTTGAAGGTGATTAGTACTTGGGCTTTTGCATGATGTCAGAACTTGTTTTACAAATAAACTAATTGCAATGGCTTATAAAAGGCATTTTTGACTGTCTTGGACATTAATAAATGAAACTGCTCAATGGATATATGAGCAAACTATTAACCCCAACAAATATTTATTTTTCATTGAAAGCTAATTTTAAGCTTGGGCAAAAATAACTTGAATGAATACAGAATGCATTTCTTAAACAATGATTTCATTTTTTAAGGGAAAAACCTACTAGGCCCCGTGAAAGCGAAATTGCCTGCTCTTGTTAAATGATGAGTTGATTGTGATTAACTGCATTTTTGGGGGGGGGGCTGAGTTTCATTACTCCCTGACCTGTTGAATTGAGAGCTCCCTTATATAGAACTTGTCTGACAAACAGCAACACGTCATACCACGATGTGAAGAAACTTGAGAACAGATAAGAAGAAGAAGTCATTGACACATATCAATCTGGAAAGGGTTACAAAACCATAAGGCTTTGGGACTCCAGCGAACAACAGTGATAGTCATTCCCACAAACCCACAAAGAAGTTCCCACAAAGAAGTGCAGGCCTCTCTTGTCTCAGCGAAGATCAAAGTTTATGATAAAAATGTTTTGTAGGTTTTTTTCCATATTTTTTGGACTGATTAAACAGAAGTCAAACATCTTGGAAGGCTTGTATTGATTTACATCTGGTGTAACTACATCAGGTGTATATAATGATGTAATTACATCAGTCAAAAAGAATCTGCAATTAGTTTTTGGTAAAGTGACCTTTACATATCCTTTATTTATCCAAATAAAAAGCCTCAGTTGCATTAATAATATCTTTTTCTAAAGGATCGGCCCAAGAAGGCAGCAGAAATTGTCACAGGTATAACAGTTCTATAAAGATAGTTAAAGTGGGCAAAAAGGGCTGAATTGATTATAATATAGGTCCAATAAGAGAGAGCCATAAAGATACCTGCAAAATGAGTCAGTTCTTTATTTTATATACAACCCCATCATAAATCCTGTTGACTATAGCCTATTTACTAAAATCACATATGAAAAACAAAATAAAAATAAAAATCCAGCATTCTTGAAAGAAAAAAACATCAAACAAACTTGCTTTTTCCTTCCTGCACAATCTGCTGATTTCAGTTTGTGTGTGAGTTCAGTTTGTGCCGACCTCAGCCCAGCAGCCCGACGCAGGAAACCAAGGCAGTGATGACAAGTGCTGTGCAATACAGCAAATTTTGGTATCCAATACCAAGTAAATACAGGGTTTCCTATAACAATACCAATACTGAAACCTTTAACTTATAAATGCAACTTATATGGTGGGGGGAAGTTTGTCATATCTTATGACTTATTAGATGACTCATCATCAGTTCACAAATTCTCAACATATTTTAATGACCACTAAATCACTGTGATTTAAGATGTCGGCTTCTTGTTATAAATGTGTTCTTTAAATAAAACATTTCATACTGTATGTTGGAGGGATATTTTTTATTTCCAAAAAAAACAAAAAATACTGAAGTTAGTGGATAAATTCAGTATGTTTTGATCTGATGCTAATACCAGCATTGGCATGAATACTATGGTACTTGGGTCGATCCCCTCTGATGAGCAGATGAGCAGCAGATGTAATGGCCACAGGAGGACTGGGGGGCCATCACAAAGAAGTTAATTATTTTGGCAGATGTTTACTTTGCGCAAGACACATGGGTAGATAGTTGCACAGTGTTTTTCAACTTAAAACACTTAATAAATCAGTTAATAGACTTTTATTTCAGTTGTGTTTTGAGGTCTTGTGTAGAGCTGTATTTCAAGCTTTCAAAGAAAGCTTTAATGCCACATCAAGAAGTTTAGGCATGCCATTATGATGTTCCTAAATCGTGGGTGTCAAACTTCAGTCCTCGAAGGCCAGCATCCTGCTTGTTTTTGAGATATCCCTGCCCTACCTGCTGCTATTACCTGGATCAGGTGTGTTTTGCCAATAAGAAGCTACAAGGGCAGGTTAGCTGGAAAACAAGCAGGACAGCGATCCTTAAGGCCTGGAGTTTGACACCTGCATCCTAAATGATCTGATGTGTGATTTTCACCTTCAAAACATGAGAGCTGACTAATTAGGTCTAAACCAATACTTTTAGCAAGCACAAGTTGATTTGTTTATTTGGATGTTTTTGATTCAGTCTTAGAGAGATGCCAGTGAAGGAAATATTCATCCCAGGTTTCCAGGGAAAGATTTTCCAAAACATTAAACTTTAAAATATACATTGTTCCCATGTTAAAATGCAAAACAAGTGACTTAAACATATCAACAAAGTGTGTCTAATGAGAACATAAATCAACAATTAGGATATTGCACTTGGAAAAATGAGACATGGTTAGGCATAGGTTATGCCACCAAAAGGTATGCAGAGTTGTTATTGGATGTTTTAATGGTATAAAAGTGGCACAAGAGTTTGTTTAATATTGTTATAGGAATCATTTTTAGGTTAACATCTGTAAAACTGAAGCCCGGTATAGAGTGATAATATTTTTGCAGGTCCAGAACACCTGGCCCCTTGCGGTGTGGAGGAGCAACAGCTTTACTCAGAGTCCCTCCTGAATGACTGGGCCTACCTCTGACATAGAGCCCAGACACCCTGCAGAGTAAGCTCATTTTGGCCCCGTGATGTCATCCTTTAAGTCACTACCCAAAGCTCCTGGTCATTGGTGTGGGTGTAATAACAATAGCTAATAATAACTATTTTATTGCAGTACCACTTTCAACACACACAGTTTTCTATATCTTATTTAAGGTGTAATGAACTGAGAAAGATGGAAATTCCCTGCATTGTGGGACACCCTAATGAAAAAAACAAATCCTGTAAACGCCCCTGCTTAAAAAAAACAAAACAAAAAAAAAACCCCAAATGAAATCAGGTAGAAAATACAATATTGACTTAATCTATGGACTATGAGTCTGGGAGAAAGATTTATTACTTTACATTTTTGGCTGTGCGGAAGGAGAAGTAAGATAATAGATGTATGCTTGTAATAATATCATAGGACAGATATTATTACAAGCATATATCTATTCAGAGTCTTTCCTCTACTTTGTTAGTTTGTTCCTTTCTTTGTCTTTGATTTACATTAAGCGGAACAGTTTAACGTTTTATTTTGAAAGGTACGTGCTAATGCGCACCCGCACGCTAGCGACGGAAGGAGTGGCCCTGCGTCTTGGTTTCGGGAAGCAGCGCGTTGCCGTCGTTGCTCACAGTTCGCGAGAACCCGAGAGTGTAGGCGGCGGTGGGGGAAATACGCTCGCAGAACTATGAAGCTTTAACTGTCAATCATATTGACGTGCTGAGGTGTCTTTTTTATGTTTTTTATTTTTAATGCGAAACTTTTAGAAGACGCTCGTCAAACGGTAAGATATTTTACTGTCGCACAGGTTGCTAAGTTTACAGCTCCGACTTGCTGTCGATATATTTCCTTGTTGTGGTGTCGCGTACGCTGTTAAGTGCATACGAGGCTTGATTTAGGCCTCGCGATAACGCGGTCAGTTTGCTTTTATATAACGTCAGATAGAAGGGGAAAAAGCAAACTTTTGTTGTACTGTGCGTCTCCGTATAGTTTAATCGGTGCCCTCGAATAGTTAGTAGCTTGACGTGATGTAAACAATACGTTATAAGGTGTAATCCCTGATAGGCCTATCGACATATTGATCGGGTTTTCTGACGTCATATTTGTTAAAGCATATTTTTCTTCTTTTCTTTTTGTTATTTGGTAAGCTATGAGGTTTGTTTGTTTTGTTTTTTTAAAGACAGAAATGTATAATAAAAGCAATACATTTTATTTTAAAGAAGCTTTAAACTTACTCTTGTTTAGTATTTATGTATACCACAGCACGTTTATGTAGCTGATTTTCTTAAAGCTGTGGTCAAACTCCCGTTTGTCTGTGTGTGTCAGTAATGGGAGGGAGGTCCAGATCTTCAGGATCGTTTTCAGGCCTGAGTGAGCCTCCGAAGGATCAGGGCATCCATGTCTACCTTTTCTGGACAAAAGATGGGAAGAAATATTTGTCTCACACCACAGGAGAGGTCACAGCGGAGCAGCTGTGTATCTCTGCAGCAGAGACCATCGGTAAGAGGAAAAGGCTCCACCAAATGCACAGTCCAGAAATGAAAATGTTTTCTCTTTTCATGTGGTATTTGAGCCTGCTAGTGGCAACAGTGTGTAACATCAGTGTTTCCTCCTCAGGGATAACGGCTCTGTGCCATTCACTGTTTGCGCTGTACAACCCAGAAAGACACTTTTGGTACAGCCCAAACCACATATTTAAGGCAGAGGAAAACCCGAGCCTTGTACTTCGCTACTGTATGAGGTGAGTCTGTGTTTGTTTAACACTGTACTTGTGACACAGATAACATACAGCGAGGATGTTGATATAGTCTTTTTGTATTTAGGTATTACTTTCGGAACTGGCATGGACTGAATGAAAACGAGCCCATGATGTGCCGCTATCCTCCCAAATCTGGTTCAAAACGGGGTTTCCCTTTACTTGACACAACTTCACTGGAGTATTTATTTTCCCAGGTTGTTTTGGGTTTTTTTTTTAATGGCATGCTTTTACACTCATAATGTTCCTGTCTTGACAATAATATAGTATCTTTTCCAAATCAGGCTAAGTATGAATTTGTGAATGAAGTGGTACAAATGGAATACGTCAAGACAGAGGAGGAGCAGACTCGCTTCAAAAATGAGAGTTTGGGAATGGCTGTGCTTCACCTCTCATACCAGGCAATTAAAACGGAATCAACTTTGCAAGATGTAGCTTCAAAAGTCAGGTATATACTTTGGCTTGATCACACCGCAATCCCTCCTTCCAAATAGTGTTTTAAGCTTTCATTCTTAAATGGCTTATAATATGTTTATATCTTGTACTGTTAATGTTATTTTCTGCTACTGTAACAAATGTCTTTTTAATCCAATCTAATCAGTAAGTTCAGATAATATCACTATACCTCTTTTTTTTTTCAGCTTTCTAGACTGCGTTCCAAGATCTTTCGCCAAACACATTTCCAGAGACAACTTCCTGACTAAACTCAGGATCCAGCGAGTGTTTAAAGACTTTGTGCGGTCCTTCCAGCAGCACACAGTGGATCGGGGCAACCTGTGCACTGAGGAAATCATGTACAAGTACATCGCTACACTCGAGCACTTGGCACCGCGTTTTGGCACTGAGACTTTCCCCGTAACCCGCCTGGATCTGAGGGACGAAGATGACCGAAGTGGCTCGTGTTCCAGCACCACCCACGCCCAGTGTGGTTCAAAAGACAACTTCTGCGGCCCAATATCACATGAAATATCGGTGTCCGGTACTGAAGGGATTCAGTGGAGGAAGGTGTCTGCTCAAAGGGTCTGTATAGACACTGATGCTGGCATATTGTATATGTTGGTTGAGTGGCCTTTTGGGGTTTTTTTTTAATTTGTTCAATCTCTTTACCCAGGCACAGGCAAATAATTACATGGGGAATGGCTACATAAACTACATGAGAAAACCAAAACAGCACTCCAGCCAACCAGATGCAGACACACCCAATGACTGGACCTTCTTCAGCGAGTTCCCTGAAATAACTCACATAGCCATTACTGATTCTAATGTGTGCATCAGCACTCGAGACAATCTCTGTATGGTGAGACCACTTGTTTGTTTTTTAATGTAAAAGCTGCAATGCATTCACTTAATTGGTAAATGTCTTTGTAATGCATTAGTCCAGTGGATAAAGTGTTTTTAGTCATTCAACTAATTGCTCAGTCTTTTGAGGATGTTTTTATAGACAACACACTATACATTTCTGCCTAGATTCTATATGTGTTTGACTATAAAGCCTCTCGTTTTTGACTTTGCTTTGGGCAATTTATCCTGTTTTGAATTTGTATGTGTCAGTAGGTGGGAGCTCTGATTGTAAGGTAGTGGTGTTTCTGTATATGTATGTAGGAGGTTCAGATGATCTCCAGCCAGGAGGCCCATTCCTTCGTCTCCCTCCTAGATGGATACTACCGACTGACTGCAGACGCCCACCACTATCTTTGTCATGAAGTGGCTCCCCCAAGGGTAGTGTGGAGTGAAGCAAATCTACTGCATGGACCTATGCAGTGAGTTTTCTACCCTTATATACATGCACATTCAGACACAGAAAAGGCTATAAAGAAACATGGTGTGTTATGTCATAACTCCTGTGTGTTTTTCCAGTGATGAGTTTGTGCTGTCTAAGCTGAAAAAGGAGGCAGAGGATGAGGGAACATTCCTCGCTCGTTGGAGTGTTGTTGACTATAACTGCATCATCCTAGCTGTTCTAATCAAGAATCAGGTGAGTCAACACCCACCCTCTTATATGGAAGTAGTTGCAGTGTAATGATGGCCGAAAAATAAACCCGATACTTTCCCTGCACCTGTGTTTTGTGCATACAGGATGGTGTAACGCGAAGCCACAAGCAGTTTCGTGTTCACGTAAAGGATTCAATGCTCTGTCTGGAGGGCTTGGAACGACAGTTCCCCAGCATGAAGGAGCTCACCGATAGCCTCAAGTCGTTTGTCCTCAAGTCTGGTTCGGACAGCTTTACTGTCAAAAAATGCTGTTCGCCAAAATCAGGAGGTTTGTGTTCCTTGTTTTGCTCATGTATCCAATATTATGCCTCTAGAGTCCTGTTGAAGCCCCCTTTGAATTCAGCCTTGTTCACCTCTACTCAGTTTTTAAAATTAACTGTAATAGTTGCGCTAATGTTCCTACTTACTAATTGGGGTACTCGTATCCCTGTTTAGGAATTTAGGTGATATTTAGGTTTTTAATCAGAATTGACTGTGTCTGTTCTGCTGTGTGTGGTGCAGAGCTATCCAACCTTCTGGTGAGGAGACACAATGAATGCGATGTTCACGCCGAGCCCTTATCCCAAACCTACAAGACCCGTCTAATGTTCCCCCAAATCAAGGACAAAGATATCAAACAGGTGACAATGTCCACTCGCCACCTTCATAGTCATAGAGGATTAGTTGTCCTCTGTCCTGTAGCTGACTGTACGGGTGTTTTATTTTGGAGCAGGAGCAGCATTTGGGTCGCGGCACCAGAACTAACATCTACTCAGGACGGCTGTTAACGCAGGAAAGAGAGGAAAGTGATAATGACGAGTTCAACAACAACTCTCACCGAGGCCACCGAGTCGTTCTTAAGATTCTGGACCAAACCCATGAAGATATTGCTCTGGTAAGCTGTTTGAAACTCACTCAAAAAATGACACTTTACTATGCTGAATGTAAACGGTTGTTATGATCTTGTCTGTTCTGACGTTTACGTTTTCACTCCTCTTAGTTGTTTTTCGAAACCGCAAGTCTCATGTGCCAGGTATCCCACCGTCACCTGGTGTTTGTATATGGCGTGTCTGTCAAAGGATCTGAAAGTAAGAGACGTAGCACTGTTCATCCTCACTTCCTCATTGTTATTTCCCCATCACACACATCAGTGTATACAGTCAAATTTCTGATTTTAGTACTAAGAAAACCATGTTGCATATGCAAAATCACCCTAACCATGTTCTATTTTTACGTTTTGCTCGTGCGTATATCATGAACCAAACCTTTCAGACTTGTTCCTGTCTTTGCAGACATCATGGTGGAGGAATTTGTGGATTTCGGGCCTTTGGATGTCTTCCTTCGCAGAGAAAAGAATGTGTCTGCTGGGTGGAAATTCATTGTTGCAAAACAGCTTGCCAGTGCCCTCGACTATCTTGTGCGTTCTAATCCTTATTTTTGACACTGATTATATTTCAGTAAATCTAATTGATTTCAGTGAAGTTTTTTATCCAGTGTTACTCTAAGAAATAAGCTGCTGCAGACTCATGTGTAAAATGATTGAACAAAAGAAACAAGTAGTAGTTCTTTCTTACTGCATGCCATGTTTTGATTTTGAGATGCTGCTATCAGGCAGGAAGTGAAGTAAATGTCATATCACAGCAAAGTGTAAGATAAGTGCTCCAAGTAATTTTTTTGCCTATTGACTAATAGCAGTAACAGTTTGTGTTATTTTTAAGAACACTCTGCTTGACCAACGGTGCTATTTTCCTTATTCTAGGAAACCAACGGGTTGGTTCATGGAAATGTCTGTGCCAAGAACATCCTTTTGGTGAAAAATGGTCTAGAACCTAACACTACTCCTTTCATCAAGCTGAGTGACCCAGGAATTGCTCTGAGTGTTCTTTCACGGGAAGGTCCGTACCACCACCTCGCTTCAGTTTATGTGTTATGTGTCTCTATACACGGTCAGCTTCAAGAGTGTTCTAATTTATGTACTTTGCAATCAGATTTAGAAACAGGAAATCTCTAATCTCTTCTCGTGAACCATTTCCTGCTGTCTTGCAGGTTTGGTTTAAAATATGTTGTTCAAGTGTGTCAAAAATAAAAAGTCGAGATGAGAGTTGCACGAAAGTAAAACAAAACTCTTCGTTATTTGTTTTGCACTTGCTGATGTTGAATACCAACTTTATAGATGCTTCTGTGTTTGTCACCATCTATTTAGTTCAGTTAGGAGGAGTTCTCCTTCAGATAAGCCAGAATAAATATCCTACACTAACTTGTGTTATTATTTTGTGCCATGCAGAGCGCCTGGAACGTATCCCATGGATTGCCCCTGAGTGCATTGACAGTGGTTCAAACATAGGCAGCCATGCTGACCAGTGGAGCTTTGGCGTAACGATGCTTGAGATCTACAACAACGGTGATCTTCCCTTCAACTTCAACACATTGTCCGAGGTAGGCATGTGCTACAGCTCGGGCTTTTACTCCTCTTTCAACAACCCAAAGTATCACATCACATATTATTCTTCTGAATTGTAATCTTAACACTTGAGTCTCCCCACCCCAACCAGAAAGAGCGCTTTTATCAGCAAAAGGGCCACTTAGCTGAACCATCTTCCCCAGAGTTGGCCAGGTTCATCAACATGTGTTTGACCTATGAGCCTGAGGAGAGGCCGTCATTCCGCAAGGTGCACAGAGAACTCATAGAACTCATGAGGAAAGGTCAGTGTTTGCTCGATTACTTTATCTCCTTTTTTAAAACTCTGTTGCAGTTCATTCAATAAACAAGTGTGTGTTTCTTCATCCAGGTTTTGTCATTCAGTCTGTTATGCCTTCCAGTGAAGCTTCAGCTAACACAGACCCCACTGTGTTCCATAAACGCTACCTGAAGCAAGTGCGGATCTTAGGAGAGGTTAGTACCACACAGCAGTAGTTTGCTTTTCGTTGTATTAGCTGGAGTAATCATCTCCTCATTCTTCTGTTTATAGGGTCACTTTGGAAAGGTGACTCTGTACTTGTATGACCCAGCCAATGACGGGAAGGGAGAGCAGGTGGCTGTGAAGTCTTTGAAGCAAGAAAACGACAAAATTTCTGACGGCTGGATGAAGGAGATTGAAATCCTGAAATCTCTTTATCACAGCAACATTGTGAAATACAAGGGCTGTTGCACAGAACTGGGTGAGTCCTCGCTTTCCTTTCTGTCTGCTTAAATATCTGTTTGAGCCATATGTCAACAGAGTCTGCATGTGTAAATGAGTGTGCAGTACAGCTCTTGTAACCTG
This sequence comes from Astatotilapia calliptera, assembly GCF_964374335.1. NCBI lineage: Eukaryota > Metazoa > Chordata > Actinopteri > Cichliformes > Cichlidae > Astatotilapia > Astatotilapia calliptera. Next base: position 10,538,662 of record NC_137425.1, on the reverse strand, counting down.
CGGGGCTCAGTGGATCATTCAGCAAATTGATTTTTGGTCCCTGCTGTTCTTCTGTAAATATTGGAAATCCATTTGAAGTGCACCACTGTTTGTGTTGTATGTCAATATTTTGAGCTTTTAACACACAGCATGCTGAGCAGCACAGCAAAGCACCAGAATAAGAACAGGTTTTCTTGTCAGGAAGATAAATTCACTTTTGCATTGTCCATTGACAGGAGGGCAAGTCGTCCAACTAATAATGGAGTACCTTCCTCTGGGGAGTCTGAAAGACTACCTCCCCAAACGTAACCTTCCGCTGTCTCATTGTCTCATGTTTGCTCAGCAGATCTGTCAGGTGAGTTGTGGTGGTTTAATATTTTGTGCTAGCGCTGTATTACTTGTAAACACCATATGTGTCTATCCGTACAGCCCAACATTTGAATGAGTTACTGTACATACTTCTTTTTTCATAAATTAACATGACTTTTTTTATTATTATTACACTTGTTACTGTTTTGTTTTTTTTGTTTTTTTAAATGTCTAGACCCTTTTGGCCTTGAATCTGAGCTGGTCTGCTTTTACTTGAGTGGTCGTGACTTCCGCTCCTAGCTTCAGCTAAACTTTCATATTTTCTGGTGTGAAAACTGCTGAGATGTCAGCTTGTATTCTTCTCTGTTCTGAAGAGAGTCTCTGTTTTTCTGTTTGCTTTTGTGCAGCATACAGTGTAACAGCCTGAAGGAGATAATCCATCACATTAAGCTTTAATTCCATTTTACAGCACTCTGTTTTTGTGTGTGTGTTTTGTCATTAATTCATTCTGTCTGAAATAAGTAGTTTGATTGCATTGGCATTATGTTATGCTGTGTTTTCTCTCAGTAACCTGGGAAATGTCCTCCAGGAAATAATCATTCAACACCCAGAACCATAATTTCATAGCAGCCTTGGAAAAAATAGCCAATTTCTGATTGAATTTATTGTTGATAATAAAGTAATATTAGTTTTGATTAAGGGCTCTTGATGGGAAGCTTGATTTTTTAAAAAGTGTAAAATATTGCAGAAGATTAAGAACAGGGCTCTGCGAGGCTCTTTTGTGAAATTATTTTGATCTAACATGTTTCAGCGACGGTTCTAGGGTGTAGATGGGTGTGGAGGCATAGTTATCACATTAATGGTCTCTGTTATGGCATGCAAAGTTGTCAGCAAACAAAGATACAGTTGAGTCTGCGGGGAATGCAATTTGCTTTGCAGGTTTCTGGTTGTAGATGAAAGTATTGGATAAACTGACATTTAGACCTGGTGATGGTGTTTAATGGAAAATATTCATCTAATGATTCTTTACCACAGGAGTAATGCACATGCTCAATTTTAATGGCAGCATATTTAATAGATAATTAGATTGCTTGCTCAGAGCCATAAATTTAATCCTTAATATTGCTAGAAGAAGATTTCAGTGATCACCACACACAGATCTGTAAAAATAGCTTTTCTGACCTGTTTTTATCTGAATTGCTGTTGCAGACTGATTGACAGGCATGAAGGAGTTACTCTCCGTAGGGACACGTTTTTTTGCTTTTTACCGTGGTTAAAATAGCAGCTGTTTTTGAAATAAAAATGGCATCCATCTTTTTATTCCTGTTATTTTCTTTTAAGGGGATGAATTACTTGCACTCAAAGCGATACGTCCATCGCGATCTGGCTGCCCGTAATGTCTTGGTGGAAAATGACAGTCTGGTAAAGATTGGAGACTTTGGCCTGACGAAGTACATCCCTGAGGGTGAGATCTACTACCGTGTCCGTGAGGATGGAGACAGTCCAGTGTTCTGGTCAGTTTACGCACTTAGACTTGTCACTCATTGTGTTGTTGTGTGACTTTGTCCTCTAAATTACATTTTTAAAAATTTTGTAGGTATGCCATCGAGTGCTTGAAAGAGAGTAAATTTTCCTTCTCCTCTGATGTTTGGTCCTTTGGAGTTACACTGTATGAGATCCTGACCCGCTGTGACCGTCGCCAAAGCCCTCCAGATGTATGTCATCACCGGCCTCTTTTTCAAGTATTTCTTTACTGAACCGGCCTTATCGATCAATCTCTGTGTGAATTACACAATCTGTTCTTATGTATCTTTTGCAGAAGTTCTTTGAAATGATGAAGGAAGCTCAAGGACAGATGACTGTGGTGATACTGATAAAACTGTTGGAACAAGGGTTGCGATTGCCTTGCCCTAAGGACAGCCCACATGAGGTAAGCTCAGAAGCCCATAAATCAAGTTCAGTACTTTTTGGCATTATGAATGGTATAGGTTTTTTTCATGATTACTTGTTTTTTGAACAGGTGAAGATATTAATGGAGCGGTGTTGGAGTGCAGATCCTTCAGAACGGCCAGATTTTGAGTCCCTAATTAAAAAGTTTCAGAGCCTACGCCAAGCATACTGGCAGTCCTTTTCATAGTCTCAGATATGCTGATTTGCTGACGGGGACTATGTGGAAATCCATTTGACTACAAGTCATCGCTTTGCTACAATGGCAACCATATATTAAGGGGAGCCAGTAATGTGTTTCTTGCCTCTATTAAGAGATATATTTGCAACCTTTTCATAATAAAAGCACACTGCTATCCTCTTATATGTGATGTTAACACAGTAATGAATTTTATGGGCAAAAACTTCATGTTTGTCAAGAGTTAATGGTTTGCATATATCACAGTGAGTATTAACAGTTTGTGTACGGTTGAGGGATACTGTATTTCATTTTGTTTAGTTATTGTACATTTTTGACTGTTTAATTTTATAAACTTTAAATGAATAATTCAGAATCTAATAAACAATTTTCCACAAGCTCTTTTATTAAAGCCTGAAATAGACTGATGACTCCATCAGTGGGTCTACGTGTTACCTGGTTTTCACTCATTTTTTACTATTCCACAACACTATCAGTGATATGTACTTGTAATGCTTTTATTTTAAGGGGTTGCTTTTGAAATTCATATGGAGAATTTCATTGATACCAGTCTCAGGGCTCACGCTCATGGTCACAGGGGCTTTCCTTCCAAAACACTCATGCCTCTTTGTTTCCACACATCTGCTTTCTCTTTGGTGCATGACTGCCTGTTATTTGCCGTTACTCTTAAAACTGTCAAAACACAAATGCATAAATGATCATACCAGAGCTTTACTCATTAAAGCTTTTTCAGAATCATTAAACACAAAGTCCAATCTTATTTTGAATTTATAAAAACTCTTAGGGCTTTCAAAATGGCACCTCTGAAGTATAGAGCTGTTAACTGCAAACACAATGGGGATATGCTACAAGAGATCAGAAGAGACAATGTGTAAAGTCACAGGGAAGTAAACTTCAGATTGGCTATGACATCTACAAAGAGAAACAGTCTCTACAACTTGGCACTTGACTCTGTCCAGTATCTTTAATGGAAACATGCTAGTTGATACTTTTAAAAAAAAGAAACAAATCCCACTTGGCGGTAGATTTTGTTGCATATAGTAAACATGGCTCCTTATTTTTCTTCCTGAAAACTACAACTGTCAGGCTCCAAATGAAAACAGAAACAAGGATGAGTCAATTCCAAGTAGCCTTTCTAACAAAACAAAAAGCAAACTCTTTTTGACGTTACTGAGAAAATACTTTCAAAGCTAACCATTCATTTTCTGCGAATGGCATCTCTGGCAGCTTTCAGCTCACATTATAGCACTGACTCAGCTCTCAGAAAATTTTTAATGACATACCACCTGATTTTTGATTGAGTCTTAATAGCCTGATGTTATTGCTTCTTGGTGCCGCACAGGAGACTTCTACATATGCTGGAAAATTGTTTCTGTCTAGCCAAAACAGGGCCCACATGGCTTGGATCACACTAAAGTGGGGATGTGTAGATAGTCTATCCAATTATGAATCTGAAAGGACCTCCTCTGAATCACTGATGATGTAATTTTAACTGGACAGATGAAAACCATAGCTAAATCATAATTCTGGCATTTAAATCATAGCTGAAGTTGGACACTGTTACATTTAGAAAAGCCCATTCATGCTTTTTGTCTTGCAGTAAAGCAGTGATAATTACTGACCTCCACGATAAGACCATGAGACGTTAAACATATGCAGTTGACAAAGCTGTTGCTACTGACAAACCCCAAGATGAGAGTATTACTTAGATTCTTAGATCATAGTACTTGCTTTCAGCTGAATATGCACTTTAACTCAGGGTCATATCATAGTGTTAGATCTGCAGGAACTGGTCAACTTGTGGTTTACAGAGTTCAGACTAAACATGGTGAAATGTCTTTTAGCCTTTATGCTTCTCACTGCTAAAATTCTGCAAGTTTCACTCTGAGCTTTGCTCCAACTGAGGCCACAGCTTTAAAGTAATGATGACACTTTTACTCATGCTATAAGTTCTGATTTACACTCGCTTTTATTGAACTGGTGTGGAGTTATTTTATTTCACTTTCTTGTGCTTTGCATTTAAATAGGGTTATATTCTTTTAATTTGCATTTTATTATTATTATGCTGTTTTTATATGGTCTGTTGTTTCATTGCATTGTGCAAATCACTTTTAACTGCCTTTATGTACGACATATACAATACAAATAAAAATTTGCCTCGCATTGCCTAAAGCGTAGAACTGAAAAAGAACAATCTGCCAAATTCAGCATTTATTTATATTCAGCAGGTGTTCGTGTTTCTGTTCTGCATACGCTTTGAGTAAGACGCATACAGCAAGTGGAAGCTGAAGCACGAGCTCCAAGACATCTGTCCTGCCACAGTTATGTGTATTACAAACTGTCAGCATCAGACGTGTCTGCTTAAATGGGAGCTTTCCCTGCTGAGAGCTCTCAACATGTATTTGAAGGAAAGTACTGCAAGGACTGCAGGCTAATGGAGAATGAGGAATCTACCATGAGGCATGTCTAGTACTAAGCATTAGTCCAGAGTGATACCACCACCAGCTGAGTCACCAAATGCTTAACCCTTGTGTGGTGTTCGTATTTTTGTTACTCAGCCAGTGTTCATGGGTCTGGTGGACCCGCTAGAGTTTTGGCTTTCCAAATTAACACTATCAAACAATTTTATGTTAAATTACTCAACAGATGTTTACTTCATCCCAATTACAAGACATATGAACAGCAAACATGGTTAATTTTTTCCCTTTACCTTTGTTAGATCACATTTATGAATTAATGTGCTTCTCGTTTTTCTTTTATATAAAATGTTATAAATAAATCAGTTATAATCAAGTGGAGTGAGTGGAAAGACACAACACATTTACACGTGAAAAAATAATTAATTGTTTAATTTTTCTTTTGAAAAAAACTGAACACGGGTCTCACAGACCCGAACAACATACAAGGGTTAAATACTACTGCTGTTCCCCTTGGGAACATAGAAAAATGCTGAATAGTGAAGCATATTGTTCTGACTCATAATCTTGGAGAGAAACTCCACTACTGACTTCTGGACATGACATGATTGGTCCTTCTGGTGCTTGTCTGGACTGTGAAGCCCCCTGGAGGCACAGGCATTTTTCGTAGCCAAATGAAACTGATTCCCTTTATCCATCATTACAGTGTTGGATATATTCTCAGCTGACGCAGCCTATACTAGAGACCAAATTCAAATTACCAAAACAAAACCTGTATCTTCTTCTCTATATCTACTGCGAAAAAATGCTGTTTTCCTATACACTCTCTGCATAGCTAAAAAGGGCTTTATGAATGCTTTGTTCGTGGTAGAAAAGTCTGAATAAATTACCATGTGTCAAAAATTAACTGCTGAGTTTTTAAAGAGTGGTATTCATAAAATAATACATAATCAATCAACATGCTAACAATAGCCTATTACGAAGATAATGGAATTTAAGTAAACAAACCAACCACAATGATTTCCAAGAATAAAACGTTACGGATTTTTATGTTTTGTTTGAATTTTTAATGCTTTTGTTTTCAGTTTTGTTATATTTCAGTTTCCAGTGTGGATTTGTTTGTCTCAGTTCAGCTTTTGTTGTTTCAAGTGTCAAGTTTGACTTTTTATTTATTTCAGTATTAGTTTTTGTTTCCCTTTTTTTATTTGTTATTTGAGACACTTTGTAAAGCCAAGTAGCTCACAATCATGTGGACATATTCTCAAGCCTCCTTGCTTTATGAACTGGTAGTTCTAACAAAAATGAGCATATTTAAATTATAAACCATATTTCACTAGTTTATCTTTCAGACATATTTTGTTGGGATATTTTTGAGAAAATGTACATGCATAAATTAGACTCTTAAATTGTCTGTTGTCTTTTAAAAATCTAGATATTTAATACTACATTTTAATTAGATTAATTACCAAAAAACATCCATTATGCACCTCATGCTGAGGAGCAGGGACACTCGTTGCTCCGCCCCCACCCTTCCGATTTACGTTGTAGTCATGGAGAATGCGTTCCCTTGTCGTCCAATCAGAAGCAGCGCTGGGGCCATGTGTGTATTGTTTAAACTGCTCAAATCAGCCAGAGTTTTCAGACCGAAAAAACTTCCAGCACCGAGTCATGGCGGCCACAGTGTCAGTTAATACAGCTGCCAAAGATGAAAACACAGACTCGGGAAACAGTTTGGCTTCTCGTCCGCTTAATGAAAAATACGACCCCGCCGTGGACCAAGAAAACTGGATTCCCGGGGATCGCCGGTACCCCGAACTCGTGCAGAACGAAGAGGACGCGACGCCCGGACGCGAGTGTCAGCGAAAGGTCGACGAGGACTTGACATCACTGAACCCCGAAGAGATAGAGAGCCGCTTGGAGAGAACTCGACGGGAGTTTTACAACAGGAGGAAAATTATTATAAAAAACTTGCCCTCTGACGTTAGCAATCAGGTATGAGTAGAAAGTTTTAGGGGGTGAGGGTTTAATTGTTGGTTGGTTGATTGATTGATGCTACCCTGTGGCTAACGCTAGCCTAGCTCCGTTATACCTGCCATGCTATCAATGTTAGCTTCACAGGCATTTAACTTATTAGCTTCACCTTTTATTTAGTTTTCTGTGTACTACATCTGCTAGTGGTTTAAAAGTCAAAACGCACAGATTATTGGTAATTAAAAACGATGCAAACAGTTCTATAACTGGTTTGAGTTTGTTTGTTAACTAACATGGCTCGCGTTTACTGACAAGTGGTCAAATAATCAATCATGGTCATTTGTGGCCTGTGTGACCCACCAGGCCGCTTTGCATTCGTGGTTGAATTTTACCATTTGGCCCGCCGAGCCAAACTGTGGTTCATAACCGGTTTATGCGGGTTACATATGCAGTGAAGGTGGGTCATAAGTCCATTTGTTATTAACTCTGTCTGTAATTAACTCTTGATGCTACTTTTTTTTTTCTTTTTTGGAACGTGCCTGACTCATGGGGAGCGGTGGGCCTGCGGGCGGTACCATTGTTCACAGAGGGGGGGCTGGGGCAGTAGTGGGAGTTCGAGATGTGAGTTTCTCTATAACAAAAGGTGGAAGGCGTGGGGACAAAACGTTTCAGAAAATGCTAGGCAGCATCGCCATTTGTGTGAATAGGCAAAAGCTGGGCAGAACAATTTTTCCTACAACAATGAGGGAGTCATTCACCTCTCATCCCCCCCCCCCAGCAGGTGCACTGATCCCCCACCCCCCAGTGTATATCAACGAGCTAATTGGCTGAGAGGGGGTTGATTGAAATCTTCAATTAACCAACGACCTCCTAAAGTCAAATGTTATTTACACATTTAAACATCTGCAGTTAATCATTGTCTCTTTCTTTTTACAGGAGGTCCATGAGCTCTTGGGCAGCTATGATCTGAAGTACTGCTTTGTTGACAAGTACAAAGGCACAGGTAGGTCTAACTGCTCAACCATGTTGGACTGAGCAAGGCAATTTGGCAAGTTTGGCGTCTGCAAGTTGGAGGAGGTGGGGATCAGGATGGATCTGCTCTATTACGCCCCTTTAAAATTTAATCTGACAGTGAACTCTGTAGCAAACAAAAGTAAATCGGGCTCTCCAGATTTGGAGCATGCTTAGTTAATGACTTTCAATGGACATACTGAACATGAAAAGGGGTTCGGGAGAAAGCAGCCAGACCTCAATTAAAGACTTTGTTTTCACGGTGTGCCTTCTCTTGCACTTATTATCACACAGTTGCAGATCTCTCTTTTTGGCGACTGTTGATGCTCGCTTGTCGTGGTGTCACGTTACATTGTCAGTTCAAGTGCGATAAGATCGATGGGCTCTCTGTGTATCTGTGTATGTGTTACCTCACATGCCCCTCGGTGTGATCTGCCATCTTGTCCAGCTAGAGTTGCTTGTTTTTAAATGTATAAAATGTAAAATATCAGATTAGAATATAAATAATTAAATATCTATGCATTCTTGCAGTAATATTTCACTAGAAAATGGGTGATGATCATGATAATAGGCCAGAAAATTGTGTGAGGCAGATGGTATTTTCAGGGTATGCCTGGTATCCAGCAAGCTGATATGGAAGAAAACCAGTGACATTTAGATGGCGCTTTTTTTTTTTTTTTAACAATATAGAGTTGGCTGCCAAACTAACTTCTTACTTTTTTTATTTTTTATTTTCCTCCCCTTCTCATGGCTTTCAGACAAAACTGGAAAACTTTTTCACGCCTTCTTTCTTTTTCATAACATGGGTAACAAGATGTTGATTTCATTCTTGCTGGACTGACAGGCATTGTAGTTTAAACAAGGGGTAAAGTTACACCAACACAAAGGATTCTGTGTGCTGATATTGTGCCACCAGAACTGTTTTAACAGCCTTGCTAGAGGCAAAAACGTCACAGGCAGGGTTTGCTCCCTGACACCTGCTGAGTACAAATAAATCTGACTTTATGCCACCTGAACAATGTCATTCCCTTGCCTTACACCAATTTGTTTCTCTCTTCTGTTTCCTTTCCCGTGTTACTCAAAGCATTTGTGACCCTACTTAATGGTGAACAAGCACAAAGTGCCATCAAAGAGTTCCACCAGCATGTGTTGCGGGACCGGGAGATCTCTGTGCAGCTGCAGCCGACAGATGCTCTGCTGTGCATCGCCAACCTGCCCCGTGCATTCACGCAACAGCAGTTTGAGGAACTGGTGCGCCCCTTCGGCAACCTGGAGCGTTGCTTCCTGGTGTACAGTGCCACCTCAGGGCATTCCAAGGGCTACGGTTTTGTGGAGTACATGAAGAAGGACTCTGCGGCCAGGGCCAAATCGGAGCTCCTGGGGAAGCAGCTGGGCTCCCGTATGCTTTACGTCCACTGGACTGAGGTGGGCTCCCTCACATATCCACTGCTGCACTCCAAATGCCTGTGCGTGGACCGCCTGCCTCAGAGCCTGCTGACAGCCCAAGACCTCCGCAGTGCCCTGGCTGACACCCACACGCCAGTTTTCTGCCAGGTCAGATTTTTACTGCACACAAGCCCAATACTTCAAGTGAATGATTTCAGAAGTCTACAGCATACTGATTGCACACAGCAGCGATCATTAACTTTTTTGTCATTTCTTTGTGTGGCTATTGTTTTATACAGCAAATGCCCACATTAATAAAAGTTGAGTGCTTTAAAAGCTGCTAAAATCCATCACAAAGTTGTAAAATTGTCCCTGAAGGTGTGCAAAATGACTGCACTACTGAGTCACTGTGAAACTGCAATCCATATTTGATCTTTCACCTTTACCCCAGTTTTCCTGTGGCCACTCAAAGTTACTATAGCAATAGCAACTGTTGGTTTCTATGGTGATGACCACCTGACACCCCCAGGTGGTGTCATTCAGCAGGTTTTTTCTGGAATGGGAGAGAGCTGTGTCCTTTTGAGCAGGACACAGTCGTAGTTTTCTGTTGTTTCCAGACTGAACAGTCATAATAATTAGGAGCCATATGATGGTTTTAATAGGAAACTGTGATATCACTGCAGCTTTATCAAATTCATAAAACCAGACGGTTGCATCATGGTAAGAGCAGAGTACCACTAAAAACAACACAAAGCCATATATAGTGGTTGATGTGGTGATTAAAGGGCCTTAAAAGGTAAAACAGATTTTGATCTGGGACTTTAGAGATGCAAATTTCAGTGGGTTATTTGAAATTTGCCAAACCATAAATGAAAGCAAAGGGTGCTGACAAATAGTAGCATTCCTAATCAAAATTCACTGAGTGAAGTGACCCATAAGTATCCAGGTGGCAGCCGTAGTAAGTGCTTTTTGAAGAGTCTTAGTACTCCAAAAATTTCTAGAGTGCTTCCTTCTTATGTCTTTTCTTGCCACCTTTTAGAATAGGATACACTGAAACTTCCTTTATGAAAAGAAAGGAGGCAACACCATCCCCCAATGAGAACTTTGATGAAAACAATCAACAGGAGTGTCACCTGGTGCAGATACTATAAAATGTTAATTAGAAAAGGGTTTTCCATTTCGTGTCATATCGTGCTAATTTGTTCCTAACTAAGAGACTCTTAAACCAGCAGGTGAACTACAAACATCACACTGCTATGATAAAACTCGCGTATATAGATTTTAAAAAGGCTATATAAATCAGGATTGAGGGTCATGTTAAAATAATAATCGTGAGCTGTGTAGAAGCTTCACCCCAATTCAGTTTGTGTTGCTTCTATTTTTCTTTATCAATTCACCTTGATCTTTCCTTGACCTAATGATATTTTCCATCCAGGCCTGGGGAAATTATGTAGATTGTTTCAGCTCAGCAGCAGCCTGAGACACAATTTTGGTGCTGTAGCCATCTTGACAGTTATTTGAAGCTCCTATCTTAATGAATGGGGAAAGATCCATAACTTTTGGTTGAGTGCTCACCAGGTATATATAAAATTGCTGCTTTATTTTTTTTTTCATTATTATTTATATGAACATGTTCAAGATTTGCCATTCTAATTCACTGCATGGAAACAGTTGGACACGCAATCTTGACGTTTTTGCTACAATAACAAACAAAACAGAGTAGCGATATCTGCCACTACATGGTTGCATGTTTAGCATGTAGCACTTCTCATGTAAATCTGAGCTCAGAATTCACCAAATGCTGCGATGGGTGTTTTGTGAAGCAAGTCTTGCCCCTCGGTAGCGGCCTCCAACACCACCAGGCAGTTATTTATTTATTTATTTATTTTTAAACAAGTGAGTTTCAGCGGTCACCAGGATGTAAAAGTTGCATATGTAGAGTCACCACTGCAACCTCGAACATTTAAATTCTGTCAACTTTTCCTGATAATTAGGTTTTAAAGAGCTTATACTACTGTTGCAGAATTCTGAGTGAGTGCTGTTTCTCTCTGTGGTAATCCTGAGTTTTTATTAACTATAAATTCCATGAGATTTTTTTTCCCCCATCTTTCTCCAAATTTGTGCTAAAATATGTGAACACTGAGGGTGTAAGTGAAAACCACTTGGCTTCCACTCTCTGTGTGTGTGTGCATCTTATTCATTGGCTGCAGGGTTTTTTGGGTTTTTTGTTTTTCTCTATATGCTTGAAAAATTGCTGCCTCAATTTTTCTCTCCACAGTTGGCTCAGGGACAAGATGGAAGTTTCCGGCGTTTTGCAGTGCTGGAGTTTGCCACTGCAGAGATGGCCGAGGAAGCACAGCGACTCACAGATGGCAGACTGCTGGGTGGGACACATATCAGGGTGTCCTTCTGTGCCCCGGGTCCTCCTGGAAGAAGCATGTTGGCTGCTCTGATTGCTGCACAAACCATGGTACTGTATTCCAATCTACAGTCTTTGCTTGAGCCCTTAAGGCATAACATTGCTGCCTTTGAGTTCGTGCTGTAGTTAAAATTACGTTACTGGACACGACTTGGAAGCATTGCTGTTATATAACTCTCACAGAGGAGCTGGCTCATCACGTGATTTCAGATTAATGGAAAAAATTTTGGTTATTTGTTGGTCTTGTTCTGAGTCTTTGCTTTGTTTCCTTCCTCTCAAGGCTGTAAACAGGGGTAAAGGACTCCTCCCTGATCCGACAGCCATGCAGATACTCACAGGCCTCAGCAACCCCGCCGCCCTCAAGATGCTGCTCAACCCACTGACACAGGGACATAAACAAGGTGAGGAGCCGTGAGCTGCTTTTAATCTGTTTTATTGCTATTATTCGTTCTCCTGCGGTGGATCTTAATCTTTGTCTATGCGCAGGCCTCCTCGGTGCGGCCCCCGCCATACCGCCACTGCTTGCCAACCCCGCTCTCACGGCCGCCCTGCTCCAGCTGCTCCTTCAGAACCAGGCCAAGGCTCAGCAGGTACCGCTGCCTTTTCCATCTTTGCTCCGTCATGTTCTTCCCTGCTTTTGCTTCCTGCCCGTTTTTGATTCATCCTCTCCTACTCACAGACTTTGTTCCCCACTCTGTTCTGTCCCTCTTTACCATTAGCAAGCCCTTCTGGGAAATCCTCTTCTGTGGGCTCAGGTGCTACACAATAAAGAAAACCCTCTAGTGCCTTGTGTGAGTGATAACGGTTTTTATGGTTGGCCATCAGTGTGTGTGTGAGTTGGAGCTGAAGTTAGATGGATTCTGGCCCTTTCTTCTTTTTATGTGAATGCTGATAGAAAACCTATTGCCTGGGTGGGTAAGCTCTTGCTAGGAAAGTGAGGGGTTTTTTTGTGCGTGTATGTGTGGAGTGTTCCTTCGAGTGGTGCTGAGTAATGCGGTAGATGTACTATTATGCTGTATGCCAGAATTGTAAAGGTACATCCTGTAAGGACATAATTGCATATACAGTAAGTAAACTTGCTGAATGCATGTGTTAAGTTTAGTTGAGCAGTTCTTCGTCACCTTGATGTTGCAGTGCGGCTGAGTGACCCTGTTGTGACTGAACTTTTTTTCTTTTTCTTTTTTTTTCCCTCTTGGTCAGCAGCCGGGACTTATTGGGGAGAATCCTCTGGCCTCTCTGCCTGTCCAGCAGGGAGTCCATCTGCTCGGAGACCTGCCCCAAGGTTTGGCATCAGTCCACTCCAGCCGTGGCTCCTTCAGCCACAGACTGCATGTCTGCTTTTGATGATAAACATCTGCATTGCCATTAGCCTGTCCATCAGGCGTCTTACTCCTTACATTACTTATGTTACCCAAATTAAAACAGAATGCATATCTAATTTCCTCTGAAAAGCTTGAAGGAGAAGATTAAAAATGAAATGTGTGATTGTCATTTACGCTGAAGTCTCTAATCACCATAGGTGGTATTGTCCCTGGACTGGCTCTTCAGACAGATCCTCTACCCCCCTTGAAGCCAATGCCACGTGGCAGAACTCTTTCAAGGGATCAGGAGTCCCCCACGTCGGCTTGTCCCTTCCCCCAGACCTCCTCTCCGACCCTGCCGGGGATCTCTATACCCCTGCTGGGTGGCATGATCGGGGCAGATGGCCTCACAGCACAAGGGGTGAGTTCCCAAGTAATTGCCTTTTTAAAATGCCTTCAGTCCTTCAACTGCTTTTTTTCCCCTCTTCATTCTCATTCCTCATTCTGTGCAGGAAATGTAAAAATAAGCCATCTTTTTTTTCTTTTTAAACTTCATGTCAGGTTTCCATACTAGGAGATCCTGCAAAAGATGCAAACCTTCCCCAGAGTCCCTTCCTCAATGTCAGCAACGCGTTTTCCTCAGGTGAGGTGCTGCTTTTTTGCTGTGCTCGCATGAGCGGTAAAGATTTTATCTACTTTTACAGTCTGTTCTTGTTTGCTGCTTCAACTGAGAGATGATGTTGGATGCATCAAGGATATATTTGTATACCGTGCATCTCCTCCAGGAGGAAGCTGCAGACCTCACCCTTACAGAAGGCGGCCTACACTGAGTAACGTGTCCAACCAGAGCATGCAACCGAATTACAACCTGCGTTACCAGGATTCCTACAGCCCTGAGTACCCCCCACTCCATCGGGTAACTATGAATCATTGCTGCTCAGACTCCTGATTATTTTTTTTAAATGTGTATTTCTGCATCGATGGGTTGTGTGTTTTTTGTTTTTCCTTGTCTTCCTTACTGCTCTAGTCATTGTGACCTGTTGAATTTACTGTATAGCGCTTGGCTGCTCATTTAGTGGTTTTATGACACAATCTGGTCCGATGCCATCTGGTGTCTTTCCTCAGGATCCCCTTGCCCACTTGTATGAACAGCAGGAGAATCTTGATGCCGGGGCCTTGGCAGGATTCGGTCAGCAGGTAGTGCTTTGTCAACTGTTTCAAAGCTGACTTGAGGACATTTGTAGTGTCAGTAAATTAAATGCACGCCTCCCTGTAGTAACATAGCTGTGAACTTGTCTGTCTCTGCAGGCCTCTCATTGCGCTGAATACAGTGAGCGGTTCCCCCCCTACAGTTACCCTCCAAGCCCACCTCTGTCCTCATATTTCAGCTCAGGGTCTGAGAGCTCCTGTAATGGGAGCCTTCCCACCCCCAAGCTCAACAGGGTAAGCAAAAGCTTTGCATTGATTTTTTTTTTTTTTTTTTTTTTTGATATATATGAAGGATTGATTATTTGTCAGTGCAAGAATACTGAGGATAGCACTAGAAGGATTAAAATAAATAAATAAAATAAAAATAAAATAGTGGAGGGTTAGGTGCCAAGAATAAGTCTGTGTTTAATAATTAATGTTGCACTGTGAGCGCTTGAGTTGAAGTCAAATGATGAGTGGTTGTTTGTCTTTAGGCTGTGGGAATGCCTCCTGTGAGCCACACCAACTACCCTGCAGGTGTGGAGAATGTTATGAAGGTAATTTATAGGCTTCAATGTTATTGTTTCATATTTTTCTTTTTGAAGTTTCTGTTTTGATTTTAACCCCACCCCCTCCTCTTTTTCTTGTAATTATAGACTCCCATCGGTAGCCAAAAGCGCACGTTCTCCCGGCTGATCCCGTCTCCCGAGCCGAGCCCTGAAGGCGGTTATGTGGGCCAGCACTCCCAAGGCCTCGGCGGTCACTACGCAGACTCCTATCTTAAGCGTAAGCGTATATTCTGAGTACAGCTGTAACGAGTAGCCATTCAGCAGCCAGGATGGAGTAGCATCTCCTCTCCCATATTCTCCAATGGACTCAGTAATTTGGTGGTCCTCGGATTTATTGTCCCATATGCACGTGTGAGTGACCTCTGGAGGCTGCAGAGTAGTGCAGCCTGTTTGTCACTCTGTGGAAAAACCTTCAAAATTTTTTTTTTTTTTTTTTTGTATATATGATTTTACTGTGTTTTGTACATTTCAGTTTTAAATTTTTATTTGCCTGAACTTCCTGTTGAAAACCTTGTAAATTAAGGAGAAAAAGTGGTTCATTAGTAAATACAATCTTTTTTTTTTTTTCTTTTTTTTTTTGGGAATTCCTGTGAGTGAGGTATATCAGCAGATCTGCAGTTTGGCCAGTTTCAATGGTAACTAGCGGCTGCTTTTAAAAAAATAAAAGTGATTTAACATCTCACCAAAGTGACGCTGTCCACAGTTTCAGGCAAAGGGACTTGCATAGTGTAAGAACAAGCTTTGAAGGCTCTTACTTTGTGGGAGAAAAGAAAAAAAAAAAAAGCCTACCGTATTCCATGTAAAAAGTTCATGAGTTTGTATAATGAGATGGTGTTATGGTGTCTTGTTTTCCCCCTTCCTACCACACGGTTGTAAATTTTGCTTTATAACATTTCTGGTTTCAAACATTTCCTAATTGTTAACCTGCAGCTTTCCATCCACCAGTGATGGTTGTGTGGTGTTATGAGGCGAAGCTTTTTACAAACCTGGGATGTTTCCTGAGCCTGAACTTTTCCACGTTGTTTTGTCTTTCTAACCACACCCTCCAGCCTGTTCATGGAGTCTGTTCTCTACACTGGTTGTTGAGTGATGCACTTGGAGGGCACCGGTCATGTGTTCTCACCTGTATAAAAATGCCATCTCAAGTCCCCCTCTCACTCATGTATGTCCAGGAGTCGACGTATTTTCTGTGTTTATGTGAGTTCTGTGTTGCCATGTTTACATTTTTGAATGTTTTATAAAACCGTGAACGCTGCCCCACCCCTTGAAGGGTGCGGGCAGGTGCAGATAGCGCTGCATGCCATCTCTCCAGCTGCCAGCAGATTGTGCATGAATACAGGAGCGGCTCGGTGTTCTCAGTGAGGGGCTCAACTGTGAGTTGAACCGGCTTCTCCCGACGAGCACACGGCAGCTGGAACGATGGACAGCCTCTGTTTAGTTTTCAGATGATATTGGGGGTTCAGTATGTCTTTGGAGATACTGCTGGAAGCTTGTGGCAGGTGATTGGTCAGTGACATGATTGTCCTTGTATTATTTTTATTTAATTTTTTTTTTTAAAAAAGAATAATTATCTGGTTGACGGTTTGATTGTGAAAACCCATTACCTCTGACTTCTGCTAGGAAATGCAGCTACACTTGAGTCTTAACTGTGTTTTCTGTGATCTCATCCTGCCCTGTGTTGGCTTCCATCTACATTTACAATTTGTGTTTATTTGCTGTGTAAATAGTTAAAGATTCCCCTCCTCCCTTTTCTTGAGTCTAAAAACATTTGTTTTCCTTAATGACACCTGCCTCTGGTTCTGGTGTTTTTTGAATATTTGCTGCTCGTTTTTTTTTTTTTTTTTTTTTTTTTTGGAAGTGAAGAGTGGCAACACAGCAGACTGCTCATGTTGTGTATGGACCAAGAGATGCAGCTGTACTGTATGATCATCACTTATTTTGATTGGATTTTTTTTTTTTTTTTTTTTAACTGCTGTCCTCTCATCTGTACCACCATGATTGTCTCTGTATGCGTGTGTGTGTGTGATGTGCGCAAGTAAATGTTATTTAAACTCACCACTTTCTCTGAACTCTTTTTGAATTGTGTCTAAATGTGAAGCCTTACTTGGATCGAATGGCTGTCTGTTTTGCTCTTACATTTAACCTCATAGGCTAGACCTCAATTAGTTCAACTTCAGCGTCTTAATGTGGCTGTCATTCACAGCTTACTTTTAGAGCTTTTTTTTTTTTTTTTTTTTTTTTTTTTTAAATGAAACTTCTACCCTATAATCCAGAAATCTTGATTATAGAATGCACCTGATAATTGTTGTGTAGAGGCTGTTAATATAAATTGACTATTAGAATACGATTTTTATTTAGGCTTTCATAAACAGACATGTCACCTAAGAAATCTTGGGGCTTTTGCTGAATATTGAAAATTTTGAAAAGATGTACAGCATTTGGTGACAAGAGGGACAGCAAAGATGGGTTTTTAAAATGAGTTCTTCCCCCATGAGGTATTTGGGCTTTCTTACTGTTTGCGTTAGTTGTACTAAAAGGTCAAAGGTGCCCCACGGACATCTAATACATCCATCTGTCACCCAAACGCATACGCTCAGCTCCCGTATGGTAAGAGAGTCCTGTCAGGAGTCTCTTATCTTCAAACACCTGTGGGCAGTTATTTTCTCATCTTAAAGCCATAAAAAGTGCATGTGTAGAAACGACCAGTCAAATTTCATAAAAATGATGACCTAAAAGGAGTCTCTAAGAAAAGCTTCTCTCCCTTGGAAGTTTTTCTTCTACCGTTGTTGGACTGTTCCTTAGATTTCAGTTCTGGAGCTGCGGTTGAATAGTCCAAAAATGACGACGTGCCTCTTTCGCCTCATGTTTTTTTTTTTTTTTTTTTTTTTTTTCCTTCTTCTTCCCTCTCTCTCCCCTCAAGCTCAGTGAAAAATATCACAAGGTCAAGGAAAGGTGTGAAGACAATTTAAGGACTCAAGAAAAGGGAAGCATTGTGTGCAGAGAGGTTCAATTCAATTTTATTTATATAGCGCCAAATCACAACAAAAGTCGCCTCAAGGCGCTTCAAGGTCATCTAAACCTCTGATTAAAAATGTTGTTATAAAGGTTGGAATTTAACAAAAAACAAAACTCTCATCAATCAAATCAACCTCTTCTTCTGATAAGTTTTTGTATTTCATTTTGAAATTTAAAAAAAAAAAAAAAAAAAAAAAAACTTTTGGAAAAAAGTTTTGAATTCAGTTTAGTTTCATTATTTCCAGACAAGATTTTATTTCAGTTTAGTTTTTGTTAGACTTTTTGAAAGCGGTTGACTGAGCTTTGTAGATATCCAGAGTCTAAATAAACACGTCTATTAATGACTCATCAGGCAAGTTGTCACCAAACTAACAGATATTAAAACTAACAATCTTTCCTCTACATTTCTATTTTATTTTGGTTTTTTAAATACAAAAAATTGTTTCTTCAGAAGTCTACTTTAAAAAAAGAAAAAATGCAACAACAAATATAAGTAATGCAAAGTGAATCATGGCAAACCTTAAACACATTGACGTGTTAAATAATCTGGATTCAGAGTTTCTATAAATCTACATTCTTCATCAAAACAAGGAGATTTTATTACAGCGGCGTGATGTTCAGAGTCATTGACACTTCAGAACACATCAGCAGGTCATTCACACGAAATGGAAAATAGAAATCCACATTTGCACCCTTGTGATGGCTGCACCTGCAGACACGCAGCTAACAAATCGGTAACCCCATGAGCCAACACTTACAATTACTCTAAAATTGCTGTGTAATTCCATAAATATCACACACAGACACATAAATCAACAAAATTCTCTAGTTTGCATGTCATGGCAAGATTTATTTGGCACTGTTGAAGTACATTGTGCGCAATACAAATACGTAGATTTAGTTCAGTTTCATATGTTCAGCTCTGTTAAATTCTCTTATTTTATTCATTATTAATTTCTTTCTCTGGTTTTGCCAGTGCTGGAGCGTCCGTTTGGCTGCTGAGGCCTGCTGGCATCACGGGGAGCAAAAGATGTGCTCTTGAAGGCAGCTTTACATACAGGAAGTGCCAACTGGGCCATGCCAAACACTGCTCATAGTCAGAGGCATGATTAAGTCATTCATCTTAAATATGTTGTCTGTTTTAACTCCCGAGTTAGTATTTGGTTATGTTTGGATTTGGTTATTATTCATTTAAAGTAATTATTAAACTGACTATTGGTTTTGTTTCTTCAATATTAAATCATTTGTTAGTATTTGCTCCCTCTTGTGTGTAAAACTGGTTTGATAAGCCAGTAGTTTAGTCCCTTTTGTCAGCTTAGTTTTTGGATCTGTTGAGTGGTTAGGTTTCTTTTCCTGTTGACTTTATTATTTTAGTTCTGTTCAAAAGGGCCCGGTAGTATTAGATGACTTTTGTATAACTTATTCTTTGCATTTTTGGATCATTAAAACCCGTTTTTTCTCAAAATTGTCCTCATGCGTAACTGTCTCAGGCCCTCACAGTCATGTTGCCAGGTTTGTTGATCATTTTCATGGATGGTGCATTGCTGTGAATTGGATGGTCTAGTTATTCTTTCATAAAGAACGGTCCACTATATCCTGTTAAGTGGAGTGAATAAGCTTTCTTTTGTATTTAGAGAATTCAACTAGCTCTTATTATGACTGTTATGCAGATACTTCCGTGTCACTTCACTCTGGAACGCTCCTAAGCTAAACTATTTGACTGCACTCCAGCATTGTTTGAGTGCCCTTTCTCTCTTGAGCTGCGGACACACTGAAAGTGATTCACGGCGACCATAGAAAGTCCATCATATTTGGCAACTTCAAGCAACTACGTGCAAAATAACTGCTGGTGACGTCAACTGAGCAGGACCTACTGTAAACTTTCAGGCAAGTGACTAAAGAGACGATGAGTGAAGAACACTACTAAGTTTATTTGTTAGAGGGTCACCTAGGCGACCGGAGTTTGGAATGTCCACAAGTTTACAGCTATCAGCTTAAAAGCGATGAGCGAATCGCTGCCAGTGTGCACGCAGCTTTATGGTTTATTCATGCCAAACACAGCATTAAGAGACACATGCCAAAGCAAAATTGTATTTCGCGCCACTTGATTGCATACGGTGTCTATGCAAAAAGTCATATTGACACTAGGAACTATATTTGCATGAGTAACCTGAGGTCATCACGAGTGAACATAATCATCCGGTAAAATTGCAGAACAAGACATAAGTAACCGAGTGGTGTCAGTTGCCAGTCTTATTGAAGTATTATTGAATTTAACATGATATTCATTTTGTAAATTTTGGTCACTGAGCATTCGAATGAAAAAGGAGGATATGTTTTTAAAAAGGGTTTAGTTTAGGGCAGGTCTACACAGTGATTATCCTCCTTTATAATAATGGATTGGATTTATATAGCACTTTTCAAGGCACCCATAGCGCTTAACAATACCACTATTCATTCACTCTCACATTCATACACTGGTGGAGGCAGCTACAGTTGTAGCCACAGCTGCCCTGGGACAGACTGACAGAAGAGAGGCTGCCATATCGCGCCATCGGCCCCTCTGGCCAACACCAGTAGGCAAGTAGGGTAAAGTGTCTTGCCCAAGGACACAACGACCAGGAATGAGAGCCCAGGGATCGAACCGGCGACCTTCCGGTTACAGATGCGATTCCCAACCCCCTGAGCCACGGTCGCCTCATACGGTCGCCTTTATATCCGTTTCTCAGTCAGATCCACCTCTCTATCGTCATATCCAATTCCAAAATGGCAAGATAGCGACAGCTTGAGCCTTCATAAACATACCTCACTAACCAATGGGTGACATCACATTGGCTATGTCCAACTTCTATTTACAGTCTGAGTTTGCCAGTGAATTAGATTAGTTCAGAGTTAGAAATTTAACATTTTGACTTTGACATATGAGCATTTACATTACTAAAAATCTCATAAGCCAACTTACATGCCCGAGATAAAAGGTTAAGAACTCCTTCACAGTTCTAAGCAGCATGAATTGACATACTGGTTATATTTCATCCCAGTTATATTTAAGTAATGAACCAGAACCTAGAAGTGCGTCGTTTCAATCAGCAGTGATTACACACACAGCCAGCTGATGTTTTGCTTCATTGGCTCAGTAATCAACCGTAAAGACTACGTGTCTGCACACAGATTTTGAGGAATGGGTGTGGTAGACAGAAAACCCGGAGCAAACAAAAGGAAACATGCTTCAAAGCATCTGTAAACCTTCAACAAAACCTCTCTTTCTTTGTTGTCTTCTCTCACATGGGAAAAAAACAAGGCTTTTAACCTTAACTCGTATCTTATGATGTATACAATCCTTAATAACTGATAACCAAACCCGCCTCAGCTGTTATCACTGAGGTGCCTTTGCCCTTTGCCGTGAATCTCATTTACATCTTGTTAACGGGGAGATACAGGGCCGCTTCTAATGTGCTCTATCAGTGCTGTATTGCTGTGAATGTGACCTGTATGAATGTTAAGCAGGTTGCTGCCAGGAGGATAATTTGTGCTCCCTGGATGGATAATTACTGAACAACAGACAGGTTGTCAAAAACTAAAAACAACTGAAGAAATGTGTCAAACTGAGATCTGATTAGACAGCTTCATACTAAAAGGGGACCTATTATGCTCATTTCCAACACCATAGTCTTATAGTTAAACTCTATTAGATTAGGCTGGCATGAATCACAGTCCAATATAATCCTTATTCATCTCATACTGGGCCTTGGTGCAGCTCCTCTAATTTCATCTGCTGTCTGAAACAAGCTGGTTTAGCACCCTTCAAGCTAAATTTTGTGTGATTGGTTGCTCCTCGCACAGGGGGTTTGAACAGCAGGAAGATGACACATAAAGAAACATCACAGAGAACCAAAAGTAGCAAACCAAAGACAGCCAAATTCAGTGCTTTTTAGCACTCAGGAGTTACCTGTACATACACTGACCTCATTATTTGAAACTCTGGCCATTTTCTAATATGAACATCCAATGCTGTGTAACAATATAGCTCATTGGACACCTTCCTAGTAGCAGTTTGCTTCCCACAGCTGCCTTAATTCCATGCTTTCATGTTTTTTATACCAAATTATGACACTACAGTCCGAGAGTCATCAGACCAGGCAATGCTGTTCCAATCTTCTGTTGTCCTATTATAATGAGTCTATTTAAACTGAAGCCTTGGCTGTAGTTTAACATGTCGTGCATTCAGAGATGCTCTTCTACCTTGGTTATAATGTGTGATTGTTTGAATAACTGTTGCCTTCTTATCAGCTCGAAGCTGCCAGTTATTCTCCCCTAACCTCTGATACCAAACAGGCATTTTCACCAAGCGAGCTGCTGCTGTATATTTTCTCTTTTTCAAACCATTCTCTGTAAACCCTGGAGATGGATGTGCAGGAAAATCCCAGGAGATCAGCAGTTTCTGAAACACTCAGACCTGCCTGTCTGGCTCCGAAAACCATGCTGCATTCAAGGTCACTGAAATCATAGGGCTTTTTTTGCACAATTTGAACTTCTGTAGGTTGTTTTGACCATGTCTATATGCCCGAATGCACTGAGTTGCTGTCATATGATTGGTTGATTAGATATTTTGCATTAACAAGGTGGACAGTGAGTGTGCATGTAACAGACGTCAGGAAAAGCAGGTGATGCATAAAGGAACAACTTGAAATGTCAGATGTGTTTTGTAGGCCCGGTTTCCTCAGAATACTCAGGATGGCAGGTCAATATAAATCTTATCAGGCAGAAATGAAAAGCTCGAAGTCGTCCACCTAGTTGATTGGTTGTGTGGTGCTGCAAAAGCCCTTTGCATTGAAGTCCCTCACCCTTCAGACTGAGGTGCTAAGAGGCAAGAGGTAGTTCTTTTTCTCTCAGCAGCCATCAGCATGAAAGGTTTTGATTAGCTGTTTTTCTGGTGGTCCCACTGAGCCTGGAGGAGTGGAGCTGTTGATGGAGCGCTCCTCTGACGGGTAAAAACACAGTTAGCCATAAAACTCTTTTTTTCCCTTTTACCAATGATATTGTTCATGACACTTCCCAGAGAGAGGGGTTTTTTTGGTAGACATTGGATCTGTCATGGCATGTCACTTAAATAAGACTGAGGAAGAAATACTGCTGTTTTTATCATCAATCTGTAAGGGACAATCGAAATGAGAATATTGTGAAAGAAAGATGGGTAGTTTTCCACCACTATTGTGCTCCCCTCCTCCAGCCTCTGGGTTTATTTCTGCGATATTTATCTGTAATGCTTCTGGCGCCGCTGAATTGCGTTTCTCATACCTGCAGCCAGTCTACCCGGAGTTCTCAGAGGGATCCGCTGAGGCTCAGTGGACGCTGTGTCAGACACATTTAGATTTCTGCCTTTCATATTTCCACCCACACAGCTACCCTGCACAGTTGCTGGTGAATGCTGGTGAATGCTGCTGAAACCTGCGATTTTCCCAAATACATACAAGAAGGAGAGAGAGCTCTGAAGACAGACCAAAAAGCAGCATCATTCCTAACAAAGATGCAAAGATGAAAATAATGAAAAAGTTATATACGACTGCTGTAGAACCAAAAATGTATCTGCTGTCTCATTATATTGCCAGTGTCCATTAAATAAGGGTTTTTCAGTGATTGCATTTAAATGTACATTGTAATCTACTTGTGCATTAAAAAAATGCATTAAATTCATATTTACAGTGTCTTTTTTTTCCTGCTTTATTCAAGATACCAGCAGCAAAGTGTAATAAAATAGGGTCTGTCACAGGAGCTGTTTATAGCAGGATTAGTCATAGAAAGCAGCCCACTCCCCCCACCCCCCCACAACATTCAGTCTATAAAGCACAAGAACACATCAGTAGACCAGCAGAAAGCGACTAGAACAGGGGGAAACCCATTCAGTTTGAATGCTGCTCGTGCTTATACAGCCAAACAAGATTACCATATAGAAGATGTTTTAAAGTGCAAACACGCATCCTTATCCCCTCTGACATAAGCCCAGGTATTGTTATGCTCTTCATTTTCATCTTCCCCATTCTGTCCTCTATGTAACTCTATATTATCGCAGCACTACACAATTAGATAACCACTTCAGGTTATGGGAAATAAAAGCTGTGTTCCAGTGCTGTGTTATTGTCTAGAAACAACACACTTGATTAAAAAAAAGAAAAAGAACAGTTACTCCAAAACAGAAACGCTTCATTTCTATTTTTCTTGGACTTATAAGTAGTCAGGCTCATTTTTTGGTCCAGAGATACTTCAGATTGCTTTTATTAAACTTCTCCAGTGCATAAAAGTGATTCAGACATTGGTTAAAAACTCATTTATTCAAGAAGTATTGCCTGTCCTCTCTCCTCTCGTTGAATCATATACCATGTCCCGTAACGTGCTCCTCAACATTAATGGCTTACGCTTTTATCTCAAGCACAGCTTTCCTTTATCTTATTTTTTTCAAGCCGCCATTAGTCTCTTACATTTTCACACCTGAACTGTGAGATATTGTTAGAACACTGTATCTCTGACCGCTGCCGTCTCCATTTCTCTACAGCCGAAGTGTATTTTTCCATTCAACCCATTAACACCATTGAAATTATTCATCATTTCCTAATTCAAAAGCAGCATGTCTTTAAAGGCTTAATCTAAAATTTAAAACACAGGACTGTTTGACATTTTTTTAACATCTTATAATGACTGACACCAGATAATGACTAGACGCATGCTGCTAGTGTTTACTGGTACTTTTAAATGCTTATTTTTGGCTACTTAAAAACCATTTTTCTTTCCTGCCCTTATCTTTGTGTGCATGAATAATTTATGTGCTTATAAAAACATAATTTGCACCTTTTCCTTGGTAACCATGAATAATATATTGGACAGCAGTGACCGGGAAAGTGCATTCAAGGAACATGTATGTGTGAAGAATTTTTTTTTCTATGGTAGCGCCACAAGGGGTCACTTTGAGAGAGGGGTCTCTCGGAGGTCACTGACTGGTGATGACTTACTGTCAGGGCTACAGGGCATATGTGTAAGGACGTAATGATTCGGTGCCTGTCTGGAGACATCACAGGTAGACAGAGCTCCAGTTTATTTAATCACAGGAGAAAGACTTTGCATAGTTAGCGTGCCTTCTTTACCCGGTAAGCTCTCCTACCAACAGCTAGATCAGTAATTTGCTGGAAAATGACAGAATTTTCTTTTTAGTTTTACGTCTGCACATCACCACAGTGGATTTTAAATTACAGACTCCCCCATTTTAAGAGACTCCAAATTGAATGGGCAAACCAACATCATTTTAAATTTAAGGACTGTTTTTCAATATTTGGAAATCTTCTGCAAAGATTGCCTGATGTCTAGAACTCAGAAAAGTCACTAAACGCTGTGTTTTTTGCCTTCCTGCTTGTTTGTGGATCTTTTTGCATTCATTTTTGTATTCAATGACTGGAAAGCATATTCTGTTGAACTGAGATTGACTTGTAACAGACTTGTCCACTGAAGAACATCCCATTTCTTTCCTTGAGAAATTCTTGGGTTGCTTTTGCAATATGCTTTGGGGTCATTATCCATTTGCACTGTGAAGCTCTATCCAATCAATTGTGCACCCTTCTTTTTTTTTGGTACCTGTCCTGGTTTTATTTTGTTGTATTTATCCGCGACACCTTAAAATCTCTACAGTGATTCTATTTTAGAAACATCAACAGGTAGAAACGAGGGCTACAAGCGTGATGGTGTTTGTTACCTGAAGGAAATTGCCTTCCCGGGTTTCCTCCGTGGCGTGAGCGATAAGCAGAGTTTTGTCCTTTCCTTCTAAGATTCCTAATTATTTAAAGTAACACTCAGGTATGCCGTTCAGCTGGGTTAGTTACAGCGCCGGGAGCAGCTTGGGAGAACAAGGAAACACAGACTGCTTCAGGTTGCTTTCCCAAATCAACTCAAAGGTTTATTTGATACACAGCAGTTTATATAGATGAAAAAAGGTTCGTGTGTCAGCTTTCCCAGTTCAAACCGGTACAGACCAAATAAGGAAACGTCTTCCTGCCTTGTGAGCCAAGAAGTATCCTGTGTGTAGTTTATCAGTTCAGCTACAATTTATGATCATCCCAGCAAAATACACTCCTAGACATAGAATACAGAGTTCTTTCATCAGTGAATTCTGAAACGAACCACCTAGCCTTTAACGAGCCTTTTCCAGGAGATAAAGAAAAGGGAGGATGGGAGTAAAGAAGTGGTCTCATCTCTGTGGTGTTTTCGACCTTGAGGTACCAGCTTGTGAGTCTCACATTAATTCTTGGGTCACAGAGAAAGAGAAAAACAACTAGTAGATCGGCCTTATTGAGTAACAGTTTTCCTGTATAAAACAATATCCTGTAAATGCTTACCGTGGTATCAAAATATCATAACAGTTCCCCTCTTTTATTATTTTTTAAAAATAATAACTCAAATAGAAAGGAAAAATCACAAATGTAATAACATAATATAAAAAGCAAATCATAAAATGTAATAGTTCACAACCTAATGTTCAATATACACATCAGGAACATCATTGGTAACATCTGGCACATCCTCAGGATCAATTTGTGCTAATTGCAAATACATTGAAGTGGCTGTACTGGTAGCTATATGGGTTATCATTGAAAATGTGGCTTGCAGAAATGTGAACAGGGTTGCAGTTTACAATATGAAATAGTAAATAAAAATCCTAAGGTTAATGCAGTAGATATGATTAATAACCTAAATATATAAAAAAGACAGTTCTTCAGTCGTCTCCTGGCCTGGTCCCAGGTTCGAGAGACACAGAATAAGCGTCGTATGATGACAATGGGCATTTCATTTTCTCCATTATCAGGATGGAATGAGTCTGGCTTTATCAGGTTAGACATCATGTGGTACTTTTGGCTTTCTGTTCCTGCTGGATGTTTGAGTACCTTGTTGTTGTTCAGGTGGGGGATCAAAGGGCTTTCTGAGTCTTGGCTCTTTCCGGCGTTGTGTGTTAATCAGTGATTGTGTGTGTGCACTGGATCCTGGCGCTGGCTCGCCGGAGATGTCATCTACCCGTGTGTGTTTATTTGCTCTAGTTCCGGGCGCTGGCTCGCCGGAGATGTCGTCTGCTTGATCCGACGCCTGAGATGGTCCGATTGGGCTGGTCTTAACCCTGCTGGCATGAATCCACTGAGGTTGTCCGTCTGTGAGGATGCTGGTTCTTCGTCACTGCCAGTACAGTCTGGGGGCTGGAACACGCGCGGCCTCCCAGAGAGTCCTTGGTTTTAGTGGCTTCTCCAACATGCATCTCCTTGTCTCCACTGGTGGAACTGTGGAGGGGAAAAGCTGAGAGAGACAAACTTTCTGATAGTTATTATTCAGTTTTTCTATCAGGTTGTGAACATCAGTGGACAATGCAATATACATCACCTTCTACTAGCGGTGCCCCTCTTGAAGCTGACCATGGTCTTGGAAATAGTCTTATTTCAAATGGAAATAATTTGGTTACTTCAGATTGAGTCATTCTAATCTCACACAGGACTTGAGTAAGTAATTTGACACAGGTCATTAAAGTTTTAGCACACTTTTGAATTACTTCTAATGTGAATGAAGATCCTCTATCACTGTTAATCTGGTGAGGTATTCCGAATCTGGGTATTATTTCATTGCTCAATTTTTGACAGACTACTTCTGCAGTTTCTTTTGAGGTTGGATAAGCTTCTACTCATTTACTAAATTGATCCACTATTACCAGTAAGTACTTGATACTTCCTTGCGCTGGCATATGTATAAAATCAATTTG
The DNA here is from genome assembly GCF_964374335.1 of Astatotilapia calliptera. NCBI lineage: Eukaryota > Metazoa > Chordata > Actinopteri > Cichliformes > Cichlidae > Astatotilapia > Astatotilapia calliptera. The sequence goes on along the minus strand of NC_137425.1, from coordinate 10,511,170 downwards.
TAATGTATGAAATGGAAAATCTGGTTGTGGTAAATGCTGATGTTTTGCTTTTGGTCTTCCTACATTAGTTCGTGCACATGTTAGACAGGTTGCTAATATGCTTTTTACTGCATGTCATGTTTTCTCAATTACAAATCTTGATTTTATTGCCCCTATTACCCCTCTTTGTCCGACATGACTCACACAGTGAAAATGTCGGGCAAGGACTGGCATCAGGGAATATGGGAGGGCAATCAAACCCTTAAGATTTTGTATAAGCCATCTCTGTCATCTAAGGTACAGTCATTATTCTCCCAATAGGTGTAATCACATGCAGAGGCTTGCTCTTGTATGAATTTTAAATCAACATTTGTTCCTAAATAGTCTGGGAGTGTAACAAGTGGCAGCTGTAGGGGCACAGATAATACTTCCTGCGGAGGTGGGAGCTGTGATGCAGCTGCAGCCTTGGCTGTCACGTCTGCTAAGGCATTACCTGTTGCGTCGTCTGTGTCAGCTGTACTGTGTCCTTTCGTTTTTACAACTGCAACGGCCGATGGCAGCTGTATAGCCTGAAAAAGTCTTTGAACAAAATCAGAATTTAGCAATTTATTTTCCATCAGCAGATCTAAATCCTCTCTGTCTCCACAATGTGCCAAAGTCATGCACAACGCCAAATGCATAGCGGCTGTCTGCGTAAATCGTCACATGCTTATCCAAATGTAGCTCACAGGCGCGTATTAAAGCCATGAGCTCTGCTTTTTGTGCTGAGTGAAATGGTAATGAGTGAGCCTCTAGTATGATGTCAGGCACTGTTACCACTGAATAGCCACAAAGAAATGAGTTGTCATTCGGCCTTGAACAGGACCCGTCCACATAAACCGTGGCTGAGTCTGAGATAGGTGTTTGCTCTAAATCTGGACGTGGTGCTGTGGATTCCTGTATACGTGTCATGCAGTCATGATCGTCAAGCCTGTCTGAGCCATCCTGTCGGTCAGAAGAACACAGAATAGTATCAATAAATGTCATGGCGAATCACGTGTGCTGCTCGCTTTTATAGTGAGATTTGCATATGTTGTTTAGTTATGTTTGCTACAATGGTCGTGACCTGGTGATTGGTGTGTAGAATAGTGTCATGTGAGAGTGTGAGCTTCTCGCAGTCCCTTATCATGATAGAGCAAGCTGCTACTGCCCTCAGGCAGGCCGGCATTCCCTGAACAATTCAGGCAGCACCTTTGAGTGGCGGAGGTCAGCACTCCCTGTAATGCATTGAAAGAGACAGTCATTTCTGTGGATCACAGTATTCGAGGAGGCTTGTCTTTTTTACAACAGTCACGCAGAATGTGGTCATGAAAAGAACAGTCTGGTATCCACTGTCTGCAATAGTTCACCATGCCCAGGAAGGACAACATGTCCTTCTGTGTAGTGGGACGAGGGACGGAGGTCACAGCTTTGACCCTGTCTGCAGTCATGGAACGTTTTCCGTGAGACAGTGTGAATCCCAAATATTGAACAGAAGTCTGACAGTACTGCATTTTCTTTGCAGATGCTTTGTGGCCAGTCTTTTGGAGGTGCTGGAGAAGCATGTGTGTAGCAGTTTGACATAGTTTTTCACTTTCAGCACAGAGGAGGAGGTCATCCACATGTGGATCAGAGTACAGCCCTCAGGAGGAGTGAAGCACCATAGAGAAAGCAGCAGAGCTGTCTATCATGCCTTGGGGCAAACGAGTTCAAGTGTACCGCTTATTTCTATGTGTGAATGCAAATAACGGCTGTGTGTCTTCATGAGAAAAAGGAGCGGAGCATAAATCCACCACGGTAAAATGTGTATGCAATGCATGTCAATATGCTGTGAACATCTGAAACGAGAGGTGGCAGAGGAATGTTGACTGCATTAATTTGCCTCAAGTCTTGTATGAAACGCCATACGCCAGGTTTGTTAGGCTTTGGCACAGGATTGACATGGTGCTGTGGGCTTTATTACTCCTGTAGTCAATAAATCTCCTATGATGACATCTAGAGCTGCGGCTTTTTCCGTGGAAAGGGGACATTGCCTGACATATACTCGCTTTTTGTTTTTTAGCTGTGCGTGATAAGGTATGCAGTCAATAAATCCTATATCATTCTCACTTTTTGACCACAATGTCATATTCTGGTATTCAGCTGGCAACGTAAGTGCAGAAATAGTACAGTGGATAGGATAGGTTAGATCTATGTGACGACATGGTGTAGTTATATCATAACCTATGTCTGAGTTATGTGACAAAATCACTGTTTGACCTTAGAGAAACAAAAGTGTGGCTCCCAGTCATGGGATTACCTGGTAGTGGCGTCTGTACACGTTTTTTTTTTTTGGCACAGTGTGTGACATAGAGTACCGGACAAAAAGGATGTTGAGTTCATTCTCTGCTGAGGGTCCAGCTGACACAGAGGATGTTCCTTCTCCATCATGTCGGTACATAGGGCAGAGAAAACATAAGCTGTTATCAGTGTCAGCAAACATTTCACCCTTTATGTTAAATTAAATACACAAATTCATTTTCGCTTTGGGTGTCTGCGGCTGCTGGAAAACTGAGCTAAATTTGCACCTCTAGCTTGTCCAACAGTGCATAAAGCGTTTTATGAATACTAGGATGGATTCATCAGGCTTCTGTTTACACATAGTTACTGCATTTAAGTCAATTTTGTCTCTGGACATTGTTAGCAGGAATTTCTTTAGATTCTTAAAGAAATCGGCGACTTTGTCATTATTTACCCTCCTTTTGTCCATAGCGGTAACATTTGATGCATCACGTCGCGGCATTCTGTCATATATTTTCTACAGGACTTTTTAAGTAGACTACTTTTCTTATCACAAATGATATTCAACATTTCTACTGACCTGGTTTCTGGCGATAATCGTTCGGGATAAGGCTCCGAAAAGAAATTAGAATGCATTGAACTTCTTAAGTTGTAAACAAAGTCAGTCACATAAGCACTCCCGCATGTTCTGGATACGTGATCACGGACGTCTTCACCGATTCGCGGACGTAGGTTACACGTAACCGGAAATGGGAGTTGTACTGAGCCGTTATTTGAGACTTTATTTTGTATTTTATTAATTTTTGGTTTTACAGGTACTTTAGATTTTTTATCGGACCTGTCTGTGGTCTTTGAATTATTCTGACCCATGTTCAGTGATTTCCAGAGGGGTTTACACGCTAGGAGGATTTAGGTTAGTATTTTCGCTGCGGCACAGCTGAGGTTACTTTAAATTTATTGCTAGCAATTTTTTGTTTGTGTGAGCAACTCTCACTTAGCGAGCAACTTCTCGCTTAACGAGCAACTTCTCGTAAAACAACAGGCAACTTCCTGTGTCTTTCTGCTTTTAATTTACTGCTTTTAACCCTTGTATGGTAATCGGGTCTGTGAGACCCGTTTTCAGTTTTCTTTCGTTTTTTTTTTTTTTTTTAACAAAATTAAATTTAATTATTTACTAGCTTTCTGTGAGTGAGCAACTTCTCACTTCTTAACGTACGTTTCAAGATAACAGGCAACTCCCTGTGTCACTCTTTGGTGAGCAACTTCTCACTTAACGAGAAGTATTTAAGACAACAGGCAACTTTCTGTGTCACTTTTCTAAGTGAGCAACTTCTCACTTTTTAACGTACGTTTAATTAAACAATTAATTATTATTATTTTTTTAAACAAAATTAAAATATTCAAGACAACAGGCAACTTCCTGTGTCCACCAACACCACACAAGGGTTAATTTACTTTATTCGGGGACTGAGGAAGTCGTCAGTGTATCTCTCTGGATCACTAAGTGAAACTTCGTCAGCATATCCCGTTTCTTTATGGATCAATCACTGAGAGAGGTATAATATGGTCTCTATATAAATATGAAAGACGCATATTTACCTTCTGTCAGGGATCCCACTTCTTGACACCAAAATTGAAGGAAATTGCCTTCCCGGGTTTCCTCCGTGGCGTGAGCGATAAGCAGAGTTTTGTCCTTTCCTTCTAAGATTCCTAATTATTTAAAGTAACACTCAGGTATGCCGTTCAGCTGGGTTAGTTACAGCGCCGGGAGCAGCTTGGGAGAACAAGGAAACACAGACTGCTTCAGGTTGCTTTCCCAAATCAACTCAAAGGTTTATTTGATACACAGCAGTTTATATAGATGAAAAAAGGTTCGTGTGTCAGCTTTCCCAGTTCAAACCGGTACAGACCAAATAAGGAAACGTCTTCCTGCCTTGTGAGCCAAGAAGTATCCTGTGTGTAGTTTATCAGTTCAGCTACAATTTATGATCATCCCAGCAAAATACACTCCTAGACATAGAATACAGAGTTCTTTCATCAGTGAATTCTGAAACGAACCACCTAGCCTTTAACGAGCCTTTTCCAGGAGATAAAGAAAAGGGAGGATGGGAGTAAAGAAGTGGTCTCATCTCTGTGGTGTTTTCGACCTTGAGGTACCAGCTTGTGAGTCTCACATTAATTCTTGGGTCACAGAGAAAGAGAAAAACAACTAGTAGATCGGCCTTATTGAGTAACAGTTTTCCTGTATAAAACAATATCCTGTAAATGCTTACCGTGGTATCAAAATATCATAACATTACCTGTTCAAATTGAGGGTCTAAGTGCTGGGCTGAGGTCATCATACACTCAGATTTACCATCACTCTGGGTCCTGGGTTAGATTTGTGCTAGTATGTTAGCATGCTGTCTGTCCGGATGCTTGCAAAGAGCTGAAGTTGTGTTAGCATAATGCAGTTGTTTCTGTCCTACATGCAGTTTTCACTTCATCATTGCACTCCTGTCCTTTTGAGCAATGCAAAATAACTCCTCAACAGCTCCAACCTTTTCCTTCTGCCACACATGAACTGAAATCAGCTCATTGTAGCGCAAGTGCAAACATGCTTGTGTGATTTGTAGATAACCGAAGAACCTTTTAAGCCCAATAAATGGTATAATTCTTACTGTAATGCAATTACTGAATTTATTACATTACTGGGTTACTGAAAAATGTAATGTCATTACAGTGCATTACACCCAGCACTGCTGACAATGATGTCCCTGCCTCTTCGAGAGTGTTCTTGACTTTGTTAGATGTTGTTAAATTGTTTTTATTGACCATGGAAATATTTCTGTCATTATTAATTTTAGTTGTCTTCTGTTCTGTTTCAGGACTTTTAGCGTTGTTGTTCAGCTGGCCAGTGCCTTCCTGGGGTGGGGGTGGGTGGGGTTCAGTGTATGATGCACTGCCTCACTTACACTGCATCTCATTGGGCTTCATATTTAAAATCAAAATGAAAGCTATAAAATTTTAATTCAACACTTGAACATGGCTCCAGATCTTTTACCGTCTTCATTTACAAAGAAATAACAAGGGAACAAGCTTCACTCAGTCATGAAACTGCTTGCCAGTCAGCTGTCTAATTAATTTAAAGCCTCTAAAAATGGGGGACTGTGTATAAAAATGAAGCTAAACTATGGATGATTTGTAATCATTCATCTACCTGCTTCCTGGGCGTTTGTCTGCCAGTATAAAGCTTTAATTTTGTTTTCCCATGCTATCAAACTCAATTCTGACATCATTACTCTAGTCCAATCATTTTCTTGTTGGACTCACAGGAGCCAACCTGCCTCCAATCTGTGTATTTTAAATCTCAGTGCTCTTCTGGCACCACTAATGTCTAGACTCTGGGAGGATCTGCCCTAACACCGATCGCTGCAGAGATCACATAATGCTGTGATGGATCATCAAAGTCTAATCACCAAATAGCTTAATTGAAATCCGTTTTTCAATAAATCACTTTCATTTTTTTCCCCAATTGATCCTTTGCTGTAATTCCTGAACAATTAATTCAAAAGTTTAGTATAATAACTTAAATTAAAGCTGAAAGTCTGTAGATCAATAACATATTGATTTACAAAAGCCACCTAGAAATACCTCCCAAAATTCAACTTTTTACTCAGCCCCACAAATAAAATTATTCAATAAGACTTTACATTTCTTTTAAACCCAAAAAGAAATGATGCAACATGTAGAAGTGCAACCTTAATGTGACAATAAATACAACATAGCAGAAAAAACTCCCACAGTAATAGAACCAGCAGCTGTTAGATTTTAGTATGAAGTGACTTTGTGATAGTTTAGTGTAACTAGTGCAATGTAAATATGACAGAATTCAACATGGATCATTATGAGATGAAACTGTAAAGTAAATAGCACCGGTTTAAAGTCGTGGTGCATAAACACATCAGAATGTACACCTACTGAAATAAATTAGCAAGTAGATTTATGCTCCGTGACACTCAACACAAAAAGGTTCAGACATTATTCATAGTGCGTGTTAACACAGTCATTGGACTGCATACTAAACTTAAAAGACAGAAACAATGTATTGATCCAATACCAGTGCTGGCATCAATACTGTCGATGTTTGGATCAATTGGCCACCTCTAGCGTCCTCTTCTCTGTCCAAGGTCTTCACGTGGTGAGTTGTGCTACTTTACTTTAACTAGTTTGTTTAGATTATTATATATCAGGCACAAAACTTAACACAGTTTAAGAAGTTTTTTTTTAATGTTTTCTCTGTTGTACAGTAAACATTGTCATTATTTTTCTTTTGGTAAATCTTTGCTGAAATGAGGCCTACATGGTAAAAAAAAAATGTCATTATACAGATGCTAATACAGAGAAGAGCTCAATGTCTTTCATTTATTGGGAAAGCAAACTACATATGATTCCAATTGCTACAAACAGAATATCGATTTAGTCAAAGCTGATAAAAACTTTGTTGATGTTGCCCCGAAAGTTAGTTTTCAGAAGGCCCCTCCCCTAGAAGTTACACTCCTACCATTATTTTTTGCTCCTGCAGAATTCCCCCACAGACTTTTGAGTGTATGAGTGCCATATCTCTATCCATCTGTATAATATCTCCGGCAGTTTTGCCAGAATATTAGCTTCACCATTCACACAAGCAGCGGGATAAAATCCAGACCAACTGTGTCAGACATTTAAGTTGACATGCACCTCGGTTGGGTAACTTGCAACTTGCATGTGTGGCAATGTTAAAGTAAACAGCAAATGCTACCCTTCACAGTCCAATTAAAATCTTTTAATCACCCCAAATTTAAAGATGCTGTAATTGCATCCCATCATCCCCTCCATTCACTTTAGAAAAAGAGGAACATTTTCATTGTTGTCCATCCTATTTTAATTATTTTTATTATATTATCCCTCTGTTCAGCACTTTGGCCGACACTTGATGTCTTTTAAATGTGCTATATAAATAAAGATGACTTGACTTGCCTATTAGTTCAAATACTCATACAAAAATGGCATCCTTGTAACATGTACGCAGACTAATGTGGGATACACATGAAGGACTTTCAGCATGGGATGTGGCTTTATTGCTGCAGGCTACTCTCCACAGGTTAGTTAGCTGCAATAGGCTTTTCTGTGTAGAACATCTGTTCATGAGTAAACCTGCTCTCACAAGATTTCCACACCAGTATGAAGCATGGTCTTTCTGACGCTCCAGTCACCACTAAAGAGCCTGAATGTCATTAGCAGGAGCTCTTAGTAGCTCTAAAATCTAGTTATCACGTCATTCGAGGTCTCAGTAGTCCCCAGCTTGTCCCTAAAGTGAGACACTGCCTCTCCTCCCTCACACAGCATTAAATCTTTCCCTCCTTTGCATTCAGCTGGATGGACATTTCAGTCAGATCTCATTGATTCGGAGTGAAAAAAAACCCCCACTTGCTAAGTGAAAATGAAGTGAGAAGTTTTGTCTTATGCTTCTGCTGCTGCTTTTGTGCACATCTCTCACTTATGAATGACTGTGCTTTTTTTATGTTGTTTAAAGTGCGGAGGATTGTTGCAGCTCTACTCCAACGTTAGCTTTGAATCAGCATGAGCGTGCGAGCCTTTACACAAATGAATGCAGCATGGACAAGAGGACAATCTGCCTCCGCCGCTGCACCTCCACAGAAAAAGACAACCTCAAGTTATTTCAGGAATCATTTCAACACTTGGTGTAAATGGCCCGACAGTGTTCTGAAACACTGTTACATATCACTGCAGGTAGACCAGGTCTGAGCTACCTTTCATCCCATTCATGCTGATCTCTTTCTTACACACAACTGCATTCCAGCACGTTCCGCTTGCTTTCCATCAGCCTACATATGTGTAAACACAAACCCAGACACACACATGCAGGCACACGCATATGTTGGTTTAAAATGGAGCACTGTAACAAAAAATAATTTCCCCCAGGGATCAATAAAGTATTCTGATTCTGATTTGCAGTCAGAGTATTGCTCACTGTCAGAAAAGAGGTGTGAATTAATATTTCATGGCCCTCCGCTGGCAGAAAGTCAATCCATTTCCCAGCATTCCCATATGCTCGATGTGTAGACTCCATGCGGACCAGAGGTCAAACAGACCGAAGATGGTCTTTCTCCTGGACGCACAGGATTCATTGCTTCCTCTAATTGTCCCAAAACCGATAAACTGCCCTCAAGTTCATTTTAAGCACATGCCTACACTGTGCACATGCACCAACATTAAAATCAAAACAGAAGAAATGCATTACGCGCTCTACATTCCCACAGACTGCACAACCAGCCGACGCACTGACTAAATAAGAGTGCATGGCATTTCAATTATTCCTCACAATCTGAATATATATATAACATGGACAGCCATTTGGCGAGGCTGGTCATAATAAATCAGATGGGCGCTAAATGAAGTGTGCAGCTGACGCAAGCAAGAGGAGAATTCTTTTCTCCACGCCACAATGGAGAGCTCCAGGCTGCACTGTGGTCTGTGGTCATCGTGTGATCCAATTTATCCCCCTCTCATGACTTTTTTAAATTTTGAGAACTTAATGATCTGACACAGTAGTTCCATTTTTAGGCTCTTTAGTTTCTTTTTACTTTATTTTGTATTCAAATATTACTGGCGTCTGAAATGTCATTCTCAAGGGATGCAATGAAAATATGCCAGCAACCCAATGAAAAATATAAACTTGGCCATATTTCCATGGAGTGCCTGTCTTTTTCAAAATGTATGTATTTATTTTCTTCTCAGAGCGCTGGACAGATGAAGGTCATGCAGCTAAAGTCCTACGAATGTATTAAAAGTAAAAAGAACTGTGTTTTTCCTTCATATTTGGCCAAGGCCTTCAAGATTAAATTAAAGAGAGTTTCTTTTGTCAGCATGCAGGAATTTAAATCAGGACTCCTGGAGTCCTCTGCGTGCTCATTTGCATTCTGATGAAGCGACTGAATCACACGTTAAATTGTGCTGAAACTTGTTTTTCAGGGAGGAATTCCGAAATGGGTATTTCAACTCGACTGCAAAAATTCTAATTTTATTTTGAAAGGTGTTTCCCAGATAAACAATACTCTAATCTCTGATTCTGATAAACAGTCTGATGTTGATCTTTTCTGAACCCTTCCTGACAAACAACATTTTAATTACCATTTTCCGGCACATGTTTTTTCACATAATATTTCTGGATCCAGTTACAACCAGATCATCCTTCTTTTTTCTTCCTTTTCTACCCCCTATCTATTCATCTTTAAGGACATAGACTACAGCCGATTGTTTTCTTTCAAGGAAACAGCACCGAGTGTACTTTAGTGCAGCTGCCCTTAGAGAAAGCAATCAGTCTTTTATCAGTAATCAGTTTTGAAATACATATCTTGTAGTTTTAGCAGGGAAGACAGAAAGAATAAGATCAGACCTCTAATAAAGGGGTGTGTAAAATACAAAGATGCTATATTAGATATAAGGTCAAAGGATTTTCAATTTGAAGCTCTGCAGGTTGTGAATAATGTAGAAATGTGAGCGCTAGTTTGTGGACTCTGTAGCAAAACTGGCTGAATGATTCATTTTTACACTGCTGACATTTCTTTTGTCCATAAACCCACAATAAAGGCTTATTATCGTATTCAACAGGCGTGCTGCCGAATCTCACAGGTCGCATGTGTTTGACCTGCACATACAGACATACAGTACATATCAATATCAACATTTGCATAAGGCAGACCATCAACAACGTGACATTTTCAGATTTTGCCTGTTTTAAAAGTGCAGGCGGATTCAGTGTAATAGTACTCTTTCATTATTATTTTTTTTTTACTCAACTGAGAAAACACTTCTAAATTTAGGCCTGCCCTGGCTTTTAAAGTCAGAGACAATGTGATTAATGCTTTTCCATTTTTTTCCCTTTCAGCCTGAACTACTGCCGTGCTTCTGAACGTTCCTTCACGAGGATCTGCAGCTCCAGATTTAACAACTACATTTTTTCCAAATTTGGAAAAATTACTTTGGAAAGGATTTTTATCATCATGCACCAGAGTCAGTGTGTGAAAGCTTTACACATTTGTTCTTCCCACGATCAAGCTAAAGCAAACGGCTTCAGTGGTACTTAATTTGTGATCCAGAGTCAGTCAGGAAATATCCAGGGATTATGATATTCGAGGATTAGTTCTTGAACAAAGGCTACATACTTACTATGGGTGTTAACTATTTAATGCACCATTACATGCTGTATAAAGATAAATCTAATCATATTACTCTGTAGTAGGCTCTACATTTGACTTTTCCTACGTTTTTTTGTTTTATTTTACTCTTGGTGCTTATTTTGTTGTGTGTTGCCCAGTTTTGGAGATATCAGCAGTAGAGGTGTCACCCTCCTCTTGAATATAACTGATCTATGGTTCTCAGAGGGCCAAACATTATGCAGCACTGTGCATAACCCACCCCTCATTTCTATATATTTTGCTTCCAAGGACCCAGGCTTTCTTGTACTTTTCTTGTATGAGAGAGCTGAGTGTAGAAGCGAAGCTCTCAATTTACCGGTCGATCTACCCCCCTACCCTCACCTATGGTCAAGAGCTGTGGGTAGTGACTGAAAGAACGAGATCGCGGATACAAGCGGCGGAAATGAGTTTTCTCCGAAGGGTGGCTGGCCTCTCCCTTAGAGATTGGGTGAGAAGTTCGGCCATTCGGGAGGGGCTCAGAGTAAAGCCGCTGCTCCTCCACATTGAAAGGAGCCAGTTGAGGTGGTTTGGGCATCTGACAAGGATGCCCCCTGGGCGCCTCCTGGGTGAGGTTTTCTGGGCATGTCCCACCGGGAGGAGGCCCCAGGGCAGACTCAGGACACGCTGGAGAGATTACATCTCTCGGCTGGCCTGGAAACGCCTTGATGTTCCCCCGGAAAAGCTGGAGGAGGTGGCTGGGGAGAGGGAGGTCTGGGCTTCTCTGCTTGGGCTGCTGCCCCCGTGACCCGGCCCTGGATAAGTGGAAGAAAATGGATGGAGGGATGTATATATATGTATGGCATACCTCTGCATGCTATCCTTTGTGTGGTTTTGAAAAATGAGGTAACTGGATAAATAGAAGACAAAAAAAGGATCAAACCTAAAAAAGCAACAGATGAAAAACAAATGAAAGCCATGTCCTTAAGAAGTAGAAAAATCCAGCAAATGACTCAGGACCTGAGTCCTTTAGTTTATCCAACTACAACTGTCGCCAGGAGGTCATGAGAAAAACATGGTGAAGACTCTGTCACGGCTTAGTGCTACATTTCAGCCAGTGGTTTTGGGGGTTTTGTTTAATCAAAATTGATGGCAATATTTAAATTATTGTTATCTACCATCAGATTTTGATGCACCACACAATATCATCTTAAAAGCATCAGTGGCTTCATTTTTCAGCAGGACAATGATCCCAAACACACTGCCAATGCAGTAAAAGCATACCTGGAGAGAAAAACACACAATGGAACATGTTTAGTCATTGATTGGCCTTCACTAAATCTTAACATCACTGAAGCAGTGTGGGATCCTTTTGACAGAGAACAGAACTAAAGGCAGTCAACATTAAAAGAAGAGCTTTAAATAGATTATTTTAGATGTACAGCACTTTGTTCAACAGCCACTCATTTAACTGTGCTATATAAATAAAGTTGACATTGACTTTGAATGTCCTTCAGAAGCCTGGAGAACTATTCCCGAAGACTAGTTAAAGAAATTGCAAGATAGCTCTACAACAGCTGTACCTCTTTCCCATTTCCTAGCAAAATATAAAGAAATCAGGGGTGGCACAACATTTTTGCACTGTACCGTGTATTCGAAAAACTCAGCAGCAGTGTCTCATCTCAGAAATCATGACCCAGTTACTCCAAAAGAAATCCACAAACCTTATTGTGAGTGTGTCATGCAGGAACCCTTTTCTCTTTATTGGACTACACTCGCCAAAGATTTAACCCCACATTAGAAATCGTCCGTCTACCCAAGACAATACTGACTGCATGTCAGTATTAATTGTCCACCCTTCAACTTCTTTCGAGAGGAGAAAAAATAGTTCCAAAACCAAGTGCTTACGACAAGGTTTGCAGAATTTTGAGTAACTGGGTCATGATTTCTGGAAAGACATTATTGCTGCGCTCACTTTGAGCATCGCGAGGTAAGTGTCATTTGGTTGCTTTACTTTGAAGAAAAACTGAGTAAGACACACCAAAAATAAATAATTAAATAACATTACAGGCCAGAACTGAAGTACATACATTTGATTTGGGGGAGAAATGTCTCTTTTAATAAAGAATATAAAAAGTTGGTGGTGAGATTCAGGTTTAACGGCTTGTGAGACTGCATAAATATCTAACTAACCATTTGAGCATGTGACAAATTCTTAGATATCAATATTTCTCGATATTTCTTACATCTGCACCCTTTCAGTCACTTCAGTCAGAGCTTCTGAAACAGCTTTAATCAGTGTTTAATCAGTGCCATCGAATGTTATCTGTGATTCATTTCTCATACTATGGACTGTATCCCTGTTCTGTCTGTTTACCTGCAATATATTGAAGTTTAATATCATAGCTCAAAGTGATATTATGCCACAAGAAAATGCTACATGTTTTTTCCTACATGCGCTGAAACATAAGTAAAAAAATAATGATTATATTTAGGTCGAGGCAGAAAGGGAGAGTGAAGAGGCACGTGTATAAGAGGAAAACAACTCCTTAGAGTGTCAGTCTATTTCTAAAGCCGGTAATTACAGTATAGACAGAAACTAGACTAGAAGTCTATTCCTCTGCTGGCTGCCCTGTGAGGCTGAGATGCTCGTTACCGAAAGCAAAATTGCTGGTTTGGTGGTTCTTTTTATGGCCATGCACTTGTTCTACAAAAACCACAAGATTTATGTGTAGTGACTTTACAACAGTTTACAGGGAGTGCAGAATTATTAGGCAAATGAGTATTTTGTCCACATCATCCTCTTCATGCATGTTGTCTTACTCCAAGCTGTATAGGCTCGAAAGCCTACTCCCAATTAAGCATATTAGGTGATGTGCATCTCTGTAATGAGAAGGGGTGCGGTCTAATGACATCAACACCCTATATTAGGTGTGCATAATTATTAGGCAACGTCCTTTCCTTTGGCAAAATGGGTCAAAAGAAGGACTTGACAGGCTCAGAAAAGTCAAAAATAGTGAGATATCTTGCAGAGGGATGCAGCAGTCTCAAAATTGCAAAGCTTCTGAAGCGTGATCATCGAACAATCAAGCGTTTCATTCAAAATAGTCAACAGGGTCGCAAGAAGCGTGTGGAAAAACCAAAGCGCAAAATAACTGCCCATGAACTGAGAAAAGTCAAGCGTGCAGCTGCCAAGATGCCACTTGCCACCAGTTTGGCCATATTTCAGAGCTGCAACATCACTGGAGTGCCCAAAAGCACAAGGTGTGCAATACTCAGAGACATGGCCAAGGTAAGAAAGGCTGAAAGACGACCACCACTGAACAAGACACACAAGCTGAAACGTCAAGACTGGGCCAAGAAATATCTCAAGACTGGTTTTTCTAAGGTTTTATGGACTGATGAAATGAGAGTGAGTCTTGATGGGCCAGATGGATGGGCCCGTGGCTGGATTGGTAAAGGGCAGAGAACTCCAGTCCGACTCAGACACCAGCAAGGTGGAGGTGGAGTACTGGTTTGGGCTGGTATCATCAAAGATGAGCTTGTGGGGCCTTTTCGGGTTGAGGATGGAGTCAAGCTCAACTCCCAGTCCTACTGCCAGTTTCTGGAAGACACCTTCTTCAAGCAGTGGTACAGGAAGAAGTCTGCATCCTTCGAGAAAAACATGATTTTCATGCAGGACAATGCTCCATCACACGCGTCCAAGTACTCCACAGCGTGGCTGGCAAGAAAGGGTATAAAAGAAGAAAAACTAATGACATGGCCTCCTTGTTCACCTGATCTGAACTCCATTGAGAACCTGTGGTCCATCATCAAATGTGAGATTTACAAGGAGGGAAAACAGTACACCTCTCTGAACAGTGTCTGGGAGGCTGTGGTTGCTGCTGCACGCAATGTTGATGGTGAACAGATCAAAACACTGACAGAATCCATGGATGGCAGGCTTTTGAGTGTCCTTGCAAAGAAAGGTGGCTATATTGGTCGCTGATTTGTTTTTGTTTTGTTTTTGAATGTCAGAAATGTATATTTGTGAATGTGGAGATGTTATATTGGTTTCACTGGTAAAAATAAATAATTGAAATGGGTATATATTTGTTTTTTGTTAAGTTGCCTAATAATTATGCACAGTAATAGTCACCTGCACACACAGATATCCCCCTAAAATAGCTAAAACTAAAAACAAACTAAAAACTACTTCCAAAAACATTCAGCTTTGATATTAATGAGTTTTTTGGGTTCATTGAGAACATGGTTGTTGTTCAATAATAAAATTATTCCTCAAAAATACAACTTGCCTAATAATTCTGCACTCCCTGTAGATTAACTGTGAGAAGGTGAGAGAGCAGGAGATAGAAAATGATGAAAAAGCTGTGTTTATTGGAAATCTGCTCCTGATGCCTTTTTCAGCATATTAAAGAGGTTGGATTGCTTTTTGGGGAGAATGGGAGAACGTTTCAGAGGGAAAACTGGATGTTTAGGTGATTCTTAGCGACTATCAAATCCCCAGTATTGATCGTCTCCTCTCATGCTCACAGGGAGGACAACAGGTGTGGGCAGAATAGCAGAAGACCTCCACCAAGA
Source organism: Astatotilapia calliptera (assembly GCF_964374335.1). Classification (NCBI taxonomy): domain Eukaryota; kingdom Metazoa; phylum Chordata; class Actinopteri; order Cichliformes; family Cichlidae; genus Astatotilapia; species Astatotilapia calliptera. The sequence goes on along the minus strand of NC_137425.1, from coordinate 10,496,135 downwards.
CTCTCCATAACCCTTCAGAGACTCCTGGGAGCATTCAGACTTCATTGGCAGACAAAAAGGAGCAGCTGCACCTTTTTAGAAGCTTGCAAATGCTTCCAAACATTCATCTATTTTTTTAATAGCTTCTTATCTGTGTCAGGGTCGTGGCAACAAGCAGAGCAGCCCAGATCCCAGCAGCATCCCACAGCTCTATTTGGGGAATCTGGAGGCCCTTCAGGGTCAGCTGAAGCGCAAATTCCAGCCTGCACGAATGCTTCCTGGTGGTCTGCATCACTAATAGGAAATATCTAAGGGGAACAGAACTGTCTGATTTTTATAACAAGTGGTTCCTGTGAAAGAGCAGCATCACAAGCGTGAAGCTTAGCTTGAATTTTATATCTAAAAAATGGAAAAGTGATTTAAAAAGAAACACGCATCTCCAATACAGAGAGGACAAGCGTCTGACACATGTGCAGACGCCAAAAATGCACTTTACTGCCACCGAGCTAAACACTGCGCAGGCCACTGCAGGGACTTGATTACAGTTCAGCTCAGATGCCTGATACCTGTAATCAAGGGGTATTTGATTACAGTTCAATAGCGTATGTCAAAGTAACATTGAACAATACCAGGCAATAATACTAGAGACGACATCGCCCCGTGTAAATGTAAGATTTATTCACAATCACTTCAACAAGCGTAAAAGTCAACTAACCAGTCGGCCTAATCAACTACATGACGAATCACATGATTTGCAGTAAACATCACGTCTGTCCTTATTTGGTAGTTACATTCTTGTTTGTATTCCCCTCGACTTTAAATATGCATGAAAGAGTTACCTGACAGTGCTCTTTCCTGATTTCTGTAAGATATATAGTGCTGTTGCACTGGTGAAAGCCCATATCAATCATGGCCAAAGTTTCAAATAATGAGATCGGCGCGTGTTCAAATAACCGCCTGTGAACCAAAAGCTCAGACGTCAAACTGTTCTAAGTGCTCAGTTTCAGGTAATTTTGCAGTTTCTGCTCTTGGCTCTGTATATCAAAGAGCGGGCATCCCTAACAGGCCCACCTCAGGCACATGGATCTGGTTGTGAGCAAAAGAAGCCCCACCCACCTGCAGCTCAAACCTTCTGTCTGCAGAGACAGCCAATGAGAAAAAATATGGATTAAAGGGATGGGTAAGGGAGCTAAAACAGTTTGTTTTAAACTGTGGAAGAAATGACAGGCTTCTCCAAGGCCCATTAAAAGACAAAATAGGACTATTTTGAACTATGAGTCACACAGAGATACTCTGGCAGAATGCAAGAATAAAAATATGGAGCTGAAAATGAGCAGAACACGTCACCTTTAAGTCAAACAGTGATTAGATGTGTTAGAAAAGCAAGTCCGAGAAGATTTGGACACATACAGAGGAGAAACCTGCTTAGCTGATTGTGTTGGCAAATCTCTCTGTTTTTGAAACTAGCTGCAAACAACACTTACATATCAGACTTAAATATGGTAATTTTCCTGTTGCAGCCACTCCAATAGACAGAAAAAAGACATAAAATTGAAATGGCATAAATTGCTAATTTCACCAATGTGAATCCAGGTTAGCATTGTCCTTACAATGAAAATAAACATTAAACAATGGTATAAAATATATAAGAGAGCAGCTATCTAAAATTACTTGATACACAAACAAAATAATAGTTAGCAAAGCAAAGACAATATACAATTAATAAAGCATTGAGGTTGGAAAAAGGAACATCTGATCAATAATTCATTTTAAATCAGGAAAGCCTGTCCGATAACTGTATATCATTAAAAGAGATTTAAAAGAGGTCACTGACTCTGCTGACCTGATTTCCTCAGGCAGCTCGATCCATAGCTTCGGGGCTATGATTGCAAACGTCACCTCTAGTTAGCGGCTGCACCTCGGGAACAAATAAAAAGCTCCTGTCAGAAGATGTCAGCTAAGTACAGGCTCATATGGTACTTTAGAGGTCAGATACAGTATATAGAAAGGTGAAAGGTCACGATGAGCCTCGCTAAATATGCAACAGCAGGTTCTCTTCCTGTCTATTTTCTCCAAACTACAAAAAGACTTTTTAGTGCTACAAATTATTTATTTTAAACTGAACAAAAAGAGACATTTCCAATGACTGAATAATGTTTTACAGTGTACAGGGCAATTTTTTATAGTATGTTACATAAACACTAAACAGTGGCTGCCCTGAAATTGAATTTGCATGAATTACTGTAAGGAAGAAGATGAGCCGTGTAATCCTTTAGAGCATGTTCATTTTATTTCTACTCAAATCAATAGCACCTGCAGCTCTATAATAACCAACTTATCAAATGTGGAATCAGATTTTGCATTTAAATGCACTGCTTACATACACTGGTATAAATATTGATCTTCGATTGATGGAGGTCAGCAGATTTTCCCGAAAAGCGCTTGTCTCTTGCTTTTATGGATAGTGTTATACATTACCATTATCAGTGGCAGCTCTGATGGGAATAAAACCTTTTACCCTTTAACGTGAGCGCCTTCTCCATTTTCCAGAGCAACAAGATAGTCTTTACTTTTGTTTCTTCTCTAAAAATAACCCAACAGACTGTACGCAAGAGCTCTATGGGGACAGCTCCAAGCTCTCAGTGATGTCTGGACATGAACACGTACTCCTCAAGCTTGAGATGGTAACTCAAAGCAACAACTATCAGCCTCAGATAGGTAAAAATGATAAAGAGTGGTGTTTTAGATGGCATATCAGATGTTATAAGACTCTTTCTCAGCTGACATGATTTGGCCAATTTGTTGCTTTTGTTTTCTCTCACGGAAATGCCAAGTGAGCAGACAGGGGGCAAAGCATAATGGATGTGCAAATAAATGGTTTAAATCCCCCCCAGTGCTGACAGTGCTCACTGAGGAGAGCAACCACCCATCCACCATATAGAGACTGGATGGACCAGAACAGAGGGAGGGGGGGAGAGAAAGAGAAAGAGAAGAGAGAGAGTGCTGTGGTGAAGCCAGTGTTTGCCGTCGAACTCCAGCAAATATGAGGATGGGGAGATAATGGCCCACACTGCACAGGATGACTGAACCACCGCAACTATGAATTCTCTCCTTTTACGATGCATTCTGACTGAAAAAAGAAACAAAAAAGAAAGAAAGAAAAACTGAAGCAGAGAAAATCTGGACAGCAAAGGATCGCTTATGCCTTTTGGATATGTCCAACCTTTCTTCAGCATCCTGATCTATTAAAGATAAGCTTCTGAGTCCTGTTAAGCCTTTTAGTTAAAAAGAAGAAGAAGAAGAAGAAGAAGAAGAAGAAGAAGAAAAATATCTCCACCGAGGAATTGCTGAAGACTTCTGCGCTTGGTGTACGCACAGAGATGCTGTAGCTCTACACGAACCACGATAGACTGAGTACTTTAATGGAAATTGCTTGGAAATTTGAGCTCTGCTGAAAAAACATACGGACAGCAATAATACCACACACAGAAAGAGAGAGAGAGAGTGCGAGAGACAGAGAAAGAAAGCGGGGAGAGCCAGCGCCGGCGATCTGTGTGTCTCTGCAATAAGTGGCTAATAAAAAGCAATAAATTCTCTAAAATAAATACAGTCATCTGGTTGTGCGCCATGGGCGATGAGGCGTCAAACTTCAGGAGAAGCAGGAGGACCGGTGTCTCATCACCAAAACCCCGAACTGGTGAGGATCACGGAAGACTGGAGATTTGGGGATAAACTAAAACTGATCTCCACCGAGAACAATGAGATTATTGATTTTTGGATGACTTGTCAGGTTACCACTGTGGCAGTTTTTTGATGTTATTCAGAAAGCAGCATAGAGACCGGTGCTGCGCTGGACTTGGTCACTTTGGTTTGTTCTCTCAGAGATCAAATGGCAGAGAGGGACATGACATGTTTTGTTTTGTGCTTGAAATAAGCGAATACAGCCATATTATTTAATCAAGAAGTTAAAAAGATTTTTTTTCTTTTTTTTTTCTTTTTTTTTTTTGTTGCACTATGATGGAACCACCACCATGTTCGAAGAAGAGCCTGTCCCTGTCGCTCCCGGTTCCCCGGGAAGGACAGGCGACTCTGAAACCTCCGCAGCATCTTTGGAGGCAACCCCGGACCCCGATCAAAATCAAACACCGGGGGTACTCCGACACAGACCGGCATCACCACCGGCACATGGAGCGCTCCGACGCCGTGGATACGAGCGACAGACCGGGACTGAAAAAGTCTCGGATGTCCTGGCCATCCTCCTTCCACGGGACCACAAACACATCCATCGGAAATTGTGTCGGGAACAAACGGTAGGCGAGAAAGAGATGCATTCCAAACATCCCAATAATAGCCCATGACAGCCCACAAGGCATATGCGTAAACGGGGGAGGGGTGGGGGCATTTTAATGAGTGCGTAATAACGCAGTGCGCCTGAAGGGTTAACTGATATGAAGCGCTTTCTATCGAGAGGCGGGACGCGTGGGTTTTCGGTACAGATGCGTTATGCGTCTTTGGATAGACTCTGTCAGATGGGTATGAAGCGCAAACCAGGCCGCCCACTCGAAACGCAGGAGCACCTTAACAATGTTAAGAGCGTCAGCATACTAGTTGATAAGTAACATGAAGCTCGGTGGTTTTAATGGCATCAAAGGTCTGGTGTGTGCGTTCGTGCGTGCAAGACAGAGATATCGCCGGCGTGCGCACTCCGGGACTGCATCAGTTTGTTCTCAGAGGGCGGTTTGGGGCTAGGTGGGCGTTGGAGCAAAAAAAAAAGTGCCCTGCTGATGAACTCCTTATCAAGACAGTCTCTAAATTCAAATGTAGGTCTCCCTGACCTTTGACCCTCTTTTTGTGGTGAATTGGTGGGCTAAAAAATAAGATGCAGTGTTACCTGGACTTGTGTCACAGAAATGTCACACAGATGGCTTCAGGAAGCATCTAGCTGGCACACACTGCTGCTCTGTGATCAGACATGACAGTAAAAAATTCACTGCCTCATAACGAGAGGACACAGCACACCTAAACTGCACTAGCACTTAAATCAAATTAAGCAACGGATGTTAATCAAACATATTTGATTAAAGGCATTTCATTAAGTGAGTCGTGGAACTGCATGATTATGATACGATTACTTTGTCCTCACTCAACAAACGCTCCATTTATCCTCTTAAGGAGACACTGAGAGTGCAGCATAAGGATGTTTTGTCCAGTGTTGTCGCCTTTTTTTAACTTATAACAGCAAATAATTTACTGCCTGGTAACATAGGCAGTAAAGTCTTGGTTGTGACTCTTTTTCTTTTTTATTCTTGTCTGTGAAAGAGTGATTGTCATGGAGAGAAAGACGAGGGCTTTCGTGCTTATGCTGGTTTTTAGTTTGCTCCCTCTTCCCTTCTTTTCTCAGTATGACCTGAAGTCCCCTGATGTTCCTCCAAGTCAAGGCGTTAGTTTACATGTTGGACTGCTTAGAACTGCCTTATTATCCTCCTAAACGTTTCCCATGCACTCATGAAGCACAAACATGCCTCTACCACATTAAACAAGAGGATTGTCACACTGATGACACATTGATGGCTGTGTGGTGGGTCCCAATGGAAATGTGGGGGTCTAGCATTTTTTTTCTTTTACTCGTTGTCTTTCCAGTTTTTTTCTTTTCAATGCCACAGACGGCCTTCCCGGCAGGCCCCTGGGAGAAAGGCCAACTCCAGCTGACTGGAGGAAGGACTGATTTGTATTTTAGTCCCCAGGACACGCTCTGAGGCAGTCCAATCTTTAGTGCATTGGGACTGACTCTGCCTGCCCTTCTCCTTCTGTGGGCGGCAAACCATGAGAGGGCAGAGAAAGAGAGATAATTCGATTCCAACAAGCTCAGTTTTGAGGGCACACGGAGCTGGCTCCAACTGTGTGTGCGTGTTCATGTGTGCGTGTATGTTCCTTAGCACATTCGTAAAGTGATGTGTGCGATCAGTGGGTGTTTGTGCTACACACTGGTCAGGAAGGAGGGTGCACGGAGGAATGGAGGCTGCTAGTTGAATGTTGTGTGTCACGGATGGTGGTGAAATGTGTGTGGAGGTATTTATGTGTGGGCTGTGCACAGGTTAGTGTCTGACCTGTAGCCCATATGGTTTCCAACAGGCCTTGTTTTACCTCTTTTCACATCAATGGGAGGTCAGAGGTATTTCCACTGTGCTGGAGCTATTTTTATTATTTTCACATACTGCAGCGACTGTAAATTCTGCCTCTTTGCTTATGTCCACATAATGGATGCTTCAAGCAGATGCCTCATCGCTTCACTGTATTTATAAACATCTATGTTGATCCAGCAGCGCTGTGCTCTTTCGCTCAAGGCTAACTTGCATTGAGTGTGGCCTATGGAAGGCAGCTTCATGCACATCTGCTTTCACCACTCTGAATGCTCTTATTTACATGCAGATGTCTGGAAATTTTCCTCAAAGTACATTTTAAACAAGCTCTCATTTAAGGAGCCGTCCATTCACAAATCAGAAGGTGAACAGTCTGAGATAACTAAGTATATTTTCACAATATGTCTCAGTAGAAGGCCAGGAGAAATAGGAAGGCTGTAAATCTGACCTCTTGCTAAGATTAAATGACATTTTGGACAATCACTCTCATGATCTGATCCTTTCTTTGGGACTTGCAACACAATGTGCCTTGCAGCAAAATACAGCAACAAATTAGACCCCCTCCCCCCTGTAATTTTCACACTTAATATAGCCATCCAGTGAGGCGGATTGGACCGGCTCTTGCTCGCTGTATATTTGAGGCCCCTGCTCCAAGCCCCATCATATGGCAAGGAAGTGACCAACAGTTAGAGCCTAAAATCTGCTTAGATTTAAATGTTCTGAAGGCATCGCAAATTTAGCAAACATGAATCGGTGACAGGTTAGATGGTTCTAAGTTTTAATGTATGCGAATTCAATGTTTTTAGCTTTGTGCAAACACAATAAGACCAACTGTACCAGATAAGGATTCTTTTTCCAGAAGAGTGGAAGAATAATTGGTCTTTGATTTGTTGCGTGCTGACTGACCCGGTGGAAGACCTTAAGGAGTCGGTCAGCGCCTCATCTGGAGGAGGTTTCAAGAGATCAATGAGCCTGAGAGCTTCTGGTGAAATTGTTTTGGACAGGGTTCAGGGAATTGTAATAGAAACCCTCACTATTGATAAAAAAGCACTCCCAACAGTCGCCAGTCTAGCGGATGGGGAATACACAAAAGGGATTTTGCATAACTGTTTGAAGAATCCCAGTCTGCAGCTTTTCTACTTCTATCCTACAAAATGGCAGTCTTAGTGGCAATCAGCTTCCCCCCCAAAGAGTGTCAGTCTGCCTCCTCTGCATTTCCCCGATGTCTTTTGTTCAACCGCCTTGTCATGCCTTTTGTCAGAGGACGTTAATATGAACGTATCAGCCATCAGGTCCCATGCCCAATGCGCTCTGGGAAGTTCCGACATGAAATGAATGACTGACACTGAACGAGTAACAGCTCTTCCCGCAATTCAGTTGCTATGGTTACTTGTTTTGTGCATTTGTAGAATAGATTTCATTTACCCAAAAAAGGCAAAGCCTAAGGCACTTGATGGGCTCGACTGTATAATTTGTCAGTACGTAGCAGATCCCGCTGGATATGCATCATGACTTGTATGTTCATAAGGTGAAAAAGGGAATATTAATGCATCTCAGCTGAAGAACTGAGGGCTTCAGATTGAAGTTTGATCACAGCAACCTCTGCGACAATTTCAAACCAAAGGCTTGCTCACTTCCTCACCTACCACATATGCATTCTTTACACCCCCCCCCCCCCTTCCCCCCTCCTCCCTCCAACCGAGGGATCTAGTGCTGATTTGTAAGCTGTAGCTGCTCTTTTCCCTGCGTGACTGGCCGGCTGCCATAATAATTTAGCTCATAATGAGGTACAGCTCCAGTTAATTACCACAACAGCAGTATTTTGCTGTTGATCATACATTTGCATTTCTAACACAGGAGATCCAAGTCTCATACAGAGAGCATTCAGGAACTTCCCCACCAAAAGCGTTTTAATAGCGTTAAGTAATAGACCTCTTATCTCATTTAGGTAGTGCAAGCATCTGTTTAGGCTACAGATTGCGCTCTTCTGTGAATACATCGTGCTTTCTCGCTGCTCTCAGCACTAATTAGTATCTGGAGGCAGTACACGGACTGGAACCGTGCTCACTGTGCTTTAGTTGGCTCAGGCGGATACCCCAGGTAAAACCTTCCTCAGCAATGACACCGAACAGATGTCTGCTCAAAGGGAATGTATAGGTCCCCTCATTCAAGGTCCCTCTTTGTGTTTGTTCTCTGCTCGTCGCTTTGTTTGCCTGCAGACTCTCCCACAGACACTCGGGCCTCCTGTAACCACGTTTAGTGGCGTCAGCTAAGCTTCAAGAATCGACTGGAAACCTTGGCGTCTTTGCATTTTAATTGATTTCACACTGAATCTTCTCAGAGTTGTGATACACCAGTCATTTGTTGTTTTTGTGTGTGTGTGTGTGTGTGTGTGTGTGTGTGTGTGCGTGTGTGTGTGTGTGTGTGTGTGCTTTTTAACAAGTGCGGATGGGCAGAGATCCCAGTAAGAGGAAACAAAGTGAGCATCGGCATCAAAAATCCAAGTTGCACAACAA